>NC_143192.1:25495000-25818214 GCF_051530095.1 Phoenix dactylifera | reverse complement strand
TCTATATTTGAAAAACATTCACTACAAACATGATAAAATACTATTTGATTTAGTAGATTAAGTCAGCAGAAGACTGAAGCCCACCTTGAGAAGATGGGACTTAGATATATGGCTGATTGGCTTTAGTGCAAGTGGGAGATTGTTAGATGTATGCCCTAGAAGCCAATCTGGCTGACACATTATTAATTCTGGGACATAAATTTGTACTTGACTGAATTATTATTGAATAATAAATGGGCATCTTTTCATTCATATTGTTTATGTGTCTATGAATCGTCCAAGGAATTAATAAGATGATGATACATATTCTCAAGAGTTGAGAATTTGAGCCATGTATCATTGGTGATTAATTTTTAAATGCTCCTAATCAATGGACCATCACAAGGACGGTGATCGATCCGATCAGTGCACAAATCGCTTTCCTTATGGATGGACGAGACTCGAGTCCACAGTGTGGGGACACTGAAGTGATAGTGCAGGTGCTTGTTAGAGAACAAGGGTACTGAGCGTGACCAAGATAAGAAGTCACTTGGATGTCTATCCACTCGTCAGTGACTTGCTTGATGTTGCAGTATTATGACTGGTCCTTTGACCTGCGGTGCTTCGGCTGCTCACAGTGAGGTTACTGTAGTTTGACTACACATACACATGGTCTCTAGTCATATGGGTCCTTGTAGTATAGATTGGCTGCAGTAAGTTTACTGTAGGAGTAGGGTACGCACCTACATGGAATCTATCGACCTTGATAGATGAGGAGTGATCCTATGTGATTTATTAGACTGAGTTCTAAGATCTTGGCCAGGGCTGTAATATACAGTGGAGAAAGAGTTTTCCACTATCGAACTCAAGTCAAATAAATCTAGACATATGACAGACGACGGGGTTTGACGAGTTATCCATGACCTTCGGTCTGTAGGGATCCACGATAGAAGGACTGTATCATACGATAACTACACCTAGAGGTTCATCATTCTATTCTGCTGGGTGGCTACTACATACTGCTAGGTGTCACTGGTGGATGGTGAGACTCACAGGGATCATCTTGATGGTCGATAAATTCTGATGAGTTGAGTTGAAATTGTTTCAACCCATTGAAAGGAGTTTTCAATGATATTGTGATAGAGATCGCAATATATCTCACTACCAGTCAGAATGGAACCTATGGGGTCACACACATTAGAGGTAATGACCGATCCGATGGTTGAATGTGATTAGGAATCATAAATAATCAATTACATTGATAAATGAAAACCCGCTAAGAGTTAGTGGTTAGAAGAAGGAACAATTGCAATCGGATTGCAATTTAATTTAATTAATTAAATTTAATTAATTGGACTTGATCATGAGTCCTACTTGGAGTAGGATCCTTGGAGTCCTAATTGGATTAGGATTTCAAATTAAATTAGAATCCTATTTGAAATAGAATTTCTAAAGTCCTAATTGTCTTAGGGCTGAAATTTAATAAGTCCTAATTAGATTAGGATTATTTTAAGTCCTAATTAATTTTAAATTTAATCTAATTAATTTCATGACTCCTAATTGGATTAGGATTGAAGAGTTCAATAGAGTCATGGTTCAATTAAATCCTAATTGGATTAGGATTTGGAGGAAATTGAAATAGGTGCATATAAATCCTATTTTGACTAGGATTGGAAGCATTAGACCCAAACCACCTTGCCACTTAATTTGATTAAGTGATTAATTGAAGGAGATATGAGGGAGGGTCGTAGGCCCCTTGATTGCTTGCGTGAGAAGTAAAAAAAAAAGGGAGCAAACCCCCTCCTTGCTGCCGAATTGAAGAGATAAGGGTGAACTCCTAAAAAGTAGGAGTTCATCCTTATCACATTGAAAATAAAAAGGAGGAGGGGTTCGGCCCCTCCTCTAAGGCTTTTCTCTTGGGTTTCATGGCAGCAAGTCTTCCCTCCCATTCCTCTTTTCAGCAGAAATAGAGAAGGGAAGAAAAGAAGCTTGGGTGGCCCTTCTTCCTCCCATTCTTGATTCCAACAAAAAGAAAAGGGAAAAGGCTGAAAGTGTTTTGTTCTTGTTCCCTTTGATCCATCCTTCTTCCTCCTTCTCCCTAGGCATTCAAGAGTTGATTGAAAGGGAAAACCTCAGCCATCTAAAGCCATCTCTGCAAGGGAGCTAGTACCTCGGGGAGATCCAAAGGCTTCGATCGATTCATTACCTCGTGTGGATACCCGTAGAGGCCGGACGTGTGTGCGGCTTCCATCGAACCTTCTACAAATCCACGTGAATCAGATTTGCGGAGACCATCTACCCGCACAAGGTGAAGATCTGATCTTCTTAATGATTTTAAAATGATTTAAAATAATTTAATTCTAATCTATCTACAAACGAATGGTTTTAAAATACGTTCATGCGATGAACGGATCCTGCATAGTTTTTCCGCTGCAATCTGAAAATTATTTCGAATTTTCATGGCATATGTAGGATGCTAACAGTGGTATCAGAACCATGGTTATGTAGATTAAGATTAGAATTAAATTTTTCAAGATATTTTAGATCTGAAATTTAAGGGATTATGCTTGCTAAAATTTATGTATGCAGAATTTTCAGCTTGCTGATTTTTCTGCATACTAATGATTGGATGCTTGGATTAATGATTCTAATACTTTGATAATGTGATTACAAATATTTAGAATCATATCTTGCATAATCAGCAAGTCATGAGATGAAATAATCAGTTAAATATCAGATCTGAAAATAATTTTTATGCATGTGATGCGTATGGTGATGATCATGGATGGACCCTTCGAATGTGCTGAAATATTCTGCAATGTTCTGTGATGCATGTAATTTTAATTTTCAGATGCCTGCGTGCATCTTAAATTCATGTATTAGAGACCTGCGTGTCTCATGAAAAGGGTTGTAATTTATTCTTTTATTTTAATTTTAATTTTTAAAGCAATCTGGGATGTAATCTGTGATGTGTGTTGCACGTCGATGGTTGATCGATATGTACATCAACAAGCTCAACATGCGCGGATCGAGATCAAGGGTTGATTGAAGATGGATCAAGGAGTTGATCACAATTGGACCTAAGGGATCAAGATCGAGTCAAGAGTTGAAGACGATCAAACCAATTGACGTGCATGTGCTTGTAAAATGACCCCATCCTGGATCCATGATCATCACCATTTAATTTTATTTTGATAAATGCCTGGATGTTTAATGCTTATGTCTATGCAGGTAGACTTATATTTGCATGAGATGTGAATACGCGATCGAGTGAGACCTAAATCGAAACCTCCCTAATCAGTCGAGGGTGAACCAACATGAGTTAGTCATATTAGATTAATTGATCTAATTGGTGTCTAGGCAAGCCTAAAAGGTGGTTACTTAATTAGGACCTTACTCTCTGAGTAAGGGGAGCCTCCCACATGCTTACCTGGCCAATTGTTCGATTACCTCTTATGAAGAACTCAAGTTGCAAACACTAAGACTTGATTATGCAATATTAAGTCCATAGGTCTTCCATCGTAGTAGAGCTGCTAAGGTCTTTTCAGTGTTGATTTGTCTCGGCTGGACACAGTGGGCAAGTTGCATCGGGGGACTGGACCTCTCTATTAGACATGAGATGTTGTGGGGTAAAGGTGGGGTTGGGCACCAATAACTGTTAGGTGAGGACCCAATGACGACTTTATTTCTGCGGTTATACGGTGGGTCTGACTTAACTAAGTAATGGGGCTAATAACTGTTAGGTGAGGTCTTCATGACTTAGAAACCAAGTACCACTGCAATTTGCTTGAGAAGCATTGTACAAGAGTTGTACACTCATCCATTTATATGTCACCAATAACTGTTAGGTGAGGCGGCATGTAAATCGGTGAGACCGCAGTACCCACTAGAAATTCTAGTCGCGTAGGATTTTCGTTTCTCCATCAGGGGAGTATGAGGTGATGACCCAAAGATTGATTTAAAGATTGATTTTGATGATCACAAAACCTTGAAGTAGAAATACTAATGTTTGTGTTGCAAGAAGAAAGATAATTTGTTTTGCAAAGAACATAGCAAGTTGGAAAAATACAAGAAGGCCTCAAAAGCTCTCAAAAAAAGTTGGAAGAAAGCTACACTTTATTGGCCCAAGTTTCAAGTTCAAATGATTCAAGTTAGAGGAGCAAATTCAAAGAAAGATTCAAAAGAATAGTCCTCGAGTCGACTACTGGAAGTTTAGAGTCGACTTTGGCACTCTAGAGTTTCAAGAAATAGTGCTCGAGTCGACTCCGACTGAGAACAAACAAAAAGACAGAGAGTTGATTTTCAGCGCTACAGTGCTCGAGTCGACTCCTACTTCAGCGCTACAGTGCTCGAGTCGACTCCTACTTCAGTGCTACAGTGCTCGAGTCGACTCCTACTTCAGCGCTACAGTGCGGAGTCGACTCCCAGCTACAGTGCCGACAGACTACTATTCACAAGTGACTCCTGTTTCAGCCGAGTCGACTCCTACTTCAGCCGAGTCGACTCCAGCACGCTGCGAGGCATAACGGCTAGTTTTTTCTTGATTCCAACGGCTCTATTTTTGTCTCTAACGGCTAGATTTTTGTTTCCACTCCCTCTAAAGCTATAAAATCAAGAGGAGAGCTAGGAAAGAAGGGATGGAAGTGGGAGAGAACATTTAGGGAAGAGATTTCAAAAAGATTACAAGGGAAATCTCCCAAAAGCACAAAAGGGCCATTCAAAGTAAAAGAGAGAGAAGAAGAACATCCAAGTGAATTCCAAAGCTTCCTCTCCAACTGTGTGCTGCCTCGGTGATCCTCTACTTCGTGCAAAATCAGAAGAGGGTCAAGTAAAGAAGAAGCCGAGTTCCTTCATCTACAAATTTGTTTGAGGGCTTCTTCTCTTTACTTTTTACTTGTTTATATTTGCTATATTTGCTTATTTGAGAAGCTTGTATTTGATTTAAACTCTTGTTCTAATATCTTGTAACTTGATTCAATCAAGGAATTGAATCAAGGGGTTAAGGTTTGTTGGTGAGCCAAAGGAAAAACCAACATTGTAAGGTTGTGGTTGGTGAGCCTTTGGGAAAACCAACTGGATTGATTGTGAATCCGGAAAACAATCGTTGTAAGGTTGTGGTTGGTGAGCCTTTGGGAAAACCAACTGGGTTGATTGTGAACCCAGAAAACAATCGTTGTAAGGTTGTGGTTGGTGAGCCTTTGGAAAAACCAACTGGGTTTGATTGTGAATCCGGAAAAACAATCGGTTGGTTCTAGTCGGTGAGCCTATGAAAACCGACCGAGTTCGTTGTGATCTCGCAAAACAACAAGTTGGGTTGTGAGCTTGTAAAACAACCGGCTGTAATCTGAGGGATTATAGTAAAATTCCCAAGAGGTCTTGGGGAGTGGATGTAGGTGCTGGGGTGCACCAAACCACTATACCTCTTTGTGTTTGTGATGCCTTATCTCGTGTATTTCATGCCTTACATTCGTACTTGATTATATAATATCTCTAGCTTTGTTTTCTATAGTGTTATAAGTGATTGTTTAGAATTTGCTTAACTTACTCTCCATTCTTATCATACACATAGATTAAAATTGATCATACAACTATAAGTTAATTTTAGATCAATTGCACCCTAAAGCCATAGTATAATTGCTCTAGCTTAATTTTTCACTACTTTACTTGTAATTGCCTAGAGCTTAAGTAAATAACATCTTATCATTCCGCTGCATTCAATTCAAAGTAAAAATTAGGGAACATAATTTTTAGAAAACCCAATTCACCCCCCCTCTTGGGTTGTCACCTTGGGCAACAAGTGGTATCAGAGCAGGTGCTCTTCTATTAATTATAGTCTTAACCGACAAGAGCTAAAAATTATGACAATCCCACATAACATATTATTTGCCGAGGGACTTTCCATAAACAGACCTCCACTGTTTGATGGAACTTACTATATTCAATGGAAAGCTAGAATGAAAATTTTGTTCAATCACAAAACTATAAAATATGGACTATCATTATAAATGGCCCTCACACACTCTCTCAAGCTGTTAATGAAAAAGACCTAGCACAATTAAATGCTAATGCTATGAACATATTATATTGTGCTATTCATGAAACGAAATTTAATGAAATTTCTGCATGCTTATCTGCTAAGGAGATTTGGGATACTTTAAAAAATATTTATGATAAATCTCAGATTAGCTCACATATGCTTCAATTGCATACTTGTTGCCCAGAGATGGTCACCCAAGAGGGGGGTGAATTGGGTCTTTTAAAACTTTTTGCCTAATTAAAAATAAAACACACAAATGTATGAACTAAAGTAAAGATAGAGGTATGAGAACAATCAATCGCAAACACAAGGTTTTATAGTGGTTCGGAGCTTCCACTGCTCCTACATCCACTCCCCAAAGCACCTTTGGGAATTTCCACTATAATCCAAGATTACAGTTCGGTAGTTTTGCGAGTGCACTACCCAACTCGTTGTTTTACACCGGGCTAACAACGAACCCTATAACCCCCAATTTCATCTAGGCTTGGGACGCCTTTCCCTTGTTCCAAGTCTCTTGATTGGAACAAGCACAATATTGAAAAAGTTTTACAAGGATTTAAAAGCTCTCAAGAAGCAAATAAAACAGTGAGAAATAATAGAACCCGGAAGAACCCTTTTAGCCGTTGGAAGCGTGGGAAATGGTGGTTCTTCCGATGTGGATCGCGTTGGCTTGAATGTGAGCTTTGAATGCCTAGCGGAAGAGAGTAGTCGAGCACGAAATCACTTGGGAAGCTTGAAGGCACTTGATTTCTTCACTTGAATGCACTAACTCCCTTGAACCTCTTTTTCTTTCTTCTCTCTTGAATGATCTTGTGTTGGGTTGGTGAGAAGTTATTGGAAAGCACTTAAGAGCTCCCTTTTATAGCCCAAAAAGCAAATATAGCCATTAGAGATAAAGTTAAGGGAGTTTGAAATTCAAACCAAACCTGAAAAAGTTGTCAGTCGCGTCCCAGGCGCTTCGGAGACGTCTCCGCTTCAACGCGAGACGTCTCGGCTGTAAGATTTTACTTTTGACGTTGTTTGGGGTCGACTCGGCGCTTTACGGGGACGACTCCGATGATGAACGGTTTGAATCCTTATTTTTCTGTTTTTCTGAGAGGGTCGCCTCGGCACTTTACGGGGACGTCTCGGCTTGTTTGCGCTTTTTGCATGAGGACGACTCCGCTGCCTTGGGGACGACTCCGCCGTTATATCTCCGAAAAACAAGTCTTCTGGAATTCTCTGAGAGAGTCGACTTCGCTCTTTCAGGGGACGTCTCCGCTGCCTTATTACCGAAAAAGACATCCTCTGGAATACCCTGAGAGAGTCGACTCCGCACTCTCTGGGGACGACTCGGAAACTCAGCTTTTACTTGCAGGGACGACTCCGCGTACTGTGGAGACGGCTCGCGCGCATCTCTTGAAATCGGCCTTTCTGCCGCAACTGAGAGAGTCGACTCCGCTTCTGAGAGAGTCGACTCCAACCCTGCGAGACGCCTCGCCAGGTGCCGGGGACGTCTCCAAACGTGCCAGTTCTTCCTGTTTGTGCCAGAGACGTCTCTGGAACAAACCGGAGACGTCTCGGCTGTCCCTGATCTGTTTTCTTTATCTCAAAAATTCTTCAATAAATTCATAAAAATTATGGGAACTTGCCTAGACATTTCTTAACAATATTCTTAATTAAACACATGAAATCCTCAAGTAAATTGTTAAGATAAATGGAATTATACTCTAGTGTTTTGTATTCATCAAAATCCATTAGGGGGTCAACAATCTCCCTCTTTTTGATGATGACAAAACACTGAGTATATGCAAAATTCGAAATTTAAACATATACACAGTATTTGATCAGATGTACAAGTATAATGTTTTGATTAGAGCTAGATACAGTGTGCATAATTCAAAATAGTCAATTTTCAGTTCTATCCTTATGCATAAGATTGATCTTAATAGCTCTTAAGCAATTTTAGCATATCAACTGAATTTGAATCAAGTTAAAATGAAATATTGATGCTAAAGATAATTGAAAGCTAAGTTCTTTTTGACTCCCCCTTTCTTTTCCAGAAGGGCAATTATCTTAAAGCCAATATTCTTCAATTTTATCTTTTCTAATTCAACTTTAAGTATGAGTGTAAATTTTGCATTCCATATTCAGGTTCTACTCCATATATAAGTTCTATATATCTACTCCCCTTTTTGTCATCAACAATGAAGGGGACAAATTATACGTAGGTACTTAAAGCACAATTCCTAGGGGAATTCAGCATATTACAATGAACCACTCAAGGATATTCAAGTTATGCTCCCTCTGTCTATTGTTTTACTAATGAATTCAGAATTCATTTCACTCCCCCTTTGATATTCAGGTTGTGCTCCCCCTGTTTCATATGCATTGATAAGTTGTGTCAAATTTGAACACTTAAGGTATGTTATGAGATTTTTATGGCACAACACAGATTTACATACACAAGGTTTCAAAAGGAATTGTATATCATTCATTGTAAACATTTGAAGTCATTACAAGGTTAAAATGGAAATCATTACAAGTATTGATTCCTAATACAAAAGAAGTTTCAAAATGAGCCTAGGGTTTTACAAAAACAGATGAACTCTAGATGTCTACAAAATGTCCCTCATCGGCGACGTTGCTCATAAGCCCTAGCAGCTGCATCTATAAATGCATTAATTGAGTCCAGTAGAGTTTTGAACTGCTCTCCTTGAGATTGATGGAAGGCTGCCACTAGTGCTTCAAATTCAATGCTTGCCCTTTCAATTCTTCCTCTAAGTTGGGCAGCCACGGTGCCCACATTGCCTCCAGGGCTTGTCAACTCTTGAAGACCATCTGAAATGTTCCTCAAGCTGTCTTGTAGCTCAATTGATCTGAAGGTTTGGGTGGCACTCACACTAACTAGTTCTTACGTTGTAGCTTCTATCTGAGTTCTGATTTCCTTCAACTCTTGTAGAAGCCCTTCATGTGAGGCTCTGATGGGGGCCAACTCAGTAGAGATCATCGATCTCATTTCCTCCCTCATTTGCTGGCATATCACAGATGCTAAAGTGCGCATCTGTTCTTCTGATAGGGAGAAGGGCCCAGTGACTGTAGGAGGAGGTGGCATAGAGGTGGAAGGTCCAGCTGAGCTGGAGGGTATATCAGGAAAGTCCATGTGGCTGAGTGGAGGAGAGTGGTGGTCAGGCTCCTGATGTGGGATCTCAGGGTCTAAAGTTTGAGCTTTTCTTTTTGGTACCTTAACCCATGACCCATCTACCTTATGAAACTCCATTCTACGCATTGTGCTCTCATTATAATAGTCGGTGTTTCTCAAGGGTTTTGCAGGTTCATTTTCTGGAATGTGAACATTAAAATGTTTGAATACTAGGGTAAAGATCATCCCATAGGGTATGCTAAACCTAGAATACCTATGACATATAGCAATGTAGTTCAACATAAGTCTAGGGAGGTTTAGGGGAATCCCTAGTAGGATGTGGTGCATGATAACTAGGTCTCACTCCGAAACAAAATCGAAGCAACCGGTTTTTGGAAACAAGACCCGGTTGACAATACTCAAAAGTAGTCTCATTTCGGCATTTAGGTCTTGTGAGTTCACTACATCAAGAGGCCTGCAGTCCTCTCGTCCTAAAAGCAAGTTTAGGGCTATTTTCCTTTGGGGACGTGAGGTCGGAGCCTCACCGTCCTTAGGGATTTGCAAGACGCTAGATAGGACATCCTCATTAATCTCTACCAACGTCCCCCGGACATGTGCAGTGTACCCTAAGTCCCCTAAGGCCATATTACTAAACATCTCTCTAACTAGGCCGGGGTAGGTCGATGTATTGAGGGTACAAAGGTATTCCCACCCTTGGGCACGGAGTTTCTCTCCAATAGAGAACCCCTCACTATCTAGAAAATGGAAATCTATGTACCTACCGGTGGTTACTGTGCGATTCGCACAGGAAATGGTCGTGGTTGGCGGAGCAACCGGAGGGGACGGCGCGGATGGCTCTTCCCTCCGTTCCTCACCGTCGGTTGCTACCCTAGGACGCCTCCCACCGGTTCGTCTAGCCCTCTTAGGTGCCATGGATGCTAGGGTTTGTGATGGAGAGCAAATGGAGGCTAGGATTTGTGGTGGAGAGCAAATGGAGGCTAGGGTTTTTGTTTTTGTCGGGGATGGAAGAGAATAGCTCGGGTCGGCTCGAGCTGTTTCACCTATTTAAAAACCCTCGTTCGGTCCCCGAGACGTCTCCGCGACTGATGCGAGACGCCTCGCCGGGGGGACGTCTCTGCGATTTGCCAGAGACGTCTCCGGCACTGAAAAATTTCAGACTAATTTCTATCTTTTCCCAATTTATTTTACTCAATCACACTAATCAACATGATTTCTTTTGGTGAATACAGAGTGAGTTTGTTTGTGATCCTCCCCCTTAATAATACATCCTATAAAAGTTTGATAATGATTTTTTGAATTATTAACATTGAAATGAGGAATGTTTGACCAAATTTCGAATACCTATGAAATAGGCTCTCAAAATATCTCCATGAAGAGTCCAAGGGAGGGTAACCATCCTCCGGAAAGTCGAACAATTCGTCATTTAACTTAGATAGATTCATGCTTTCACTTATGTTGACCTTGAGGTGGATTACTAGTTTGAGTAGCAAAGCATTGCAATGCAAGTTCAATTTAATTGCTAGGATCAAACAAGCTCAATGCATTCCTTAAGAAGTTGAACCTATCTTTACAAAGGGGCTTTGTAAAGATATCGGCCAATTGATTTTCAGTACATACATACTCAATCATCACATCATTTTTCAGCACATGATCCCTAATAAAGTGATGCCTAATCTCTATATGTTTTGATTTTGAGTGTTGGACAGGATTTTTTGTTAAATTAATTGCACTTGTATTATCACATTTAATTGGTATATTGTCCATTTTGATACCGAAGTCTTCAAGTTGTTGCTTAATCCATAGAACTTGGGCACAACAGCTTCCAGCTGCAATGTACTCAGCCTCAGCTGTGGATAAGGCAACTGAATTCTGTTTCTTGCTAAACCAAGAAACTAAATTAGCACCCAAGAATTGACATGTGCCACTTGTGCTTTTTCTGTCGAGTTTGCACCCGACAAAATCAGCATCGGAATAAGCAATTAAATTTATGTCAGATTGTTTAGAATACCATAAGCCTACATTAGATGTCCCTACTAGATATCTAAAAATTCTTTTAACAGCTTGCAAGTGTGATTCCTTAGGACATGCTTGGTATCTAGCACACATACAAATACTGAATAATATATCTGGTCTACTAGCAGTAAGGTAAAGTAAAGAGCCTATCATACCTCTGTACAATTTGCAGTCTATACTTTTACCTTTTTCATCTTTGTCAAGCTTGCAACTTGAGCCTATGGGTGTGCTGATTTTCTTTGCATCCTTCATCTTGAATTTTTCCAACATCTCCTTGATATATTTGGACTGACTGATGAAGATGCCTTCCTCTGATTGTTTTATTTGTAGCCCAAGGAAGAAGTTGAGCTCACCCATCATGCTCATTTCAAATTCTCCCTGCATAAGCTTGGCAAACTCTTGACAAAGACTATCATTAGTAGCACCAAAAATTATATCATCCACATAAATTTGCACAAGCAGTAAGTCATTTCCTTTTCTTTTAATGAAGAGGGTTTTGTCTACATTTCCTCTTTTAAATTTATTTTCAATTAGAAAATTACTTAATCTTTCATACCATGCCCTAGGGGCTTGCTTAAGTCCATATAATGCTTTATGCAATTTAAAAACATAATCTGGATGTAAGTGGTTCTCAAAACCTGGAGGTTGTCCTACATAAACTTCCTCCATTATATAACCATTTAAAAAGGCACTTTTTACATCCATTTGATAGAGTTTGGAATCCATAAAGCATGCATATGCCAAAAGTAGTCTAATAGCCTCTAATCTAGCAACAGGAGCAAAAGTTTCATCAAAGTCTATTCCTTCCTCCTGATTATATCCTTTGGCCACTAGCCTAGCTTTGTTTCTTATTACTATTCCATCTTCATCTAGCTTATTTCTATATACCCATTTAGTGCCTATAATTGAAACATTAGGGGGTCTTTTCATTAAAGTCCAAACTTCATTTCTTTCAAATTGGTTTAATTCCTCTTGCATAGCATTCATCCAATTATCATCTTTTTCAGCTTCTTCTAGTGATTTAGGCTCGATTTGTGAAACGAATGCAAGATAATTACTAGTGTTTCTTAAAGATGATCTAGTTCTTATTCCTTGTGAAGGATCACCAAGGATTAGATCCCTTGGATGACCATGTGCATACCTCCATTCCTTAGGAAGATCTTGATTTCTCGATGGAGGTTGATCTTCTTCATCTTGCTGAATTGTATCTTCTTTGATCTCATCCTCATGTTGTTTGTCTTGTATGGAGAATTTCTTCATTCGGTCTTCAAGTATACCTGCATCACCATCTTCTTCTTTTCTAGAAGAATCTCCATTTGCTTCATCAAAAACAACATGAATGGATTCTTCAACAACGAGAGTTCTCTTGTTGAAGACCCTGTATGCTCTACTAGATGAGGAATAACCTAAGAAGATCCCCTCATCTGATTTAGCACTAAATTTACTTAGATTGTCCTTTCCATTGTTTAAAATAAAGCATCGACAACCGAAAATATGAAAATAGCTTATATTTGGTTTCTTACCTTTTATCAACTCATAAGGTATTTTCTTTAAGATGGATCTAACTAAAGCACGATTTAAAATATGACATGAAGTATTTATTGCTTCAGCCCAAAAGTACTTTGGTAAATCCGATTCGCACAACATGGTACGAGCCATATCTGCTAGTGTGCGATTCTTCCTTTCTACCACCCCGTTTTGTTGGGGTGTCCTAGGTGCCGAGAAGTTGTGATTGATACCATTTTCTTCACAAAATTTTTCAAAATACTGATTTTCAAACTCGGTACCATGATCACTCCTAATTGCCTTTAGTTTAAGATTAAGTTCATTCGAAACCCTATTATGAAACTTGATAAAAGCGGGAAAGGACTCATCTTTGTGTGCAAGAAATGAAACCCATGTAAAACGTGAAAAATCATCAATAATTACAAGACCAAATTTCTTACCCCCTAGACTAGCAGTTCTAGTGGGTCCAAATAAATCCATGTGAATTAGTTCTAAGGGTTTTGATGTTGAGACTATGTTTTTAGACTTGAAAGAGCTTCTCGTTTGTTTCCCTAATTGACATGCAGCACAAATTTTGTTCTTTTCAAAATCTATTTTTGGTAGTCCTTTGACTAGATCTTTTGTAATCAATTTAGAGATTAAATCCATGCTAGCATGCCCTAACCTACGATGCCATAACCAACTAGTCTCATTGACTTTGGGATCCATGGCTACAAGACATTGGCCATCCTTCATGGTGAGATCATCAAGATCTACCATGTAAATATTTCCATGCCTATGTCCTGTAAGTATGATCTCATTGTCAACTGGACTACTAATTATGCAAAGTGAAGATTCAAATAACACTTTAAAGCCCTTGTCACAAAATTGACTTATACTTAATAAATTATGTTTGAGTCCATTAACTAACAATACATTGTCAATAAATGAGGAGGGTGATATGGAGATTTTACCAACACCAATGATTTGACCTTTAGCATTGTCTCCAAATGTGACTACTCCTTCTTTTGATTTTAAAGTGACGAAGAGACTCTTGTCACCGGTCATATGCCTTGAGCAACCACTATCAAGATACCACATTCTCTTTTTATTCCCGGCTGCAAGGCATACCTGCAAAATGATCATGTGAAGCTCTTAGGTACCCAAGTTTTCTTGGGTCCTTCGTGGTTAGTGTAGTTGGTTCCCTTAGGCACCCATACTTTAGTTATGTTTTTAGCTTTTACAAATGTACTCTTGTTAGTTTGGATCTTTCTTTGAATACAAGAGTAGGCTTTATGTCCACTTTTTCCACAATGAAAGCATGTAGGTTTTTCAGTTTTGACATCTTTTGCTTTCACAAAAAAATTCTTTAGATACTTTTGTTGCTTGTTAGTTTTATATCCTAATCCGGCTTTATTAAAAACAGCTCTTTGATTTGAAAGAATAAGATTTAATTTTTCAGAGCTTTGTGTAAATTTTTCAACAATTGGTTTGTACTTATGTACCTCATTCTTAAGATCCAAATTTTCTTTAACTAGTTCTTCCTTATCCTTTTTAAGGGATTCAACATTTTGTGCAAGTGAGGTATTATTATTGAGTAGATTCAATTTCTTAATTAGTGTTTTTGCCGTTTCATTTTCAATGCTAAGTTTTGAATTTTTATTTTCTAGATCAATGGTGTTAACATTTTCAACGCTCTCTTTCTCAATCAATAGTTTTTTAATATCATCCTTTAGTTTTTGATTGGAGGCCTTTAGTTCTTTATTCTTTGCTCCTAACATACTACAATCACTCATAAGTTCTTGAAAAGCTTCACATAATTCTTCTAAAGTAAAATTTATAGTTGAGCTTTGACATACCTCGTCGTTTTCAAATGCCATGAAGCACAAATTTGCGGTCTCTTCCTTCTCTTCCTCGGAGGAGGATGTGTCACTATCGTCCCACGTTGCCTTCAACGCCTTCTTCTTCTTCTTTCCAAAGTGCTTCTTTTGTTGAGGGCATTCGGAACGAATGTGTCCCGGTCTCTTGCAATCATAGCATATGATTGGGTCTCTTTCTTGACGCAATCGGGGTGGGCTGCAGATTTTTTTTCTTCTTTGAGGATGGCTGAATCTTTCTTCTCTTCTTTTTTTTCTAAGCAATGGCAATGGAGGCTAGGGTTCTTTGTGGTGGAAGGAAGAAGAAAGAGGATGGGTTGGAAAAATTGATTTGAATTGGCAGCAATTGGCTCCAAAGAAAGGTTGGCGTTGGGCGGTTCTAGATTGCAATTGGATTCATTGAGAGGAATCAATTCAAACCGATTGGATTGATCAATATAAGGTCTGATGGCTTGAGAGTTTTTTTGAGTATTAGATGGATTCTGAAAGGGATGAAATATTAAAGAGGATGGAAGAAACTTTACTTGAATTTAATCAGGATTTCTAATAGGTTGGTGATGGAAGAACTAGGGCACAATCGGTACACCAAAAGGAACTAGTCTGAACCCGATTTGATGATCAATATGTTGGCTATATGAACGTAGATTTTTCTGAAGAATATGAAGGTTGGAAGCTCTTGTGGACGTGAGGGAACAATGGAGTATATATATATTTTTTTTTGGATTTTATTTCTAAAGGATAACTAAGGAAACTAGGTTGAGTCTCACACCCTAGGTTCCTAGAATTTGAGGAGAAGGTTGGGGCGTCTCACCTTTATCTTCTTCTCTCCAATGGTGTCTCACCAATGGCTGGAAAAGAGCCCTTCTTTTCGTGGTCTCTCTCTCACCAATCTCTAGAATTTTTTTCAAATAAATTTGATATCATTTCATTCATCAAAACCTCCTCTTATAAAGAGAAAGAGGTTGGAAGTTACAAACAGATTTACTTAGACTCAAAATCAGATAAGGACATTTTTTAAAATTCAAATCTAAAGATAAACTTCTTAAACAACTTGCCAACTAAAGGTTGGACAAGTGTCAACCCTTCATGGTGTGTGGGTTGGAGATTAGGAGCAGGAAACCCCAACCGCACCATTACTCAAACACCTTCTCGAGTACCAACATCAGCATGAAGTTCAGGAGACTCCTCAAATTTCATCTGATCTCAAAATTTCACGTTCTTATAGTCATTGGAAAGCTACGGATGTCTATTTTCCAACAAAATTTGAATCAACTTAATCAAACTTCTGTAGCTCCCAAAATCTTCAAAATACCATATGGTGTTCAATCTGTCACGGATTTCAACTGGATTTGAACTCTGAATTTCTTCCACATGTGAGAGATCTTCATGGTTGAACTTCTCCACGTGATGAGTGATGATCTTCACGGCATTAGGAATCCTTCTTAATGGCACTCAATCATAAGGACTCAATCTTAAACACATGGACTCAATCCTCTCGCATAAGGACTCAATTTCACTCATACGACTAAACTAAATTCTCCACACATGACCCAATATGACTTGACTCAATCCTTGCATAACATGGACTCTTTTGATGCCACTTGGCATTCAATTACAAACATAATCAGCAAATTGCAAACCCAAAATAAGAACTCAAATAAACCCAAAATAAAAGGACTCAATGTGACCAAAATAGAATAGACTCAATCCAATTAAATGCTAGAAATTATGAACCCAATGTGTTTTCGGGCACTCCCAAGCAAGAATCCAAACTAGACGTACATCCATTATGATTTGGGCTCGTGCTCCTGCATCAATTCCCCCCTTCTGGAAAAAAGACTCGACTCCGTCGAGTTTCACAACTGATAGAGCTTGTAGAAGTTTGGGTTCAGCTGTTGGACTTCCTCCATCTTTAATCATGAGCGATCTGAATTTAGTCGGTCCTCCAATGAAAAACTTCTGATATCCTCCTCGATGGGTGGACACTATCTGAACAACTAGGATGTCCTCAATGATGTCCGTCGGGGCTGATCGTCGAAGAAGTGAAGATGGTACAGATGGGATGTCTTCATCTTCAACATAGTGAGCATCATAGGGCTGCAACTCTTCAACATAGAAGATGGGGCTAACCTGCAAATCATCTGGTAACTCGAGCACAAAGACCTTGGGTCCCATGCACTTCAGCACCTTGAAGAATTCGACTTGGCAAGGTTGAAGCTTCTGAAAATTTCTGCATTCAACACTCAACCACATCAACACAAAGTTTGCTTCCTTGCGCAGGGTCGGCAAATAGAACTTATCCTCCACCATGGTGACTGTTTTGACGTAGCCAAAGTGACCACCAAGGTCTCCGCCATGGACCTCTCGAACAATATGATCACCAAGTGAGGTCTCCGGGACACATAAAAGAAAGCAATCATGGGTCAAAAATTCTGAATGCTGCCACTGATCCACTGCTGAAACTTCTGCATATATGGGCTGAAAATATACTTCAGAGGGGTACAAAAATTTTAGATTGGCAAACCCCATTATCTCAACATTCAAAAGAGTTAGAACATATGAATTTTGACTGAGGGCATCAGCAATAAAATCTTCTGCATGCGGCCCATGCTTCAGGACTTGGCGACGAGAATCCTCGTGTTTTTTTGGGTTCAACCAGCATGCAGGAAGGTTCGGCAAGCTTGATCTGGGCACCAAATCTATGGTGCGCTGGTTGTCTCTCATCAGTGGAAGATTCTTGGGAAGACTCTCAAGGGTTATATTAGAGGAATCATCCAATATGGACTTGAAATCAGGAGGAACAACTTCTGAAATTTCAGAACTAGCACCCTTGGCAACTGATGCGAGTAGGGCTTCATCCGTAGGGGTTTCTTCTTCGTCTCCTTCATTTTCTTCATCAACAGTGGGCTGAGGAGAAGGAGAAACTTCAGAAGGCTCTATGATCTCGTCCTCCTCATGTACCAACGTGGAACGTTGGTCTCTGGTGGGGCAAACAACGGCGGAATGGCCTCGACCGCCGCACTTGTAGCAATCCGTAGAGTTACTTCCTTGCAGCATGGATTGGGGCATACATCCTTTACCCCTTTCATTGGCCCATAAAGCACCTCTTTCTTGATAAGCACTTCGATTAAAAGAGGTTTTAGATCTGAAAATAGGGGCGTTACCTTGAGGAAAAGGGACTCCTTGGCTACTGCGTTCTAGAGGCCGTCGCACGATCGGTGTTTGTGCAGGGCATCGTTGTCGCTGCTGTGACTCCATACGAAGCGCGAGTTGGTACGCCTTCTCCTTTTGCCGTATAAGATCCATTCGATGGAGGACTTCAGCCAGCTTCTTATCTTGTTGGCGACGATGTCGTAGTCGTGCCTCCGTATGATCCATCTCTTCTACTTCTCGTTGTTGATCATCATTGTAGGGATGGCAACGATCATCGTTGTAGGAACGACATCGATCGACATTGTAGGGATAATGTCGATCTTCATAGTAGGGATAGCGACATCTTGTACTCATGATGGTGCAATAGAATCAGCAACAAAATCAGAGATAATAAAAACCCTTTGGCCGTCACCCGAGGGATGAACCGACCCTCCTTATGGCTTCTTTCTCAAACTCTAACCCCCAGTGGTCATCACCCAAGCGATGATCTGACCCACTTCAGATATATTTTTTTTTTCTTTTTTTTTTTTCTTTTACACCACTCATTCAACCTCCAACTCTCCCACGGTATGGGATTTACAAAGATGAAGAACAAAATATAAAATACCCCAAACCAAACTCAAACAAGAATTATTACTGCAGAAATTTCTGTATGATTTCAAACAAGTATAAGATGCTGAATTTTAATTCCCTTTAACTTCTATGAATCAATCAGATCTACCCAACACACCAAAAAATCAGATCTGAATGTTCAAGATATGGATGTTACCTCCTGAGGGAAGATCTTCTTCTAGTACTCCTGTGGATCGATTCGCTCTGATACCAATTGACGCAATCGGGGTGGGCTGCAGATTTTTTTTCTTCTTTGAGGATGGCTGAATCTTTCTTCTCTTCTTTTTTTTCTAAGCAATGGCAATGGAGGCTAGGGTTCTTTGTGGTGGAAGGAAGAAGAAAGAGGATGGGTTGGAAAAATTGATTTGAATTGGCAGCAATTGGCTCCAAAGAAAGGTTGGCGTTGGGCGGTTCTAGATTGCAATTGGATTCATTGAGAGGAATCAATTCAAACCGATTGGATTGATCAATATAAGGTCTGATGGCTTGAGAGTTTTTTTGAGTATTAGATGGATTCTGAAAGGGATGAAGTATTAAAGAGGATGGAAGAAACTTTACTTGAATTTAATCAGGATTTCTAATAGGTTGGTGATGGAAGAACTAGGGCACAATCGGTACACCAAAAGGAACTAGTCTGAACCCGATTTGATGATCAATATGTTGGCTATATGAACGTAGATTTTTCTGAAGAATATGAAGGTTGGAAGCTCTTGTGGACGTGAGGGAACAATGGAGTATATATTTTTTTTTTTTTTGGATTTTATTTCTAAAGGATAACTAAGGAAACTAGGTTGAGTCTCACACCCTAGGTTCCTAGAATTTGAGGAGAAGGTTGGGGCGTCTCACCTTTATCTTCTTCTCTCCAATGGTGTCTCACCAATGGCTGGAAAAGAGCCCTTCTTTTTGTGGTCTCTCTCTCACCAATCTCTAGAATTTTTTTCAAATAAATTTGATATCATTTCATTCATCAAAACCTCCTCTTATAAAGAGAAAGAGGTTGGAAGTTACAAACAGATTTACTTAGACTCAAAATCAGATAAGGACATTTTTTAAAATTCAAATCTAAAGATAAACTTCTTAAACAACTTGCCAACTAAAGGTTGGACAAGTGTCAACCCTTCATGGTGTGTGGGTTGGAGATTAGGAGCAGGAAACCCCAACCGCACCATTACTCAAACACCTTCTCGAGTACCAACATCAGCATGAAGTTCAGGAGACTCCTCAAATTTCATCTGATCTCGAAATTTCACGTTCTTATAGTCATTGGAAAGCTACGGATGTCTATTTTCCAACAAAATTTGAATCAACTTAATCAGACTTCTGTAGCTCCCAAAATCTTCAAAATACCATATGGTGTTCAATCTGTCACGGATTTCAACTGGATTTGAACTCTGAATTTCTTCCACATGTGAGAGATCTTCATGGTTGAACTTCTCCACGTGATGAGTGATGATCTTCACGGCATTAGGAATCCTTCTTAATGGCACTCAATCATAAGGACTCAATCTTAAACACATGGACTCAATCCTCTCGCATAAGGACTCAATTTCACTCATACGACTAAACTAAATTCTCCACACATGACCCAATATGACTTGACTCAATCCTTGCATAACATGGACTCTTTTGATGCCACTTGGCATTCAATTACAAACATAAATCAGCAAATTGCAAACCCAAAATAAGAACTCAAATAAACCCAAAATAAAAGGACTCAATGTGACCAAAATAGAATAGACTCAATCCAATTAAATGCTAGAAATTATGAACCCAATGTGTTTTCGGGCACTCCCAAGCAAGAATCCAAACTCGACGTACATCCATTATGATTTGGGCTCGTGCTCCTGCATCATTTCTTTTTCCTTTTCTTTTTTCCAATCATTTCTCCCTCCAAATTTCTTTCTTGGGAAGGGTTTCTTTCTTCTCATGAATTTCTTAAACTTCCTTACTATTAAACCCAAGTCCTCATCTTCGTTTTCTTCTTCACTCTCACTACTTTCTTCTTCACACACACTCGAAGTAGCCTTGAGTGCAATTGTCTTCTTCTTTGGCAACTCTTCTTCATGTTGCTTCATTGTGAGCTCATGCATCATCAATGAGCCCAATAGTTGTTCTAGTCCCAAAATGTTGAGATCTTTGGCTTCTATGATCGCCGTGACCTTTGCTTCCCATGCTTTCGGCAAAGACCTGAGAATTTTACTCACAAGTTCCGGATTAGTATAGGATTTACCCAAACTCTTTAGACCATTAATTATATCGGTGAAGCGTGTAAACATGCATGTGATGGTCTCATTGGGTTCCATCTTAAACAACTCATATTTGTGAACTAGAATGTTCACTTTAGACTCTTTGACTTGATTTGTACCCTCGTGGGTAACTTCAAGCCTATCCCATATTTCCTTGGCGGAACTACAGGTGGAGACTCTATTGAACTCATTTACATCTAGAGCACAGAATAATGAGTTCATGGCTCTAGAATTGAGTTGAACCATCTTACTGTCATTCTCATCCCAATCCTCCTCAAGTTTGGAAACTTGAATGCCATTAACCATGTGAGATGGTTTGTGTGGTCCCTTGATTATGACCCTCCACAAGGCATAATCTTGTGCTTGAATAAAAATCCTCATTCTAGTCTTCCAATAGGTATAATTTGTCCCATTGAAGAGTGGAGGTCTATTGGTTGCCTGCCTCTCAGCAGGAACATTGTTAAAGGGTGTTGCCATCTAGATCTTTGGCTAAGACGGTTAGGTCTTTCAAGAAATACACAGAGCACCCGCTCTGATACCACTTGTTGCCCAGAGATGGTCACCCAAGAGGGGGGTGAATTGGATGTTTTAAAACTTTTTGCCTAATTAAAAATAAAACACACAAATGTATGAACTAAAGTAAAGATAGAGGTATGAGAACAATCAATCGCAAACACAAGGTTTTATAGTGGTTCGGAGCTTCCACTGCTCCTACATCCACTCCCCAAAGCACCTTTGGGAATTTCCACTATAATCCAAGATTACAGTCCGGTAGTTTTGCAAGTGCACTACCCAACTCGTTGTTTTACACCGGGCTAACAACGAACCCTATAACCCCCAATTTCACCTAGGCTTGGGACGCCTTTCCCTTGTTCCAAGTTCCTTGACTGGAACAAGCACAATATTGAAAAAGTTTTACAAGGATTTAAAAGCTCTCAAGAAGCAAATAAAACAGTGAGAAATAATAGAACCCGGAAGAACCCTTTTAGCCGTTGGAAGCATGGGAAATGGTGGTTCTTCCGATGTGGATCGCGTTGGCTTGAATGTGAGCTTTGAATGCCTAGCGGAAGAGAGTAGTCAAGCACGAAATCACTTGGGAAGCTTGAAGGCACTTGATTTCTTCACTTGAATGCACTAACTCCCTTGAACCTCTTTTTCTTTCTTCTCTCTTGAATGATCTTGTGTTGGGTTGGTGAGAAGTTATTGGAAAGCACTTAATGAAAGAGTAGATGCCCTACAAGCCAATCGCAATATGTATTGCGAAGGGTTTTTCTTTTGATTTGTCCAAATCATGTACATGACATTTAAATATGAATAAAGGCGTTATGTTTTATCATATGCTGTTGATTATATTTATGATAAACTCCTTAGATTAGGGCAATGGTTTTAAGACTATGATGAGATCATACTAGTGAGACTTAAAATCCTAAAATTCTAATCTTAAATATTCCCAGTCATTGGTACATTGAGTCGGGGATCAATGATTACCGGAAAGACTGGCATGTCTTATGTATGCTCGATGCAGAGGATGATTGATCTCACAATCATTTGTGTGGAGACACTAATACAAAGATATGGGTGCTCATTAGAAGAATGAGTTCACTGAATTGACCTACAAAGAGAAATCTTATGAAGTCTTACTTACATGTCAAAAGATGATTCTCTTAGTGGGAGTTGTGCAACTGATCCTTTGACCTGAGATCACCATGGTATCTTGTGCACATGAACCTATGTTTTGGTTTACACTCATTCATGACAATAAGTTATGTACGAGGTCTTCTGGATATGGTGGATTGTGTACGAAGATTATGAGTAGATCAACAAGGAATTAATCACTTCTAGTAAGAGAAGATAGCATCCTATTTATTCTAATCATATGATAATTCAGGAAGCCTTTGATCAAAGCAGAATGAAAATTAGAAAGAGTTTCTAATGTTTCATTATTTGAATTATCATTAAAAGATTGAGAAAAATATGAATATGAAATTGAGTTTGACATATATTCATACTCATATACATATTTGGGATGCAGTTTGATTAAAGGATTGAATTGCATGGTAACTTGCCACTGAAGGGTATTTTTGGTATTTCCACCAAATTCCATATTTTTCGGGTAGACATGACACGTTGCTAGACGTCAATCTTGTCTTATAGGTTTGATCGAATTAAAGAGTTTAATTCGATCACCAATTAGAAAGGATTCTAATTGTTAAGTTCGGGTTCGCGCAGTTTGGACTTAAATCGATTAGAAGAGTTCTAATCAAGTTGGGTCAACTCGCACTCACACCTATTGCTGGCTAAGTATGGAACCCAATGGGTCACACACAAGAAAACTTATCAAGGGTCTAATTGGATTAGATCATGTTTGCAAGATAAACATCCTAGCAGGTGTAGCAAACCTTAGCTCCTGATTCGAACTGGATTCGAATCTGATTCGAACTGGATTCGAATCTGATTCGAATTGAATTCGAATCTGATTCTTAATTGATCTAATTTGATTAGATCATATTCTAATATGGGTTAGCCAAAGAGTTGGCTCCTAATTGGCTTGGTTTGAGTCTAATTGGATTAGATTTGATAAATCATTCATTTTTGACCGTTGGATCAACATTTGGATGAAGAGATGGATCAAATGGATGGCACCATGAATTGGAGCCATTGGATTTTCATCATAGGATGATGGGAGATCATGATGACGTGATGGATATCATTGGGAGGCGTGGAGATGAAAAATAGGTGAAGGAAAGAGAGAGAATACGTGAAGATTAAATGGATAAGGATGAACCATTTATTTGATCTTATCCATTCTCTCTCTTCTCTCTTCATCACGCCTAAGGGATATATGGCGCCTTCTTTCATGGCCTTTGGATCATCATCAACCCTTGATGAATGGATAAGGTTGGTTCCTATTTTTCTTGCGTGAGAAGAAGTGAAAAAAGGGAAGAGTACGGCGCATTTTCATGAAGAGGTGCTTAGGGAATCAAGCGCCACATCATAAGCGCTTGATCTTATCATAACCACTTTTGATACGCCTCTCCCTATTTTTGTGGCGCCTTCTCTCCTCTTATCACGCCCCATCTGAAGGATGTGTGGATGGGATGCATCCTTTGGTGATGCATCCCCACGCCATCTATAAATAGGAATGCTCCCGGTGTTTTCTAATTATCGAAAATCAATCCAACTCTCTCTCTCTCATATCCCTTCTTTCTTACATTAGTTTCTTTCTTTCTAACATTGCTTCTAGTGTGTCCTAAGCCAAGACAAGGTGGTCTTCATTAGGACAAAAGGATTAGAAGTGATTTTAGAAGGCTAAAGAAAAATAGAAAGGAAGGAAAGCAAGCCATTAGAGTTCTTTAGAAGAATTCTGCATTAAGGATCAAAAGTCTTTGGAGCTAAAGTCTTGATCAAGTTTTCGTGTGGATCACCATTGGAGGGCGGACACTTGGACGCCTCGTGGAGATTGTACACTTTGGATTAGCGTTTGAGGTATTCTACTAATTCTGCATTTATTTTATATTATTTGATTGTAATCATTAAGGTGATCTAGGCTTAAAAGGGTTTCATGCATAGGGACTTTATTAAGAAAATTTTAAAATCCCTAGCTTCCGCTGCCCATTATGACATGCTAGAACCCTACACTTAAGAGCTCCCTTTTATAGCCCAAAAAGCAAATATAGCCGTTAGAGATAAAGTTAAGGGAGTTTGAAATTCAAACCAAACCTGAAAAAGTTGTCAGTCGCGTCCCAGGCGCTTCGGAGACGTCTCCGCTTCAACGCGAGACGTCTCGGCTGTAAGATTTTACTTTTGACGTTGTTTGGGGTCGACTCGGTGCTTTACGGGGACGACTCCGATGATGAACGGTTTGAATCCTTGTTTTTCTGTTTTTTTGAGAGGGTCGCCTCGGCACTTTACGGGGACGTCTCGGCTTGTTTGTACTTTTTGCATGGGGACGACTCCGCTGCCTTGGGGACGACTCCGCCGTTATATCTCCGAAAAACAAGTCTTCTGGAATTCTCTGAGAGAGTCGACTCCGCTCTTTCAGGGGACGTCTCCGCTGCCTTATTACCGAAAAAGACATCCTCTGGAATACCCTGAGAGAGTCGACTCCGCACTCTCTGGGGACGACTCCGCGTACTGTGGAGACGGCTCGCGCGCATCTCTTGAAATCGGCCTTTCTGCCGCCACTAAGAGAGTCGACTCCGCTTCTGAGAGAGTCGACTCCGACCCTGCGAGACGCCTCGCCAGGTGCTGGGGACGTCTCCAAACGTTCCAGTTCTTCCTGTTTGTGCCAGAGACGTCTCTGGAACAAACCGGAGACGTCTCGGCTGTCCCTGATCTGTTTTCTTTATCTCAAAAATTCTTCAATAAATTCATAAAAATTATGGGAACTTGCCTAGACATTTCTTAACAATATTCTTAATTAAACACATGAAATCCTCAAGTAAATTGTTAAGATAAATGGAATTATTCTCTAGTATTTTGTATTCATCAAAATCCATTAGGGGGTCAACAATACTAACAATGAGACTGCAGAATCTTCCACATTAGCCGAGTCGACTCCTAGTTTGTCCGAGTCGACTCCTAGAGAAGAACAGTCTGAAAGGCAGAGACTCAGTCTTGAAGATCCTGTGAACGAGTCGACTCCAAGTATTTCAGAGTCGACTCCCAAGTTAGCCGAGTCGACTCCAACAAGGCCCGAGTCGACTCCAAGGCAGAACAGTTCAAAAGACAGAGAATCATCCTTTAGGCCTCTGAGAACGAGACATCTTCCGAAGATCTCGAGTCGACTCTCAAGTCAGTCGAGTCGACTCCAAGTAAACCCGAGTCGACTCGAGGAAGAAAAAACAATAGAAAAATTCAAAAGCTTCCTAAAGACAAAGAAGAAAAGAAATGAGGATGATAGTGTTATTTTGATGATTAACAAGCAATTATCTAGAGTATATTATAAGTTAAATTGATACTTCATTTATAAGTTCATTACTCTCAGTATATTTGTATGAATTGATAATAGATACATGGCTTTGTTCATTTGAATGAATCTAACCTTGAGATGCAGCAAAGTGTAGATTGAGTCGACCCAAAGGATGATTGGGTCGACCCTGGCACATCAAGAAGTCATTTGGCACACTTCTGCAAAATTGGCACAGATGAACAGTGAGTTGGGTCGACCCAAGGTAAGCATGAGTCGACCCAAACTTCAAGAACCTCAAAACATGAAAGAAATATGTTCTCTGGATTTACTGAGAGGGTCAACCCAAACAGTGGTTGAGTCGACCCAAGCTTGAGTCGACCCAAACCCTGAGAGGGTCGACCCAAAGGCAAGACAGAAAGGCAAACAGAAAATGGTTCTCTGGAATTACTGAGAGGGTCGACCCAAGAAGAAGTTGAGTCGACCCAAGTGAACTTTGAGTCGACTCAAAGAATGGTTGGGTCGACCCATGGGAAGGAAGGCTGAAATTTCAAGTTTCTGTGTTTTCTGAGAGGGTCGACCCAAGGAATGTTTGAGTCGACCCAAGTGAATGTTGGGTCGACCCAAGGACAGGTTGAGCCGACCCAAACACGGGCTGAAGCATAACGGCTAGTTCTGCAGATGTACTTTTTGTCCTTCCCAAGGTCAGTAACGGCTAGTTTTTCAAATCTAACCATTGGGGCTTGTCCAAAGGATATGGAAAGCTATTTAAAGGGGCACTATTCATCAGATAGAAAAACTTTTGAAAGAGATATCAAAGAGTACACAAGAAAACAAAAGCGCCCTAATCTTCTTCATTCAAGTGCTTCATTCAAGAATCAAAGAAAGGGGTTGAGCAGATTCAAAGAGTCATCAAGAGCTCCATCCTCCCTTGAAGAGTGAAGCATCCTTGACAAAGAAGAGCAAAGCCACTTCAAAGCGATAAATACTTTCTAACTCTTCTTTGTAGTTAATATTGTTTCATTTGCTCATTTAGGAGTTTGAATCTTTCTTTTTGTTTGTCGAACTATTTGTAAAGGTTCGTTGGTGAACCCGTAAACCAACAAAGGTTTTTGGTGAACCCAGAAAACCAAAGTGTATAGGTTCTTTGGTGAGCCCGTAAAACCAACAAAGATTTTTGGATTGTGAGCCCGGAAAACAATCCAACTGTAATCCGCGAGATTATAGTGAATTTCCAAGGGGTCGCTTGGGGAGTGGATGTAGGTGCTAAGGAGAGCACCGAACCACTATATATTGTTGTGTTTGTATTGTGCTTGTGGTTACATTTATTCTTGCATTATCTTCCATCGTTGTTCTAGTTTAACTCATTCAAATAATCTAAGAAAGCAACCACCGCACTTAATTAAGAAAGCTTTTAAAACACCAAAATTTAGAAGAAACCAATTCACCCCCCCCTCTTGGATTGTCACCTAGGGCAACAAGTGGTATCAGAGCAAGGTGCTCTAATAGTACTCATTGATCTCACAATCAAGAGTTAAAGATCATGACAACCTAAGTGGGATGTGCAATGAGTGAGGGGCAATCCACAAATAGACCACCTCTATTTAATGGCACAAACTACACATATTGGAAAGCTAGAATGAGGATATTCATTCAAGCTTCAGATTATGAACTATGGCAAATCATCACTAGAGGACCTCACACACCCACACTTAACATAGAGGGCACTATCATACCCAAACCAGAAATAGATTGGAATGAGAGTGATAGAAGATTAGCACAGTTAAATGCAAAAGCTATAAATGTACTTTACTGCTCATTAGATGTAAATGAATTTAATATAATATCTACTTGCACTACCGCCAAAGAAATTTGGGACAGACTTGAGGTCACACATGAAGGAACCAATCAAGTTAAGGAGTCTAAGATAAACATATTAGTACACAAATATGAATTGTTTAAAATGGAATCTACTGAGTCCATAACTGATATGTTTACTCGTTTTACTGACATTATAAATGGGCTTAAGAGTTTAGGAAAATCTTACTCTAACTCTGATTTGGTGCGAAAAATTCTCAGATCTCTACCAAGGAATTGGGAGGCCAAGGTAACCGCTATTCAAGAAGCAAAGGACCTCAACACACTGCAGTTAGAGGAGCTTCTAGGATCTCTCATGACCCATGAGTTGACAATGAGGCAAAATTCAGAAGATGAGGTCAAGAGAAGAAAGCCCATTGCCCTAAAGACTACCACCCCTAAACAACTAACTGAATCGGAAGATTCAGATGATGATGAAGAAATCGATGAAGAAGGGATGGCTGTGCTTGGGAGAAGATTCAATTCATGAGAGGTAAGAATAGGTTCCATAAAAAGAAAACCTTCCTTAAAGGTAACTCAAGCAAAGAAAAGGGTAAGGACAAAAAAAAGGAAAAAGAAACTCCCATTTGCTATGAGTGTAACAAACCCGGGCATTATAAGATAGATTGCCCAGATTTGAAGTGGATGGCAAGAAAGTTGAAAAAGAAGAATTTCATGGCTGATTGGAGTGAAAGTGAGGAATCAAGTTCGGAGGAGGAAGATCATCAAGAGACGACCCAAATGTGTCATATGGCCAATGACGATGAGGTAGATTCTGAACTTGAGTGTGATTTTACTGTTGATAAATTACATGATGCTTTCTTAGAACTCATGGAAGAACATAAGAAACTAATTAATAAAAATAAAGCTTTAAAAGAAGAAAATCAATCTCTTGTCAAAGATAAGCTAAAACTGTCTCATAACTGTGAAACATTAAGTAGGAAACTTGCAAATGAAACCAAGAATCTAATTGCTAAAAATATCAAGCTAAAAGAAGATGCTGAAAAATATAAAACTTTGGTAGATAAATTTACTCTTAGTTCTACCAAATTAAATTTGATTCTTGATAGCCAAAAAGCTGTATATGATAAGGCCGGTTTAGGATATAAAACAAATAGGAAACAAAAATTCTTAAAGAACATTTTTGTAAAAGCTAAAAGTGAAAATATTACTTGTTATTGCTGCAATAAGTTAGGACATAGAGCATATGAATGTAACTTTAGAAAATCCAGTCAAAACAAATTAAGTTATAATCAAAAGATTAAATTCAAGAAAGTTTGGGTTCCAAAAGGAACATGGAGTACTAACCCTAAAGGACCCAACTTAGTTTGGGTACCTAAAGTTTCTTCTTGATCTTGATTGTAGGTGTGTCTTGCAGCTGACAAAGTGGAAAAACGATGGTATCTAGATAGCGGCTGTTCAAGATACATGACCGGTGACGAAGATCAATTTGTCACCTTGGAATCAAAGAAGGGTGGAGTAGTAACCTATGGAGACAATGGTAAAGGGCATATCATTAGAAAGGGTAAAATTTTCATTGCTCCATCTATTTTTGTAGAAAATGTCTTATTAGTTAAGGGTTTGAAACATAACCTTCTTAGCATAAGTCAATTTTGTGATAAAGGGTTTAAAGTTACATTTGAAGCATCTGTATGCATAATCACTAATCCTAAAGATAATAGCATTGTACTTGTAGGACAAAGGCAAAGAAATATTTACATAGTAGATCTTCATGAGTTAGGCAAGAAAAATGGATTATGCTTAATTACTAATGAAGAAAAGAAAAATGAAACTAGTTGGCTTTGGCATCGAAGATTAGGACATGCAAGTATGGAATTAATATCAAAACTAGTTAAGAAGGAATTAATAAAAGACGTGCCAAAATTGATCTTTGAAAAGGACAAAATATGTGGACCATGTTCATTGGGAAAACAAACTAAATCATCTTTCAAATCGAAGAATGTAGTATCAACAACTAGACCATTTGAACTTATACACATGGATTTATTTTGACCTACTAGAACTACAAGTCTAGGAGGGAAGAAATATGGACTAGTTATTGTTGATGATTTCTCAAGGTATACATGGGTTTCATTTTTGGCACATAAGAATGAAGCATTCTCAGAATTTTTGAAACTATATAATAATATCATAAATAAAAAGAAACTCACCTTAGTAGCAATTCGAAGTGATCATGGTACGAAATTTGAAAATCAACACTTTGAAGAATTTTGCACTAAAAATGGAATATCACATCAATTTTCAGCACCTAGAACGCCTCAACAAAATGGGGTTGTTGAAAGAAAAAATAGGACATTGGCAGAAATGGCACGCACAATGTTGTGTGAGTCAAATCTTCCAAAGTACTTTTGGGCTGAAGCTATAAACATTTCTTGCCATATTCTAAATCGAGTTTTAATACGACCTATAACCAAGAAAACTCCTTATGAACTCTGGAAGAATAAGAAACCAACTGCTAAATATTTTAAAGTGTTTGGATGTAGATGTTTCATCTTAAATAATGGCAAGGAGGATCTAAGTAAATTTGATGCCAAGTCAGATGAAGGTATCTTTTTAGGATACTCCACATCTAGCAGGGCATACAGAGTATTCAATAAAAGAACCTTAGTAGTAGAAGAGTCAGTCAATATTATATTTGATGAGTCTGATAGTGAGTCTGCTAGGAAAGAAAATATTGTTGATGATGATACAGGAATTATCGACTTTGAAAAGTTGAATATTGATGACGTGCCAAATCAAGATAAGGGACATGATTGCGTGCCACCACAACCCCAAAATTTGCCAAAGGAATGGAGGTATGCATATGGACACCCTAAAGACTTAATCATTGGTGATCCATCACAAGGGGTAAGAACTCGATCATCTCTTAGAAATTTAAATGATTATCTTGCTTTTGTTTCACAATTAGAACCTAAGACTTATGAAGAAGCTGAAAAAGATACTAATTGGATAAATGCCATGCAAGAAGAATTAAATCAATTCAAAAGAAGTAATGTATGGACATTAACTGAAAGACCAAAGCATAATTCAGTAATTGGAACAAAATGGATATTTAGAAATAAATTAGATGAAAATGGATTAGTTATAAGAAATAAGGCTAGACTTGTAGCTAAGGGATACAATCAAGAAGAAGGAATAGATTTTGATGAGACATTTGCTCTTTGTAGCTAGATTAGAGGCTATTAGATTACTTCTAGCATTTGCATGTTTCATGGATTTCAAATTATATCAAATGGATGTGAAGAGTGCATTCTTAAATGGTATTATTGAGGAGGAAGTATATGTAGAACAACCTCCAGGATTTGAGAATCATGAATTGCCAAATCATGTGTTCAAACAAACTAAAGAAGGCATTTTTATTCATCAAACTAAGTATACAAAGGAAATACTAAAGAAGTTTGGGAATGAAAATCATAAGGGAATTGGCACTCCAATGAATCCTACTAGTAAGTTAGACAAAGATGAAAAAGAAAAGAGTGTTGATATTAAGCTCTATAGAGGACTAATTGGATCCTTGCTCTATCTTACTGCTAGTAGACCCGACATTGTATTTAGTGTAGGGATATGTGCTAGATACCAATCGGATCCTAAGGAGTCACATTTAAGTGCTGTTAAGAGAATCCTTAGATATTTAAGAGGAACTACCAATATAGGATTATGGTACTCGAGAGACTCCTGTCTAGATTTGCTTGCATATTCAGATGCTAATTTTGCCGGATGCAAATTAGATAGAAAGAGCACAAGTGGCACATGTCAATTCTTAGGAAATAACTTAGTATCATAGTTTAGTAAAAAGCAGAATTCAGTGGCACTGTTGTTGCCCAAGGTGACAAGCCAAGACGGGGGGGTGAATTAGTTTCTTTTAATTTTAACTATCTTACTTGTGTTAAATGATGAGTTAGTGAACTTAAACAAATCACAATACAAACAATAAGAAGTATAGTGGTTCGATGCTCTCCTTAGCACCTACGTCCACTCCCCAAGCGACCCCTTGGGAATTCACTATAATCCCGCGGATTACAGTTGGATTGTTTTCCGGGCTCACAATCCAAAAACCTTTACACTTTGGTTTTCCGGGTTCACCAAAAACTTATGTTGGTTTTACGAGCTCACCAACGAACCTTTACACTTTGGTTTTTCGGGTTCACCAAAAACCTATGTTGGTTTTACGGGCTCACCAACGAACCTTTGCAATTGGTTTTCCGGGTTCACCAATCAACCTATGCCGTTGGTTTTGCGGGCTAACCAACCAACCTTTACAAATAGTTTAATAAACAAAGGAAGAAGATTTAAACTCCTAGATGAGCAAATATAACAATATAATCTACAAAGAAGAGTTTAGAGAATATTTATCGCTTGATGTGACTTCTCTCTTCTTTGTCAAGGATGCTTCACTCTTCAAGGGTGGATGGAGCTCTTGATGACTCTTTGAATCTGCTCAACCACTTTCTTTTGATTCTTGGATTAAGCTTGCCTTGCTAGGGTTCTCTCTTGAATGCACTTAATGTATTTTCCAAAGCTTGCTTCCTCTGATGAATACTCCCTCTTAAATACTTCTCCAACCTCCAAATAGTCCTTTCTGACCGTTGGATTGAAGAAACTAGCCGTTTATAGCCGTTGGAAGTCCAAAAAGCACTTCTGCACAACTAGCCGTTATGCTTCTGCCCATGCTTGGGTCGGCTCAACCTGTCCTTGGGTCGACCCAACTTTCACTTGGGTCGACTCAAACATTTCTTGGGTCGACCCACTCAGAGTCCACAGAAACTTGAAATTCAGCCTTCCTTCACTTGGGTCGACCCAACCTTTCTTTGGGTCGACTCAAGGTTCAGTTGGGTCGACTCAACTTCTTCTTGGGTCGACCCTAACAGGGTTTCCAGAGAACCTTTTCTGTCTTCTATTCTGTCTTGCCTTTGGGTCGATCCTCTCAGGGTTTGGGTCGACTCAAGCTTGGGTCGACTCAACTATATCTTGGGTCGACCCTCTCAGTAATTCCAGAGAACCATTTTCTGTCTTCTGTTTGAGGATCTTGATGTTTGGGTCGACTCATGCTTTCCTTGGGTCGACCCAACTCACTGTTCATTTGTGCCATATTTGCAGAGGTGTGCCAAATGTTTTCTTGATGTGCCGGGGTCGACCCAATTTATCCTTTGGGTCGACTCAATCCACACTTTGCTGCATCTCAAGGTTAGATTCATTCAAATGAACAATGAAATGTATCTATATCAATTAATACAAAATATACTGAGAGTAATAAACTTATAAATGAAGTATCGATTTAACTTATAACATACTCTAGATAATTGCTTGTTAATCATCAAAATAACACTATCATCCTCAATCTCCCCCTTTTTGATGATTACAAAATAAAGAGTATGAGCCTATTGATACTTATCTTAAATTCAGTTTTTTTGAAAGGGTTTAACTTGCTGAATTTCAGCTTTTCATATATAAGAGTGAAGTCTCCCCCTATATCATTTAAATGTTGCCAATTTGACTTTTTGTGTTACTCCCCCTTTCATTTATAATTCATGAAAGATGAAACTCCAAAAATTTGAGATAAACTATGAGTTTTAGGTTATGTATCGGGATGCGAGAGGTGCGTGCCAAATTCTGAAATTATATGTGCCAAATTATGAAATTTGATAGAAATTTTTGATTTGATGATTTTCATTGTTACAAATTGCTCCCCCTTAGATGTATAAGCTATCTTATATGCTTTTCAATTTGTTTTACAAATTATTTCTCTTTCTTTCTTTACTTCTCCTCTTATTACTCTATCTTTACTTCTCCCCTATTACTCTTTCTTTACTTCTCCCCCTTTTTGTTACTCTATTTACTCTATCTTTACTTCTCCCCTATTACTCTTTCTTTACTTCTCCCCCTTTTTGTTATCATCAAATAGGTACATGGAAAAAGACACAATAACAAACATTCAAACTTCATTGATCAAAATAGGAACATTTTAGTACAATCATGCCAAAAACAAAAGCAAATATAATGTTCCTCAATCAAGGTTCAAAATACATGATCAACACAAAATACATATGAGAACTAGATACATATCCTAGGCTCTAAACAAGATCGTGAGACTCTTCCGAATCGCTTGGCTACGGCTCTCTTGGGTCCCATTTCTCCAAGATATGGCCGGCGGTATCATTGCTGAGTGATCGCTCGCTATCTGGCTTGAAAAGGTGGTCCGGAAGCTTCCTCTCTCCCAGCAAGCAAGACGAGATGAGTGAAGTAATCTACTGTTTGGAGATGATTGGAGAAGATTTGAGAGTGGGGAATAGGGTTTTCGGAAGAGGACAAAGGGTAAACAGTGCCCTAGATAACTCACGGGTCCCCCTTTTAACAGTGGGGTCCCGACGTTGGGTCGACTCAAGAATTTTCTTGGGTCGACTCAACGTTGGGTCGACCCTATTCTGGGTTGGGTCGACCCAAGTTCAGAAATTTTTCCTTTCTCTTCCTTTTCGCTTCTAAAAAAAAATTTCCTTGCTTCCAATCCTTACAAATTCTTTCTGGGACAATGATACATGAGTAAGAAATCTATAGATTACAAGTTTGACTCATGTTTCATGGGTTTTTAGAAATAGGAGGAATGTATCATGAGACTGCTTGCTCCCTTTTATATCTCTTCAATAAAAAGAATCACATATGCCTAATTCCCTCCTTAGCGTGCAGAATCTATCTTCACTCAAGGGTTTTGTGAATATGTCGGCTAATTATTTTTCAGTGCATATATGCTCAATACATATGTTTCCATTTTGCACATGATCCCTAATAAAATGATATCTTATTTCTATGTGTTTGGCTTTAGGAATGAGATATTTAGGATGTAAGCCAGAAGTGATCTCTAAATGTAGATTCCAAAGATAGTTTTGAAATCAAGTGTAGATGGAATCCTTTTCAAGTTATTTCAAGGAGTATCAAGAATAATATTCAAAGAAAGCACGAATGAAAATCCAATACCCTTTTTTTTTATATATTAAGTATATAGCAACATGAGAGCAATCTAATTAATTTTTAGAGTATAGTATGAGAGCAGATAAAGATCAAAATTTATATACTCGAAAAACATAAGATTATGTTGAATCCTTAATTCTTAATGACTTCAAAGTTCTTTCATGATATAAAAGTATTGGAGCATAGATACCTGTTGCTGGTGGTCCAAACCGAGAACGATTGGCACAGCGGTGTGAACGGGGTTCCCTTGGAGTTGGGTTGATTGCGCTCCACCTTCCACCGGAAAACCTGCAAGCAAGCCTCGCACCACCACTGGGGTAGTGGGGGCCCTCCGACGATCAAGTCAGAGGAGATTGAAGGAGAAGGAGAGATAGCAGCAGCAGGTAAGAGAATACTCTGGAAAACCTTTGCTTACCCTCCCCATTCTCCCCCCCAGCCGCATATATACCAGGCTGGGGGGTCTTTCTGGGGGGTTGGTCATCGTGTGGCACGATGGAGTTGCCACTGGCATGGCCGTTACAGGGCGTCGTGGGGCAGCGCTGGGTACGGCCATGACAGGGCGTAGTGGGGCTCCGCTTTGTACGGCTGTTACAGGGGATCGTGGAGCAGCGCCGGATGCGACCGTTGCAGGGAGTAGTGGAGCAGGGGGCCGCTGCGTGCCTCAGGGGAACAGCCTGTCGTTGTCGGGAGATTGCCGACTCGGGGTCGGATGGCTGGATCAGGGGGCAGCCGACTCGGGGTCGGGCTGCGGAGCCGAAGATATCCGACTCGGGGTCGGATTGCTGGATCAAGGGGCAGCCGACTCGGGGTCGGGCTGCGGAGCCGAAGATATCCGACTCGGGGTCGGATTGCTGGATCAAGGGACTGCCGTAGTCTTCCTGGGCGCGTGTGCCGGTCACGTGGGGCATGGTGGCTAAATTCCCCCGTAACAGTAGCCCCCCACTTCCGAGCCTGGAACCAGGAGGGGAACGGGTGAAGGGAGTAATGCTTCGAGATTGCCGCCATCCCTCGGAAAGGCGCGCGCGCTTCGAGCTCCCCGCCTCCTTTATGGCGTATAGCGGTTGTCGCCGAACTGGCAGTCTGCGGATTTCGGCGGACATCCTTCCTTAATGGCGTCGATTCGCCTTTGGGGCGCGAGCGATCCTTCGGCAGCCAGGCATCCTCTGGCGTCACCGAGGCGTCATCCGCCTTTCCGCCTATTTAACCGGGGACGCCGCGGGCTCGGACCCACCGATCAGGGGGACGCCGCGGGCTCGGACCGACAGTTGGCGCTGTATCAGCCCTCCGGTGATGAGACTACCGTTATTCCGGAGGTGTCATCCGAGCGCGCCCGAGACGGCCGGGTTGGACGCGATCGGTCCCCAACCCGGCCTTCGACTCGGTCGGCTTCGGATGACACGAGAAGGAGGGGCGCGCCGAGGCCCCGGCCAAGCGGGACCCTGTCGATTCCTGGAGCGGCCCCCGCCCCGAGCACGGTCAGCATGACTCTTCCCCAAGCGATGGGTAAGGGTAAGGCTGTAGAACCACCGTCCGGCTCCGGGGCGAAGTCGGGGTCGGCCTTCACTTTCGCCGGCGCCCGAAACCTCATCGAGACGGTGCTGCTGGAGAAGGACCGTAGGCAGGTCCGGCAGATGAGGATCCCTGACGTCGGGGCTGCCAGCTGCGTCTGTCTTATGTCGGTGAGTGTTCTTTTGGTCGCTTCCGCCACTTATAAGTTCTATTAATCCCCGTCTGACGCTCTCATTTTTCCTATCTTTTAGCTCGCCCAGTACATGATTCGTCTGGAGGAGAGCCACGAGGAACAGGCGAGGCTCCTGGCGAGGGCCGAGAGCCAACTGAAAGCAGTAGAGGAGGGAGGCCAGGCTGCGGCGGGGAGGACGACCAGGGACCTCGAGACGAGGCTCCAGGTGGCCGAAGAGCGGGCACTCGGCTTCGCCGCCCTCGAGAGGCAACTGTTGGAGGCTCAGGAGCAACTCAAGGTTGCCTCGGGTCTCGAAAGCGAAATCAGGAAGGCGGAGGAGCGGGCCGAAAAGCAGTCCCGGAAGGCTGCCGACTTCCGGAAGAGGTGGGAGAAGGCCCGGCAGTCAGCCGACAACGCCCGCAACCGAACCCGGTCTCTTGAAGCCAAGCTGGGCGAATTGGAGTCGGTCTTGGAGGAGTCCCGCGCGAGCGACCAGGAGCTTCGTTCGCACCTGGAGGAGGCCGAGGCTGCTCGCATTGCTGCCGAGGCGAAGCACTAGGAGGCTCGGGCTGATCTGCTGAGGGTCTCCTCCGAGGCGGACGACCGGATTGTGGCGAAGGTCATGGAGGCAAAAGCTCAGATTACGGAGCGAGCAGAGGCGGCGCTGGCCGAGAAGAGCGCGGAAATCGGGCGTCTGGCGGTACAGGCCTATCGTCAGTCCGCCGAGTTCATCCGTGACATGTCGGACGCGGGGTCCGACTCCTTTGTCTTAGGCTTCGATGAAGGCTTGGCAAGGGTGTCGGCCAAATACCCCGGGATTGACCTGAGTGGGGTCTCCCTCCTCGACTCCCCTCCGGCGCCATTGCCTGCTGATTCTCCAACTGCCTCCCTACCCCTTGCGGACGTGCCCGGCGTTCCCGACCCAGGGGTTCCTCCAAGCTGACCCTCTGTACCTTTCTTTGTCCTTTTCTTTGTATGTTGGCGTTTTGCCAAGTTGTATGGGTCTCGGCCCTGAAACAATGAAAGTTAATGCAAATAGAGTGTTTCTTCATTTCACTTTCGTCCTTCCTCTTTTTAACTCTTGGTAGCGTCTCGCCGACTCCTAACTCTTGAAGTTCTTCCGGCGCTAGGCCAGGCATCCGAGGGTTAGGCCTCAGGAAATTCTTCCGGCACTAGGCCAGGCATCCGAGGGTTAGGCCTCAGGAAATTCTTCCGGCGCTAGGCCAGGCATCCGAGGGTTAGGCCTCAAGAAATTCTTCCGGCGCTAGGCCAGGCATCCGAGGGTTAGGCCTCAGGAAATTCTTCCGGCACTAGGCCAGGCATCCGAGGGTTAGGCCTCAGGAAATTCTTCCGGCACTAGGCCAGGCATCCGAGGGTTAGGCCTCAGGAAATTCTTCCGGCGCTAGGCCAGGCATCCGAGGGTTAGGCCTCAGGAAATTCTTCCGGCGCTAGGCCAGGCATCCGAGGGTTAGGCCTCAGGAAATTCCACTCGTTAGTCGGCCAAGGCTGGCGCAAGCCGAGGCGACCAGTCGGGGCTTCAGGCTAGTCTGCTCCCGGGATGATCATCGGGTTAGCCTGGCATCCGAGGGCCGAGCCTCGGAAAATTCTGCTCGTTGGTCGGCCAAGGCTGGCGCAAGCCGAGGCGACCGGTCGGGGCTTCAGGCTAGTCTGCTCCCGGGATGATCATCGGGTTAGCCTGGCATCCGAGGGCCGAGCCTCGGAAAATTCCGCTCGTTGGTCGGCCAAGGCTGGCGCAAGCCGAGGCGACCGGTCGGGGCTTCAGGCTAGTCTGCTCCCGAGATGATCATCGGGTTAGCCTGGCATCCGAGGGCCGAGCCTCGGAAAATTCCGCTCGTTGGTCGGCCAAGGCTGGCGCAAGCCGAGGCGACCGGTCGGGGCTTCAGGCTAGTCTGCTCCCGGGATGATCATCGGGTTAGCCTGGCATCCGAGGGCCGAGCCTCGGGAAATTCCGCTCGTTGGTCGGCCAAGGCTGGCGCAAGCCGAGGCGACCGGTCGGGGCTTCAGGCTAGTCTGCTCCCGGGATGATCATCGGGTTAGCCTGGCATCCGAGGGCCGAGCCTCAGGAAATTCCGCTCGTTGGTCGGCCAAGGCTGGCGCAAGCCGAGGCGACCGGTCGGGGCTTCAGGCTAGTCTGCTCCCGGGATGATCATCGGGTTAGCCTGGCATCCGAGGGCCGAGCCTCGGAAAATTCCGCTCGTTGGCCACGTGCCTGTCGCTTGCCGCTCGACGGGATTTCTCCGTGGCCAGCTACGATCGTGTTTCTCCTCCTCTCCAAGCGTCGCCTGGGGAACACTGGAAGGGCATTAAATGCTAATTGAAGCGTTACCTGGGAAATCGGATCGCCAGTTGCTGCTTGCAAGGAGTGTCAGTTAAGCGGCCGCGATACGCGCGCTCTTCGAGGCGGATGCGGCCTGGGCGCGAGCGGAGATACGTGGGCCGCGGGATACACGCTGCCCGGAGTGTCCTGCATGAAGAATGCAATTAAGGAGAACGACTCTTAGGAGATCGTGGGAGGATACGCCTCGAGAGCCGGAACGGCTCCGGATTTTGTCTGGGTTGGCTTCGATACCCCGTTGGTTGACAATGAAACCGAGGAACCTCCCGGCCGAAGCGCCGAAGGCGCACTTCGCTGGGTTCAGCTTCATGCGAAACTTCCGCAAGGTGGTGAAAGTCTCCTCCAAATCCGCGATGTGCTGGTCTGCATGGCGGCTCTTCACCAGCATATCGTCCACGTACACCTCCATGTTCCGGCCGATTTGCTCTTTGAAGATTTTGTTGACGAGGCGCTGGTAAGTGGCGCCAGCATTCTTCAGACCGAAGGGCATTACCTTGTAGCAGTACAGCCCCCGGTCTATTATAAAGGCAGTTTTCTCCTCGTCCTGTGGGGCCATCATTATCTGGTTGTAACCGGAGAAGGCGTCCATGAAAGACAGCAGCTGATATCCGGAAGTCGCGTCGACCAGTTGGTCTATTCGCGGAAGCGGAAAGCTATCCTTAGGGCACGCCTTGTTCAGGTCGGTATAGTCGATGCACATCCTCCACTTCCCGCTCGCCTTCCGGACAAGTACAACATTTGCCAGCCACTCGGGGTAGCTTACCTCCCTTATGAATCCTGCCTCCAAGAGCTTGTCTACCTCCTGGTCGACCACCTGGATCCGATCCGGGGCACAGTGTCTCTTCTTCTGCTTTATTGGTCGGTGGGTCGGGTCGACGTTGAGGGCGTGAGAAATGACCTCCGGGTCGATCCCAGGTACATCGGCCGCCGACCAGGCAAATACATCGGCATTGGCTCGGAGGAATTCCACCAACCGGGCCCGAGCTCCCGAGTCGAGATTGGCGCCGACCCGGACCGTCCGGTCCGGGCGGCCTTCCTCGAGGGGAACTTCGACCACACCCTCGGCTGGCTCCCCCTGCCGCAAGGCCACCTCGTCTCTGGCGTCAAGGGACTCGACACTTAGGGCTTCCACGGGCTTCTTCCCTTTGAGAGTCGCTAGGAAACATTGCCGTGCGGTCGGTTGGTCACCTCGGACCTCTCCGATCCCAGCCGCCGTGGGGAACCGCATGAGCAAGTGGTACGTAGAGACCACCGCACGAAGGGCGTTCAGTCCGGGTCGTCCGAGGATAGCGTTGTAGGCCGAGGGAACACGGACGACCAGGAACCCGAGTCGCACCGTGGCTTCTGCGGGTGCAACGCCCGCAGTCACAGGCAGCTCGACGACTCCTTCGGCCGGGACAGCGTCACCAGTGAATCCGATGAGGGGGGTGGATGTTTTGTGCAACAATTGTCTGGACAAGCTCATCTTTTGGAAGGCCTCGTAAAACAAAATATCGGCTGAGCTTCCACTATCAACAAGAACACGCCTTACATCATAGTTTGCCATAGTGAGGGAGATCACCATGGCGTCATCGTGGGGAGTCTGAACCCCCTTTACATCCTCATCAGAAAAGGTGATTACATTGCCGACCCTCTGCCTCTTTACGACGGCCATCCCTGATGCTTCCGCCGAGCCCCCTGCGTTCCTCACAGGCCGAGAGCAGCCCCCAGTGATAGTATGGATCACGCCCGCAACGGGTCGGTTCTGCTCCCGAGGCTCCGGAGGAGCCGGGTCGGCCGGACGCGGGTCCGCGGGGGGACGTCGGTCGCTCACATATCGACCGAGACGCCCCCGACGGATGAGAGCCTCGATCTCGTCCCGAAGCTGGAAGCAGTCCTCCGTGTCGTGGCCGTGGTCTCGGTGGTACTCACAGTACGCCCGAGAGGGCCTCTTCCCAGGGATCTTCCGCATCTATCTCGGAGCCGGGAGATCCTCCCGCCCCTTGATCTCCATAAGGATCTGGGCCCGGGGAGTCAGGAGAGGGGTGTACCGGTTGAAACATCGAGGCGGAGAATGAGGGCGTGGGGCGCCGTGGTTCCTCGCCGGCGACGGGCTTCTGCGCCGACGCTGGGGCGTCGGGCTCCTCCTCTGGCGTGCCTCTTTTCGCCTTTTCTTTCCAAGCTTTGGAGGGATCTCGGCGGCCTCCTTGCTCCGGTGGGCGGCCGCCTCCTCGGCGTCCGCATACTGGTTCGCCCGGGACAACAGCTCCGGGAAGCTCTGTGGCAGGCGTTTATCCAGGGAGAAGGTGAGTCTGCCCTTCCGGAAGCCACGCTTCAGGGCTGAAAGGGCCACCTCCTGACTCAGGTTCCGGACCTCCAGCGTAGCCTTGTTGAAGCAGGTAAGATAATCCCGCAGGCTCTCTCCCTCGTTTTGCCGGACATCAAAGAGGGAGTCGGAGACCAGTCGCCGCCGGCTACTGACGGCGAAGTGAGTGATGAAGAGGCGAGTGAACTGGTCGAAGGACCGGATCGAGTCAGCCTCCAGCCCGGCGAACCACGCCCTCGCCGGGCCACGGAGGGTTGCCGGGAAAGCTTTGCAGAGAAGGGGATCTGATGCTCCGTGGAGGAGCATGAGGGTCCTGAAACTCTCGACGTGATCTCGAGGGTCCGCCGCCCCGTCATAGGGCTCGATCGCCGGCATTTTGAAACCCGGCGGATTCGGGGTCCGCAGGATCCTCGAGGCAAGCGCCGGCTGGGAGGAGATCTCCAAGTCGGCGAAGGGATCTTTGGAATGGCCCTTCAGGACCTGGAGTTGTCGGTGGAGATCGTCCACCCGCCGATCCAGGGAGCGCGACCGGTGGGTGGGAGACAAGGAGCGGCGAGAGGGGGACCGACTGGAGCGCGGGTTCCTCGAGGACTGGGGGGTCTGGGAACGCGCCCGGGCCCGCCTCTCGTACCCCGCGCAGCTCCGGTGGGAAGGTCCCGGCAGAATGGAGCGTGCTCGAGAATCCTCCTCGCGTCGGCGCTCCTCCCCATGGGAGAGGAAGGAACGCGGGTTGAGGAGGACAGGCGAACGCTCAGGCAGCGGCAGCTCCTGAGCCTGCTGCGGCGCCCGGGACATCGCACCCTGCAGATTCTGCACCGCCTCCGCGAGGGTGCGTACCTGCTGGGTTAGCTGGTCGAATTGGGCGGCCTCGACCATCTGAATGGGCGGTGGGGCAGTGGAGTGTTGCTGAGAGCGTGTTGGGGATGCAGCGGCTTCCCGGCCAGAGGCGCGAGAGGCCCCGCGACCGGAAGCATTGGAAGCTCCACGACCACCTCGCCGTGCCATTACGATCGCTCTAAGACCCGTCCCTTCCTCTAGCGCCAACTGTTGCTGGTGGTCCAAACCGAGAACGATTGGCACAGCGGTGTGAACGGGGTTCCCTTGGAGTTGGGTTGATTGCGCTCCACCTTCCACCGGGAAACCTGCAAGCAAGCCTCGCACCACCACTGGGGTAGTGGGGGGCCTCCGACGATCAAGTCAGAGGAGATTGAAGGAGAAGGAGAGATAGCAGCAGCAGGTAAGAGAATACTCTGGAAAACCTTTGCTTACCCTCCCCCTTCTCCCCCCCAGCCGCATATATACCAGGCTGGGGGGTCTTTCTGGGGGGTTGGTCATCGTGTGGCACGATGGAGTTGCCACTGGCATGGCCGTTACAGGGCGTCGTGGGGCAGCGCTGGGTACGGCCATGACAGGGCGTAGTGGGGCTCCGCTTTGTACGGCTGTTACAGGGGATCGTGGAGCAGCGCCGGATGCGACCGTTGCAGGGAGTAGTGGAGCAGGAGGCCGTGGCGTGCCTCAGGGGAACAGCCTGTCGTTGTCGGGAGATTGCCGACTCGGGGTCGGATGGCTGGATCAGGGGGCAGCCGACTCGGGGTCGGGCTGCGGAGCCGAAGATATCCGACTCGGGGTCGGATTGCTGGATCAAGGGGCAGCCGACTCGGGGTCGGGCTGCGGAGCCGAAGATATCCGACTCGGGGTCGGATTGCTGGATCAAGGGACTGCCGTAGTCTTCCTGGGCGCGCGTGCCGGTCACGTGGGGCATGGTGGCTAAATTCCCCCGTAACAATACCAAAATATGAATTTATGCAATGTAGGATACATAAAATTCAGGGCTTTGGAAGTTCTTTTAAAGCTCTCTTAAAGACTTTCTTTTACTCCTTTAAAGATCATAGCATCAAAATCAATTAAAATGAATTGGCTCAGGATTGAAACACTAAAGTGCAAGCCAATAAGAGCTCATTAGTAGATTCCAAGATAAATTTTCGAAACTAAGACAGATGGAATCCTTTTCAATTAAATTTTCAGAAATAAATGATTTACCGATGAATACAGATGGAAATCCAACTTTCAAAAGATATTCAATGAAGCACAAAGTTTAATACCACTTTACATTTAGTATTCTTTGTCTCATCTTTAGATGCGAATTTATACGATTAAGTTCTATATGATCTTTCACTCTGAAATTTTCTTTCTCCTCCTTAATTAATCATTCCATTTGAGAGTTTAGAGTTTGAAGATAATTTTCAATAAAGAGATTGAGTATTTAAAGCTCCCCCTCAAAAGATGCATTTTCTTTCAAACCTTTTTTTTTTGTTCTTCTATAATATCAAGAATATAGAGTGATCTAGAATTTTTCAAAATTTATAGCAATCACTTTTTTTAATCTTTCAAGAATAAATTATATTTCCTCTTATTTTTTTTTGAATATGTATGGAGATATTAATCAGAAAATAATTCTTTTGAAGCTCAAATTTCTTTCAAAAGTAATTACATTTTCTTTCCTATAAGAATTATTGAAGTGAGTTGAAATATTCTAAGCTTTAGGATCATTAACTCTCTTCTTAAAAATAGCTTTTCTTTTTAATGATAGAAGCATTTAATTATGTAGGAGTGTATATTCAAAATATTAATTTTTTAATCATAGTTTTTCAGCAATGTATATATGAAGCACCATAAATCTTTTTAATATCAAAATAATATCATATGTTTAGAACCATTTATTTGCAATCAAGATCATTGAAAAATACATCATTTAGACTAATTTCAGTACACTTATAAGATAAAAAATAATATGTTTCAGATGCGTATCGGAGCAAACAACCAAGGTATCCAAAGTAATTCTATTTTTCTTAAACCGTAGTTTTCATCTAGAAATCATATTGAGTTATTCCCCAAAATGATGCAATCATTGAAGTATATAATGAAAGTTACAAAAAATGCAATGATAGAAGCATTTTTAAATTAAGTTTAAGCTTTTATCCTTAAGGTGTGTTTTCAAGTGATCGAAACTTCATTTGGCTTTTCACAAGCTTTTTATATACTTTCATTTATCTTGTCATTCATTTCCTCATTTTTGAATTTCTTCCTTTAACCACTCAGTGAATATTCTAATCTTCATTTCTTTTGGTTTTACTTTTCTATGCTCTATACTCTATTTGCTCCCTATCCGGTGGAGTTGGAAGGGGCACGAGGTACTACCACTAGCCTCCCTCTTGTGCCGTCCCTAATATACCCTACACCGAATAGTTGGGTCAAATAGTACCGGGTACTACCACTAGCCTCCCCATTGGCACCATCCCTATGATGAGCATTGTAGAAAGGTTAAACTTTTCTCTTTAAAAATGTTCACTCCAAACTCTTCCTATTATAGTTGATTATGGATTTTATCCCATCCAAAGGAATGCTCACATAATTCTTATAAATATGCTGAATATATTATACTTGTTTTGCTTTTACCTAAGATTGGAGTACTTAGTTTTATTATCTTAACAGATTTTTATGAATCTTTTGATATCAATTAGATGTGATTCATTAGAATTAGTTTGATATCTTTGCATATAAGCACAAAATGAGCATACAATTTGGCCTACAAGCTGCATGATATAGTAATACAGCTTCAAACAATAAAATTACCTTGCTCATTATTTTTAAACTCTATAATATGGGGTCATAGATATACCTTTCTTCATGCCAAACTTCTGTAAGAATATTCTTGTAAACTTACTTTGGCCAATGAAGATCCCCTTTCTTATTTGTCTTAGTTTGGAGTTCGAGAGGAAAGATTAGTTCATCCATTTTACTCATTTCGAACTCACCCTACATGAGCTTAAAAAAAAACCTTTACATAAAGCTTCATTAGTAGCACCACAAATAATATCATCAATATATATTTGAGCAATTATGATATCAGAATTTTTCTTTTTGATACATAGTTTTATCACTATTACCTTTTATCAAAAAGTTACTTAATCATTCATATCATGCTCTTGGTGCTTGTTCTAAATCAAATAGTATTTTATCATGTTTGTAATGAATATTTTTCAAATATAGATGGTTATTTTTACATAAAAATTTTAATAATATAACCACACAGAAGTTCATTCTACACATTCATTTGACAAAATATAAGTCTCATAAAACAATCAAATGAAAGTGGTTATCTTTGGCTTCTAATTATGCAAAGATTTCATCAAGATCTATTTTATCTTTTCTGATTAATTCTTTTAGTAATCACAAATTCTTCTTAATTTAGTGTGTTTCTGAAAAACTCAGTTTTGTTCCAAATATAAAAAGTTTTCAGATTCTTCAATAAGATTTCAAATTTTATCCCTTTCAAAATGATTTAGTTTAACTTAACCAATTATCATCTTGTTCATTCTTCTTAATGTCTTTTAAATAGAAGCAAAAATGACAAACTATATTCTCAATAAAAGATCTAGTTTTAATAAGAATAATATGAATTGACATTTCTACAACTGGTATCTTTTCATTGAATATTCTATATGCATTGCTTAGAGAGTAATATCCAAAGAAACACTTGTTTTATCAGATTTGGCATATATTTCATTCTTGAGAACATAACATGTATACTGAAAAAAAAATGAAGGTATGCACCATTTGATTTTCTGTTTTTCATGAGTTCACATGGGGTTTTCTTCAAAAATAGATTTAATAGAAACCTTATAATATGACAAGCTGTGATGATAACATTAATCAACTGCTATCACAAAGCATTGTCCTTACACAATAAAGGTTCTATTTTTATATTTTTATAACCCCAATATGTAATAGTATTCTTGGTGCAAAAACAATTGTATTCAATACCGTTTTCTGTGCAAACCTTATTAACAAATTGGTTTTCAAAACTGTGCCATGATACTTTCACAGTTTGCAAACCTTTTTCATTTGAAACCTTTTGTAAGTTTGTGCCAAAGCAGAAAATATTTCAATTTAAGTGCCAAGAATAAAACCAACGTTAGCTTTGAAAAATCATCCATAATTACAAAGTCAAGAAGCTTATCTCCTAGGCTCACTATCCTAGAGATCCAAATAAGTTCTTATGGAGAATTTTCAAAGACTAAGAGGTGGAAACAATGTTTTCAGATTTCGAAATGATTCTAGTTTGTTTTTCTAGATGACATGCATAGCAAACTTTGACCTTGTAGAAATTAATTTAAGTAAGCCAATGACAAGGTCTTTTGAGATTAAGTATATACTAGTATGAATTGATTTTATATGCCAAAAGTGGTTTCTTTAATCTTGGTATTCATAGTGCATATATTTAAAGTCATACCAAGTATACATTCTCATGTCTATGATCAATAAAAGATAATACCATTGATAAAAACTCTCAATCAAGCATATAGAGAATTCATAGAGTTATTCTTAATAAATTGATTAATCATTTAGCAACTTATCCAGCAGTAAGTAAAGCATACTATAAAATGAAGTGATTTGATTATGTTTTTAAAAATATTACCTATATCACAAAATTGATTAATACCTGCAATTTATGTTTTAATTAGATACTAAGGCAAAGAGAATGATGAGATGCAAGGATTACTAATTTCATTATTCTTTTCATTTCAATTACTTTTTTTAAGTATATTTTAAGTTTCATTCTCTAATATATGTCTAGAGCACCCAATGTCTAAATTAACATCTTTTGTTGGAGCCTTGAGTGCTAGACACACCTATAGAAAATATTCAGATTTTCAACTTAGGAACCCAAGCTCTTTTGGGTCCTTGTAGGTTAGCTATTATTGTTTCTTTTGGAACCCATATTTTCTTAATAGCTATTTTGTCCATAGGCTTGCAGATTTTAGGATTATAAGGAATGTATTTCTGCATACTCTTATTAAATTTAACAAACATCGATTTAATATAAGTAGATGATGGATTTTTAATTTTCTGTTTTTGTTCATTAGGTTCATCAGATAAATTAGAATTCGTTTTATGATAGATAGTGGAGGATTTAACACATATGTCATTAAGGGATTTTTGTGTGTACCAAGATTGATATCCTAATCCAGCCTTTTCAAATTCAGCTCTTTGATTATTTATCATTAAGTTCAGTTTTTCAGAGCTGATAGTAAATTTTTCAACTATAGACTTAAATTTGTTAACTTCTTTAGTTAGCCTTTCATTGTCTTCTGAAAGTAATTTATTATTTTTCTGAGTTATATCATAGCTTTCAGCAAGAGATAGATTTTTCTGATTTAGCTTTTTATTCTTTAAACTAAGCTTCTTATATTCTAAGTATAGATCAGAAAAAGCATCATGAAGTTCATCAAATGTAAAATCAGATTGAGTTTCAGCATGTACTTTATCTTGGAATGAGAAATCACTTTGTGTTCCAATACATACCTTATCTTCATGTGCCATAAAGCAAGGATTTTTAATTTCAGTTTGCTGCTCTACTTCTTTGGAGCTAGTTTCAAATTCACTAGAAATGTTAGTGCATTCATATTTAACTTCAAGCATACTCCATATTTCCTTAGCAGTCATGCAAAAAGATATGTTATTAAGTTCACTATCATCCAATACACAATATAGAATATTCATGGCTTTTGCATTTTGCTGAGCCATTTTCTTATCATGATTAGCATTTGTATGTAGCCCATTGACTATGATACTCCATAAATCGTAGTCATGTGCTTGAATGAAAATGCGCATGCGTGCTTTCCAATGTGTGTAGTTTATACCATTAAATAGTGGAGGTCTATCAATTAATTGTCCCTCACTCATAGAACATCCCACTTGGGTTGTCATGATCTTTAACTCTTGATTGTGAGATCAATAATTACTATTGGAGCACCTTGCTCTGATACCACTTGTTGCCCAAGGTGACAAGCCAAGAGGGGGGGTGAATTGGTTTCTTTTAATTTTAACTATCTTACTTGTGTTAAATGATGAGTTAGTGAACTTAAACAAATCACAATACAAACAATAAGAAGTATAGTGGTTTGGTGCTCTCCTTAGCACCTACATCCACTCCCCAAGCGACCCCTTGGGAATTCACTATAATCCCGCGGATTACAGTTGGATTGTTTTTCGGGCTCACAATCCAAAAACCTTTACACTTTGGTTTTCCGGGTTCACCAAAAACCTATGTTGGTTTTACGGGCTCACCAACGAACCTTTACACTTTGGTTTTCCGGGTTCACCAAAAACCTATGTTGGTTTTACGGGCTCACCAACGAACCTTTGCAATTGGTTTTCCGGGTTCACCAATCAACCTATGCCGTTGGTTTTGCGGGCTAACCAACCAACCTTTACAAGTAGTTTAATAAACAAAAGAAGAAGATTTAAACTCCTAGATGAGCAAATATAACAATATAATCTACAAAGAAGAGTTTAGAGAATATTTATCGCTTGATGTGACTTCTCTCTTCTTTGTCAAGGATGCTTCACTCTTCAAGGGTGGATGGAGCTCTTGATGACTCTTTGAATCTGCTCAACCACTTTCTTTTGATTCTTGGATGAAGCTTGCCTTGCTAGGGTTCTCTCTTGAATGCACTTGATGTATTTTCCAAAGCTTGCTTCCTCTGATGAATACTCCCTCTTAAATACTTCTCCAACCTCCAAATAGTCCTTTCTGACCGTTGGATTGAAGAAACTAGCCGTTGGGAGTCCAAAAAGCACTTCTGCACAACTAGCCGTTATGCTTCTGCCCGTGCTTGGGTCGGCTCAACCTGTCCTTGGGTCGACCCAACTTTCACTTGGGTCGACTCAAACATTCCTTGGGTCGACCCTCTCAGAGTCCACAGAAACTTGAAATTCAGCCTTCCTTCACTTGGGTCGACCCAACCTTTCTTTGGGTCGACTCAAGGTTCAGTTGGGTCGACTCAACTTCTTCTTGGGTCGACCCTAACAGGGTTTCCAGAGAACCTTTTCTGTCTTCTGTTCTGTCTTGCCTTTGGGTCGACCCTCTCAGGGTTTGGGTCAACTCAACTATATCTTGGGTCGACTCAACTATATCTTGGGTCGACCCTCTCAGTAATTCCAGAGAACCATTTTCTGTCTTCTGTTTGAGGATCTTGATGTTTGGGTCGACTCATGCTTTCCTTGGGTCGACCCAACTCACTGTTCATTTGTGCCATATTTGCAGAGGTGTGCCAAATGTTTTCTTGATGTGCCGGGGTCGACCCAATTTCTCCTTTGGGTCGACTCAATCCACACTTTGCTGCATCTCAAGGTTGATTCATTCAAATGAACAATGAAATGTATCTATATCAATTAATACAAAATATACTGAGAGTAATAAACTTATAAATGAAGTATCGATTTAACTTATAACATACTCTAGATAATTGCTTGTTAATCATCAAAATAACACTATCATCCTCAACTGTCCACAGCTGAAGCTGAATACATAGCTGCTGGTAGTTGTTGTGCTCAGGTATTATGGCTCAAGCAACAACTAGAGGACTATGGAGTTAAACTAGATAATATTTCTATTAAGTGTGATAATACTAGTGCTATCAATCTTACTAAAAATTCAGTTCAGCACTCCAAAGCCAAACACATACAAATAAGGTACCATTTTATTAGGGATCATGTGCAAAATGGAAATGTATGTATTGAGCATATATGCACGAAAAAACAATTAGCCGACATATTTACGAAACCATTGAGTGAAGATAGATTCTGCATGCTAAGGAGGAAATTAGGCATATGTGATCCTTTTTATTGAAGAAATATAAAAGGGAGCTAGAAGTCTCATGATACACTCCTCTAATTTCAAAAATCCCATGAAACATGAGTCAAATTTGTTATCCATAGATTCCTTACTCATGTATTATTGTCCCATAAAGAGTTTATAAGGACTGAAAGCAAGGAAAACTTTTTAGAAGCAAAAAGGAAGAGAAAAGAAAAAGTCTGCACTTGGGTCGACCCAACCCAGAATAGGGTCGACCCAACGTTGAGTCGACCCAAGAAAAATCTTGAGTCGACCCAACGTCGGGACCCCACTGTTAAAAGGGGACCCGAGAGCATTTCTAGGGCACTGTTTGCCCTTTGTCTTCTTCCGAAAAACCTTTTCTCCACTCTCAAATCTTCTCCAATCATCTCCAAACAGTAGATTTCCTTGAGATCTTAGAGAAATGGGACCCAAAAGAGCCGTAGCCAAGAGATCCGGAAGAGTGACACGGATCCAACGGGAGGAAAGGCAACCTACCGAGCCATCTCCCGTGTCTCCACGACGTGAGGCACGTGCGGAGGGCCCTCCTCCTCCTTCTCCCTCAGTGATACTTGCAAGATTTGCGGGGAGGCCGGTTACAACGGGGAGAAGGATCCATTCCGAGTTCTTCAATCAAGAAGGGTTTCGGATTTGGGAATGAATCCAAAGGCAAGGTTGGGAGTATCTTTGCTCCCTAGATGTGGTTATCTACCCCGGATTGGTACAAGAGTTCTATGCCTTCCTCAAAACTGGTATGGGAGGGCTTGTTTCGGAAGTTCGAGGGGTTCGAATTTGAGTTTCCGAGGAGAGCTTGAGTGAGCTACTTCATCTACCCTGCATAGGAGCCACTCCGGAAAAGCCAGAAAACAAAATGAGAGCTCTACAGTTGATCATGGAAAATGAGAACTTCGACTTTTCCACGAAGGTAATAGCTAGTTCTCTTTTCGCTGAAATGAGATTACTGCTCAATATGATCAATAGGATTTTATTTCCAAAGACCGGGAGATTCGATCTCATCACAGAGCGAGATCTAGCTGTGATGGAGTGTATGATTCGGGGGATTCCCCTAAATCTTCCGGCTATGATACTGAGACAGATGAGGAAGGTAATGTGCAGCAACAGGGTATCACTACCTTATGGTATGATACTCACCTTGATTTTCCGTCAGCACGGTTTATCTCTCGAGGAGGAGGCATCCAAGAGTCTGCATCATACTGATACATACACTGCACGGACACTTATACGCATGGGATATGAGAAAGTGAACGGGCAGTGGATTCACACTGGAGCAGGCATTCAGGGTGAGGCGCCAGAGGGAGATGCACCAGAGGATGAGGATGAGGAGCATATGGATCATCCTACTGCACCCTCAGAGGCTGGACCATCGTCATCCATTCCTCCGACAGATACGGATGAGTTCTGGAGCAGGATGACTGAGCTCATGTCAGCTCAGGCGAGGACTATCACTGACGGACTGACGAGCCGATTGGACGCCCGATTGGATGTCATGTCTGCTGAGATCAGTGATCTGAGGCAGCAGATAGGAGCACTCCGGAGAGAGAGAGACCCATGGACCATCTGTGCCACAGGCTGCTGAGTCAGAGATTTCGGCACAGAGTCATCCAGCTCGTCGTGCTCCACGCCAGACACAGTCTCACCAGGCTCGACCTCCCCTCGCCACGTACACTAGGAGGATGAGGACTAGATCCCAGCCGTTAGAGTCTCCCTAGGCTGATCTTAGTATCTATGTTTAGAGCCTAGGCTAGATATCTAGTTCTCATATGTATCTTGCTTTTATCATGTATCTTTAAATCTTGATTAAGGAACATTGTATCTGTTTTTTTTTTGTTTTTGGACATGAATGTATGAAAATGTTCCTATTTTGATCAATGAAGTTTGAAGTTTGTTGTTTATTGCATCTTTCCCATGTATCTTTTTGATGATAACAAAAAGGGGGAGAAGTAAAGAAAGAGTATTTATTTATTTTAGGAAGTAAAGAAAGAGTATTTATTTGAGGAGAAGTAAAGATCTTAGGTGAGAAGTAAAGATTTTGTGTATATTAGATAAAGCAACAAAAAGGGGAGAAGTAAAGATATCTTTAGAGTAAGTAAAGAAAGAATAATAAGAGCAAAAGTAAAGAAAGTTAAAGAAAGGAGAAGTAGAGAAAAAGAAATAAGAATTTATGCAAGAAAAGAGAAATAATTGGGCAAACAAATTAAAAATCATATAAGAAAGCTTATACATCTAAGGGGGAGCAATTTGTAACAATGAAATTGATTAAATCAAAAATTTCTATCAAATTTCATAATTTGGCACATATAATTTCAGAATTTGGCACGCACCTCTCGCACCCCGATACATAACCTGAAACTCATAGTTTATCTCAAATTTTTGAAGTTTCATCGCTAATGAATTATAAATGAAAGGGGGAGCAATTCAAAAAGTCAAATTGGCAACATTTGAATGATATAGGGGGAGATTTCACTCTTATATATGAAAAGCTGAAATTCAGCAATTTAAACCCTTTTATAAACTGTCTTTAAAGACAAGTATCAATAGGCTTATACTCTTTATTTTGTAATCATCAAAAAGGGGGAGATTGAGGATGATAGTGTTATTTTGATGATTAACAAGCAATTATCTAGAGTATATTATAAGTTAAATTGATACTTCATTTATAAGTTCATTACTCTCAGTATATTTGTATGAATTGATAATAGATACATGGCTTTGTTCATTTGAATGAATCTAACTTTGAGATGCAGCAAAGTGTAGATTGAGTCGACCCAAAGGATGATTGGGTCGACCCCGGCACATCAAGAAGTCATTTGGCACACTTCTGCAAAATTAGCACAGATGAACAGTGAGTTGGGTCGACCCAAGGTAAGCATGAGTCGACCCAAACTTCAAGAACCTCAAAACATGAAAGAAATATGTTCTCTGAATTTATTGAGAGGGTCGACCCAAACAGTGGTTGAGTCGACCCAAGCTTGAGTCGACCCAAACCCTGAGAGGGTCGACCCAAAGGCAAGACAGAAAGGCAGACAGAAAATGGTTCTCTGGAATTACTGAGAGGGTCGACCCAAGAAGAAGTTGAGTCGACCCAAGTGAACTTTGAGTCGACCCAAAGAATGGTTGGGTCGACCCATAGGAAGGAAGGCTGAAATTTCAAGTTTCTGTGTTTTCTGAGAGGGTCGACCCAAGGAATGTTTGAGTCGACCCAAGTGAATGTTGGGTCGACCCAAGGACAGGTTGAGCCGACCCAAACACGGGCTGAAGCATAACGGCTAGTTCTGCAGATGTACTTTTTGTCCTTCCCAAGGTCAGTAACGGCTAGTTTTTCAAATCTAACCATTGGGGCTTGTCCAAAGGATGTGGGAAGCTATTTAAAGGGGCACTATTCATCAGATAGAAAAACTTTTGAAAGAGATATCAAAGAGTACACAAGAAAACAAAAGTGCCCTAATCTTCTTCATTCAAGTGCTTCATTCAAGAATCAAAGAAAGGGGTTGAGCAGATTCAAAGAGTCATCAAGAGCTCCATCCTCCCTTGAAGAGTGAAGCATCCTTGACAAAGAAGAGCAAAGCCACTTCAAAGCGATAAATACTTTCTAACTCTTCTTTGTAGTTAATATTGTTTCATTTGCTCATTTAGGAGTTTGAATCTTTCTTTTTGTTTGTCGAACTATTTGTAAAGGTTCGTTGGTGAACCCGTAAAACCAACAAAGATTTTTGGTGAACCCGGAAAACCAAAGTGTATAGGTTCGTTGGTGAGCCCATAAAACCAACAAAGGTTTTTGGTGAACCCGGAAAACCAAAGTGTATAGGTTCGTTGGTGAGCCTGTAAAACCAACAAAGATTTTTGGATTGTGAGCCCGAAAAACAATCCAACTGTAATCCGCGAGATTATAGTGAATTCCCAAGGGGTCGCTTGGGGAGTGGACGTAGGTGCTAAGGAGAGCACCGAACCACTATATATTGTTGTGTTTGTATTGTGCTTGTGGTTACATTTATTCTTGCATTATCTTCCATCGTTGTTCTAGTTTAACTCATTCAAATAATCTAAGAAAGCAACCACCGCACTTAATTAAGAAAGCTTTTAAAACACCAAAATTTAGAAGAAACCAATTCACCCCCCCCTCTTGGATTGTCACCTAGGGCAACAAGAAAGCAAGAAGAAAGGAAGAAAGAGATAAAAAGAAAGAAAATCTTGACTAAAGAAGAGTCAAGCAAGAAATTGAAAGCTAGAAGCAACAATGAACTACAAGAGGTAACTAACTTATGTTTTATGGCACTAGAAGATAAAGTAGAATCTGAATCTAATTTTACACCAAATGAATTTCATGAAGAATATTCTTATGATGAACTATTAAATGCTTTTCATGATTTGTATGGTGAATGTAGAAAATTAGCTATCAAAAATAAAAAACATAAAAAGCTAAATCTCGAAATCTCAAAAGAAAGAAATTCTATTGCTGAAATATATGACAAACTAAATTCTGAAAATGAAAGCTTAAGGTTAAATTCAGAATAATTGATTCAGAAAAATCAGAATTTAATTAAAGAAAATCAAAACTTAAGTGAAGAAATTAATCAATTGAAGTCTTTTATTAACAAATTTACTGTAAGTTCAGAAAGATTAAAAATGATGTTTGAAAGCCAACATGCTGATTTTGATAAATCAAAATTTGGCTTAACTCCTTCACTTAGCAATGAATCCCTAAAGAAAAAGGTTTTAAATTCGTCAAGCAAATCATCAAAAAGGATAACGTATTTCAAACATCAAAAGAATGGACATAACAACCTTACCTATAGTTCTAGTACAATTAAATCAAATGGTAAAGTTATTACTATTAAACAGATTTGGGTTCCAAAAGAAACCATATGTCCTAACTCTCAAGGACCCAAGCAAGCTTGGGTACCCAAAATGAAAATATGAGGATGTAGATGAAGGTGTGCCAAGATACCCATGAAACAAATAGAACTTTCATACAAATGGGTGTTCTAGACACACGTTAAAGAGTGAAACTTAAAATATAATCAAGAAAAGTAATTAAAATAGAAGAAATGAATTCAAGTCCTTCATCTTTCTATACTTTTCTATATTGAGGGATACTTTGTTAATGATTAATCAATTTTCTTAAATTATCTTTTTGAGTCCTCTATATGCTTGATTGAGAGTTCTTATCCAAGGCATTATCTTCTATTGATCATAGACATAAGAATATGTACTTAATATGCTCTTAAAAAATTATGCATTATAAATACTAATATTAAAGAATTTTTTTTGGCATATAAAATTAACTTATGCTAGTATGGACTTAATTTCAAAAGACTTTGTCATTGGTTTACTTAGACTATCTTCTGCAAGGTCAAAGTTTGCTATGCATATTAACTAAGGAAACAAACAAAAACCAATTTCTAAATCTAAAGATGTTGTTTTCAACACTAAGTTTTCAAAAGCTTACATTGGCTTTGTTCTTGGTACTTAAATTGAAATATTTTCTGCATTGGCACAAACTCACAAAAAGGGATCAAATGAAAAAGGTTTGCAAACTATGAAAGTAAAAGAAGTATCATGGCATAGTTTTGAAAACCAATTTCTTATTAAGTTGTGCACAGAAAATAATATTGAATACAATTGTTTCTGCACCAAGAACACCATAAGTAAAATAGGATTAATAGAATCCTTGAAGAAATAAAAAAGGCAATGTTGTATGATCGTCATCTACTTAAATGATTTTTTTTTAAAAAGCTATCATCATTGCTTGTCATATATATGGTTTCTATTAGATCTATTTTTAATGAAAACTCCATTTGATCTTTTGAAAAATAGAAAATGATCTATTGCAAATCTTTCATATTTTTCAGTAGTTTATGTTATGCTTGATATGGTCTTTTGAAAATAATGTCAAATCTGATAAAGATATTTCTATCCTTGGATATCATTCATCAAGCAATGCATATAGAACATTCAATGAAAAGATTCGAGTTGTAGAAATATCAATTCATTTTATTCTTTATGAGACTAATGATTTATTATCAAGATACTAAAATTAAATTATATATGTATATGGTTAATCTTTTACATATAACAATCTGAAAATTTGTTAATAATTAGAACCAAATTGAGTTTTTCAGAAATGCACTTAGTGAAGAAAAATTGATGACTACTAAAAGACTAAATCAAGAAAAGATGAAAAAGATCTTGATGAAACTCTTGCATGATTAGAAGTAAAGATCACCATTATCATTTGCTTGCTTTATGAGCTTTATATTTTATCAAATGAATGTGTAGAATGCACTCCTATGTGGTTATTTCATTAAAAAAGGATCTATGTAAAATAACCACCTTATTTGAAAACACTCATTACAAATATGATAAAGCAATATATGATTTGGAACAAGTATCAAAAGCTGTTAGATGTATGCCCTAGAAGCCAATTTGGCTGACACATTGTTGATTCTAGGAACATAATTTTGTACTTGACTATTTATTATTGAATAAATAAAAGGCATCTTTTTCATTCATATTGTTTATGTGTCTATGAATCGTCCAAGAAATTAATAAGATGATGATACATATTCTCAAGAGTTGAGAATTTGAGCCATGTATCATTGGTGATTAATTTCTAAATGCTCCTGATCAATGGATCATCACGAGGACGGTGATCGATCCGATCAGTGCACAGATCACTCTCCTTCTGGATGGACGAGACTTGAGTCCACAGTGTAGGGACACTGAAGTGATAGTGCAGGTGCTTGTTAGAGAACAAGGGTACTGAGCGTGACCAAGACAAGAAGTCACTTGGATGTCTATCCACTCGTCAGTGACTTACTTGATGTTGCAGTAGTGTGACTGGTCCTTTGACCTGCGGTGCTTCGGCTACTCACAGTGAGGTTATTGTAGTTTGACTGCACACATACATGGTCTCTAGCCATATGGGTCCATGCAGTGTAGATTGGCTGCAGTAGGTTCACTGTAGGAGTAGGGTATGCACCTATAAGGAATCTATCGACCTTGATAGAAAAGGAGTGATCCTATGTGATTTGTTAGACTGAGTTCTAAGACCTTGGCCAGGGCAGTAAAGTGGAAAAAGAGTTTTCCACTATCGAACTCGAGTCGAATAAATCTTGACATATGACAGACGATGGGGTTTGACGAGTTGTCCATGACCTCCGTCCTGTAGGGATCCACGATAGTAGGACTGTATCACATGTTAACTGCACCTAGAGGTTCATCATTCCATTCTGCTGGGTAGCCACTACATGCTGCTAGGTGTCACTGGTGGATGGTGGGACTCATAGGGATTATCTTGATGATCGATAAACCCTAATGAGTTGAGTTGGAATCGTTCCAACCCATTGAAAGGAGTTTTCAATGATATTGAGATAGAGATCACAATATATCTCACTACCAGTCAGAATAGAACCTATGGGGTCACACACACTAGAAGTATTGACCGATTCGATGGTTGAAATCGTGATTAGGAATCACAAGTAATCAATTTGATTGATAAGAAGTTGAAGAAGGAACAAAGGGAATTAATTAATTGGACTTAAACACAAATCCTACTTCGGGTAGGATTCCTATAGTCCTAATTGGATTGGGACTGGGAATCCTAGTTGGAGTAGGACTGGGATTCCTACTTGGAATAGGATTCCTACAATCCTAATGAGATTAGGAATTTTGAATTAAAATAGGATTCCTACTTGGAGTAGGATTCCTAGAAATCCTAATTAGATTAGGACTTCGGATTCAAATAGAGTCCTAATTGGATTAGGACTAAAATTAAACAAATCCTAATTGGATTAGGATTCCTTAAGTCTAAATTAATTAATCAACATGACTCCTAATTAGATCAGGATTGAAGAGTTCAATTGAGTCATGGTTCATTCAAGTCCTAATTGGATTAGGACTAGCATAGATTGAACCCAAATTGGCTAATCCTAATTAGATTAGGATGAAACCATGAGAGAGGCACCTAATCCTCTTTGGAAGAGGATTAGGTTAACCAACTAAGAGGGGCATCAGCCCCTCTCCAATTGCTTGGGGCGACAAGAAGAGAGGAGCTAGGGCCGGCGCCCCCTTCTTTCTTTGGAAAGTTATCTAGGGCTCCAACTTTGGAGGAGCCCTTGATAGCTATAAGAAGCACCATGAGGCCGGCGCCCTAAGCATTGGAGCCCTCTTCCTCTTGTGCCGTGGCCACCCTCTTCCTCCCTCTTAGTTGCAGCCGCAAGCAAGGAAGAAACCTCCAAGTGTTGGCAGCCTCCTCCTCTTCCTTTTCTTCATCCAGCGCAAGCAACAGAAAGAAGGCTGTGCAGGGGTTCATCTACTTCCTCTTCTTCATCCTTCTTCTTCCTCCTCTCAAGCACTTTCAAGAGTTGAAAGAAAGAGAAGAGATCAGCCATCAAAGGAGTCTTTGCAAGGGAGCTAGCACCCCGGAAAGACAAGAAAGCTTTGATCGGTTCTCTACTTCGTGTGGATACCCGTAGAGGCCGGACGTTTGAACGGCTTCAAGCGAACCCTCTTCCTAAAACCACGAATTCAGATTTGCGGTGATCATCTACCCGCGCAAGGTGAAGATTTGATCTTCCTATTAGTTTTAAAAGTTTTAATTCTTACCTAATTACGAAAGGTCTCGAAACAACGTTCATGCGATGAACGTCGAACTCGTGCATGCCGATTCCGCTGCCATCTGATTTTTGTTTTGAAATATCAGCGGCATGGGTGGGTTCCCAACAAAAGCATGATATAAAAGCTTGAGTAACTTTTGTTGGGGTATGTGGAGACCATTGGTGATGAAGAGAATTGAAGGAGAATCAATTCTGCATGATTCTGTCTGGCGGACTGTCGGAGTCGACTCGAGCTACAATCGAGTCGACTCGGGAACAGTCGAGTCGACCCGGAAGGAGAAAGACCAGAAGACCGAGAAAACCATATTTCTGTCTGGACTGTCAGAGTCGACTCGAGCTACAGTCGAGTCGACTCGAAGCATCGTCGAGTCGACTCGAGCTACAGTCGAGTCGACCCTAGATCGTGCCAGTTTTGTCCAGACGTGCCAGAGTCGACTCGAACCACAGCCGAGTCGACTCGGGCTCGCGGAAAATCGTACGGACGAGTTTTCTTTGGTGTTTTTTGGTGGCGTTTCGACGGCTATGATCATCTGAAGGTCTTGAGACTATATATAGGACTCATAAGAGCCCTAGGGTATGTGAGATTGCCGTATATTTGAGAGAGACTCTTGTTTGTGAGGCTAGGGTTCTAGAGAAGAAGAGGATTGGGATCCTACTTCTTGTGCAAAGGGAATTCTGTGTGAATCTCTTGTAGATCGATCGCTTGTGATCGTTCTGGTGTGTGCTATCTCTGTAATCTGTTCATCCTAGTTGAGATTTGGAGCGGTGGAGGACGTAGGCTACTTGTAGCCGAACCTCGTTACATCTTTGTGTTTGCTTTGCTATTTTCTTCCTATTTCTTCTTCCTTTGATCTTTGATAATCCGCTGCGGTGCTCAAGTGTTTTACCCTATTGATACCACGGGGTAATCTTTTGCCCTTCGTAGCGGAAGCAAAGCGGTGATCCTTGAGTCCGGTGTCGAGGGAGCGAGAGAGTGCTTATCCGTTTGCTTCTCTCTTTGCTCGTCCGATGTTGGTGGTTGTACCGGTGTGAGTGGGTTCCGGTGCGGGGCGTCGCCAACAAGTGGTATCAGAGCTATTGGTATTCTGCAATGGCGGATGAAGGGAAGTTGCGAATTGAGAAGTTCAATGGCACGAACTTCGGATTTTGGAAGATGCAAATAGAGGATTATCTTTACCAGAAGGATCTCTATTTACCTCTTGGAGGTAGAGCGAAGAAACCAGAGAAGATGTCCGATGAAGACTGGGAGGTCCTCGATCGGAAGACGCTCGGCACCATTAGATTGTCACTTGCATCCCAAGTGGCATTCAACATCAAAAACGAGAAGACGACGATGGAGTTGATGGCAACATTGTCGCGGATGTACGAGAAACCCTCAGCATCAAACAAGGTATTTCTCATGAAGAGGTTGTTTAATCTTCGTATGAAAAATGGCGGCAGCGTAGCAGAATACTTCAACGAGTTCAATGGACTCACGGCCCAGTTGGAGTCAGTGGAGATTAGTTTTGACGATGAGATTCGGGCATTGCTAATCCTCTCCGGACTGCCTGATAGCTGGGAGGGCCTGGTGATGGCGGTGAGCAACTCTTCGGCGACGGAGAAGTTGATCTTTGATGACGTTGTGGGAGTGCTTCTGAGTGAAGAAGCAAGAAGGAAATCTTCTGGAGCTACGGAGTCGTCTGGAAGTGCACTAAACATCTCTAACCGGGGAAGACAAAAGAAGGACGGTCGATTTCGAAGCGACTCGAAGTCGAGATCCAGCAGGTCTTGAGCACCTCAGAACAAGGGAGCAAAGTGCTGGAACTGCGGGAAGATGGGGTACTTTAGGAGGGACTGCAAATCTCCTAAAGGAAAGCAAGGCGACCACACCGAAGGAGTCAGCAAGGATCTGGCAAATCTTGCTGAAAACGGTGACATGGATGCCCTCGTTCTATCTTTATCTACCGGTGACGAGTCTTGGGTGATAGACTCAGGCGCGTCTTTCCATGCTACATCCCAACGGAAGCTTCTTGGAGGATATGAGAAGAGAGACTTCGGCAAAGTCTACTTAGGGGATGGAGAGCCTTGCACCATACAAGGAAGGGGAAGCGCGGAAGTGAAGTTGATTTCTGAATCTTCACTTGAGCTTGAGGACGTACGGCACGTGCCTCAACTGCAGAGGAATCTGATTTCTGTTGGACAGTTGGCGAGCCAGGGGTACAAGACTATTTTCACAGCTGATCAGTGGAAGATATCCAGGGGTTCGTTGATGGTGGCTAGTGGCAAGAAGGTTGGGACACTTTATATCGCCAACGGCACGGAGAACTCTATTGGAGTTGCTGCAGCAGATGTGGACGCCAAGTTATGGCATTGCAGACTTGGGCACATGAGTTATCAGGGACTGGAGGTGATGCACCAGTTGGGAAAGCTGCAGGGTCTCAGGAGTGTTGAGATGGACTTCTGTGAGGATTGTATTCTCGGAAAGCAGAAGCGTGTTTCATTCAACAAAGAAGGTAAACCTCGGAAGCAAGAAAAGCTAGATCTCGTGCACACGGATGTGTGGGGGCCTGCACCGGTTTCTTCCATTGGTGGATCTCAGTACTATGTTACTTTTATTGATGATGCTACCAGGAAGCTTTGGGTGTTCTTCTTGAAGCACAAGTCAGAGGTATTTGGGGTCTTCAGGAGATGGCAGGCAATGGTAGAACTCAAGACAGGAAGGAGGTTAAAATCCCTGAGATCAGACAACGGTGGTGAGTATTGTAGCAGAGAGTTTGAGGACTACTGTGCAGAAGCTGGGATCGTCAGGCAGAGGACAGTTCCAGGGACACCACAACAAAATGGAGTTGCTGAAAGGATGAACAGAACAATTAATGAGCGTGCCAGGAGTATGAGGATACATGCTGGATTGCCACAGCAGTTTTGGGCAGAAGCAGTTAACACTGCTGCCTACTTGATCAACAGAGGGCCATCAAAGAAACTTGAATTTGGAATTCCTGAGGAAGCATGGACAGCGAAGAAGATTGATTTGGCGCACTTACGAGTATTCGGTTGTACCAGTTATGTCCATGTTGATTCCAATCAAAGAAGCAAATTAGACGCCAAATCAAAGAAGTGCATTTTTGTTGGATACGGAGGTCAACAGTTTGGGTATCGTTTTTGGGATCCCGAACACAGGAAGATCATTTGTAGTAATGATGTGGTATTTAATGAGAAAATGCAGCAGAGCACTGAATCAGAAACAAAACCTGTTGAGCCGTGTTTTGTGGATCCTGAAGAGGAGTCTACAAATTCTGGTCAGAAGACTCAGTCAGAGCAAGAACCTGAAGTATTGGCACCCTCTCCACAACTAAGAAGGTCCACTCGTAGTACTCATGGGAAGCCTCCTCAAAGGTATGATGGGACTCTTAGTTATTTGCTGCTCACAGATAATGGCGAACCTGAATGCTTCACGGAGGCATTGGAGGTTGATACCAGGAAGGAGTGGGAGTTGGCCATGGATGATGAGATGGAGTCATTGGAGCAGAATCAAACGTGGGATTTGGTGGATCTGCCCAAGGGGAAGAAAGCACTGTCAAACAAATGGGTTTACAGGCTGAAGGAAGGGCAGAATGGGAAGAAATGGTACAAGGCCAGGCTGGTTGTAAAAGGATTTCAGCAGAGAGCAGGTATCGACTTCACGGAGATCTTTTCTCCCGTAGTCAAGATGAGTTCTATTCGGGCGGTGCTGAGCATGGTGGCAGTAGAGAATCTTCACTTAGAGCAGCTTGATGTGAAGACAGCTTTTCTTCACGGAGATCTCGATGAGGAGATATATATGCAGCAGCCGGAGGGATACATTGCAGCTGGCATGGGTGACTTGGTTTGCAAATTGAAGAAAAGCCTCTATGGTTTGAAACAGGCGCCCAGGCAATGGTATCTCAAGTTCGATAGTTACATGCTTGAGATAGGATACAGGAGATGTCAGGAGGATCACTGTTGCTACTTCCGAGACTTCGGTACATCTTATATTATCTTGCTATTATATGTTGATGACATGTTAGTTGCAGGAACTAGCATGCATGAGATTGCAAAATTGAAGCTGAAGCTGTCAAGAAAATTTGCAATGAAGGATCTAGGAGCAGCGAAACAGATCCTTGGGATGCGGATCAGCAGAGATAGGTCTAAACATATCCTTAGACTATCTCAGGCGGAGTACATCAGCCGAGTGTTGGGAATTGTATCCTAAATGTCAATCGTCAGCATATTGATGATTGAATATTGTAAATAAATTGACAAATTAATAAAGTATTATTTGGCATGATTCATCATTTCATCTTCAAATGAACTCTTATATGATGAAGTCCTTAGGACTTATGTTATGATAAAGGAGGATTTATCTTTGAGTCCTTAAACTTGTTCGCGACCAAATGATATGTTGTTACTAGGACGACAACATTATCGAGATTAGGTCGTTGTGTGACATATACGTTGGTTGTCCTCTTAACCAAGGAGTGTGGAGACACTGGTATGCCATACAGGTGAAGTGTAGGAGTACATTTCACTGAACGTGACCAATTCCGGAATGCTCTACTGTCGAGAGATATTCCGAGTGGATATGGGTATAAGTTTGGCCCTCTGACCTGAGACCGCAACCTGTGACTAGCAAGCAACTCACTGTACTTTGGTACCGGACTACCTGAATTTCTAATTCAGTGACGGAAGGTCACTGGGTGCAGTCAAGTACTTGCGTAGTCAGTTGTGAGTCAAGATGGAATTGACCCCTCCTGGAAACAGGAATAATGTCTTGTGATTAATTTACCAAAACCTTGGCCAGGGTAATCCCAGTGAGGAGTCACGGGATATCTAAAGTTAATCACATAATGGATGTACTAATTATAGGGTTGACAGTGAGCTCTAAGTCATCCTGGCATTAAGAGTCAAAGGGATTGAATTATACAGTAACCATAGTTCAGGGTTCCAGAATATTTGCTTCGCATATATTCGGCCTATTCGGACGTCGGGTACCATTGCTAGATGGTCATATCGATTAGTGTAGGAAGTCGTTCCTATACTACCGGCTTAGGTTCGAACCTATGAGGTCACACGCATAGAAGATTCCTGATTGATCAAGAAGGCTGATGAATGATTAAGAATCATTCAGGGGTAATTTGGTCAATTCGATTGGCAAATTATCTTATAAAATAATTAAAGTAATTATCGGAGGATTAATTAGTAATTAGATTGCTAATGAACTCAATTGGATTGAGTAATTAGACTAAGGATGAGCCAAATTGAATTAGATTCAATTCTGGGCTCAATCAGGATTTTTGACCTGATTGGATTAGGTCTGAATCAAGAGGACTTAGGTTGACCAAATTAAATTAGATTAAATTTGTGCTTAATTAGGGATTGACCTAATTGGATTAGGTTCAACCCATGGTAATTGAATCATTCTAATTGTTAGGATTTAATTAAATTAAATGGGTTTGATCTGAAACTATTCGGATCTTGAAATCCACTTGTCACATATCCATGCATGGCGCCATAAATTGATTTTTAATATGATTAAAAATTAATTTAATTTATTTAATGGTGCCATGGGACACTTGGCAAAATCAGGGACCTCTTTCATCATTAGATGGGTCGAAATGGAGAGATAAATTCATGAAAAGAATTGGATAAGATCAAATTCTCTCTCTTCATGACATATGCCATCCTTATCTTTATCTCACTTCTAATTAAGGTTGAATTTCGAATTTAATCACCACAAAATCACCACGTGACCCTCTAATCTGATTAGGGGCATGGGAATTTCGAAATTGAAAGAGGGAAGTGGCAACATGATGAATGGTTTAGATTAGATCAAGCTTCATCATGTAATGGCACATGAACTTGAATTTTGAATTCAAAATTCAAAACCCCACAAAATCCTCCACAAATATGGGATGGTTGGCATGAAGTTAGGTAGGAGAGCAACATTAAAAGGACCTCCATCATCTGGTGGTCGAATTCAAGGAAAAAAGAGAGAAAAAGAAGAAGAAAAAAGGAAAAAGAAAAGAGAGGAACCCTAGTTCATGCATGGAAAAATTCTGCATTCAATCTAGCTGACTTCTTCCTCCTCTAAGTCCATCGCGCCATTAGTGTTAGGGGTCCCTGATAAGAGTCTTTAGATCAGATCTAAGTCCTCTTCAATCCCTTTAAACCTTTCCTCCAAGTTCTTCCAAGAAGGCGGATCAAAAGTTGATAGTGTTTGGAAGATCAAATTTCAGCCTCAAGAAATTCTGCGCAAGCTAGCACTTCCGCAGGATTGGATCTCTTCAGGAACTTCGCGTGGACTTCTCGTAGAGGCCATTCGTGTGCGTGGCTGCGAAGTCGAGGATCAGATCCACAAGTTTCATCCATCATAAAAGGTATTAATCCTACATTAATCTTTTATTATGGTGTCAAGATCTAGGTCTGATTCCCCGAGGTTTTACCCTCTTTTGGGGCTCCTCACGGAGATATCTCCAGAATCCATTCAATGGATATTCGGAGATTAATCGGAATAGAGTTCTTAAGTTTCAGATCTGATAGTTAATCATGCATGAAAGTTTTAGCATAATTGTTTAAACGATTCCGGCATAATCCTATGTGTTCTTAAGGTGCTGATTTCTAGATTTGATCTTGTAAGCATGCATGAATTAAATTGTTTGATTCGATTTTTCCGCTGCATTTTAAAACTTAAAAAGAACTACGTATGGCTTGATCCCCCTTATGAAGGGGTACGTAGGCAACCCGATCAGGTTCAGCCATGGTTTTAAAAAAAAAAAAAATCCGCATGCTTAACACCGAAGAACCTAGGATTCACTTTCAGTGGTATCAGAGCAAAGGTCCAAGAGTTGTGACCGATCTCCGGAAACTCTCACGCGTGATCGTGTGACGAAGCGTGGCTCTCCGTCCGGAGGCGTATAGAGATGCGTGCTCTGATAGGTATACATGGGTGTCACCCTATTTTTAATAGGACCGAACCCATGTAGGAGTGGAGACTCCCTCCTATCAGTGGTATCAGAGCCAGGTTCATGTTTAAACTTTTATGTTTTAATTCTTGTAATTAAATCTAAAATCATGAGCATGCTTAGATTAGATCTAAAGTATTTTTTATGATTGATTTAATTGCTGATTATGCATGATTAACTAGATCTGAAATTTTGAATGCATATGATGCATGTTTGTGTTAAGATTTGTAACATAAATAAATCTGAAATCATAATATTGTTTAGATTAGATCTAAATAAAATTTATGATTCATATGATCTCTGATTTTAATGAACAAATCAGATCTGAAAATAAAAGTGAAAAAACAAATACATAAGATGTATGTTGTTTGTATTAATTCATGTTGTTATGTATATGTGATGCATGAACATTAAATATAATGACTTAAACATGAATTTAATCTGATTACATGTGATTAATTACAAAAACTCAGATCTGAAAATATGTTTTAAGAACTGAAAGATTGTAATTAATATGTAATTAAAAAGAAATATGCAATGATCAAAACTTTCATAAGTCTAAACTTAATTGAGAATTAAGTGTTATGAAATAGAATTGTAACTCAAATAATTGACATTGCATAATTCTTTGGGCATATGGGTTAGCTTGAATCAAGTTTCTAGGATTGGGTTAGACCTAAGGTTAGAATCATACATGGACAAATAGAATTAATTGATCAAATCTAATTAAGTAGTAACTAGATTAGGTCAAGAAAATTCTAGATCAATTTTCAATAGTTGTAGATGGATCAAGTCCATGTCTTTGATTAGACCAAGATGGAACTTGATTTAGGCTCAGAGGTGTAGCCCGAGTCATTTGAGTAATCAAATCGAAATTGATTAACCAGTCGGTGTCTAAGGTAAGTTTGGCAGTTTTGACCGGTGGTTTTTAATTGGGAGCTACTCGCACTGATTCGTCTTTGCCGAGTTAATGGCATATCCCTTCCACCGATCTCACTTACCTGGCCGACATGGTCAATCACATTTTGATTGGATCACTTAATGATTCGAGTTAGCCCATGCCTATAAGGAAAATCAGTTTGACTGATTTAGGTGTCTCCTTAACCGGTTTGAGTCTAATCTGATTTGGTGAAGTCAGTGGGAGAAATTAGACTAACCGGATCTTCTCATCTATCCTAATTATGAAATCCTCTAAAATTATTAGGTCCTTAAAATGAAATGGTTATGGGGATAACTAGGTCATAGCCTCCCATTAAGTTGGGTGATAATGGGTCCAATGTTTTGATAATTATTGGAGGCGCGACACGCCTGGTACTTATCAAGCATTGGAATTGTCATTCAATATATGATGAGTTAAGTGTACCTTCAATAGGCCGTCAGGTGAGCCGAGCCACACTCGGGCTTGGTCGTCTATTAGTTGATTAGACTTAACCCTATCATTTAATGGTTGGACCTGACTAGGGTATTCGGTGGAGGCGCCACACGCCTGCCGAAGAACCTAGGGCAAAATTATCACTAGAAGTTGCTTGGTGAAGCAACTGGTTTAGAACCTACCAATAGGTGCATATGGGTTAGCCGAGCCACACTCGGGCCTATATGCGATCTATTGGGTTCTAGTGCCCACTAAAGAATTAGGAGTAATTTTTCGAATTGGAGGTAGAGGCTACCAATTTGTATAAAATAGTGGGAGTATCTTTAGACTAAAGTCCAAGTCTACTGTGTTTAGTCAATTCATATACTAATAGCCAAATTTTCTTTTATGTAGAAATGGCCACAAGTTTGTCACTTCGCTCATTATTGGATAATGACAAGTTGACTAGTCCCAACTTCAATAATTGGTATACAAAGCTGAAAACTCAACATAGTCAGACCAAAAGGATTAAGGATGACCAAAGTCAGGCAGAATGCTTCTATTGTAAGAAGCAGGGGCATTGGAAGAGGAATTGTCCTCAGTACCTTACCTCACTTGACCCGAACAGGCTAAGCAAGAGAAAAGGGCAATCAGTTGCTGATCAAGGTATTTATATGATAACACCTTGTAATTTCTCTATATGTGATAATTCAACCTGGGTATTAGATACTGAAAGTCCGTTTAATATATGCAATTCATTGCAAGGACTTCAGGTCAATGAGAGATTTGAAAACAGCGAGAGATTCCTGAATGTTGGAGATGGAAGATCTGTTCCAGTTCTAGCTTTAGGAAATCTCAAACTTGTTTTCAATTCTCATGTAGTTGTCTTGAGTGATTGTCACTATTGTCCTGCATTCTTATTGAATGTAATTTCCGTAGGCCTTTTGGCCATGAACGGTTATGAAATTTCAATAAAGAAATATTCTTGTGATATCATTATGAATGGTGTTACTGTAATGAATGGACAATTGAGCAATGGCATCTACTTGTTATCACAACCTGTTAATGTAATGTACACGTCAAGTAAGCGTCCTAGAATAGATAATGTCACGGATGTCTACCTTTGGCATCATAGGCTAGGTCATATTAACAAGAACAGGATGAACAGGTTAAGTAAAGAGGGAATCCTCAATGTTAATGATTGTGAATCATTGACAACCTGTGAGTCATGTCTTCTTGGTAAGATGACCAAATCACCTTTTACCGGAAAAGGTGAACGAGCCAGTGATTTATTGACCCTTGTACATTCTGATGTATGTGGGCCAATAAGCACAGATGCTAGAGGTGGGTATTCATATTTTATTACGTTTACAGACGACCTTTCTAGGTATGGTTATGTCTATTTAATGAGACATAAATCTGAAGCATTTGAAATGTTCAAATTGTATCGTAATGAAGTAGAAAAACAAACTGGAAAGAGTATTAAAACTCTTCGATCAGATCGAGGAGGCGAATACCTTTCTGTTGCTGGTGGTCCAAACCGAGAACGATTGGCACAGCGGTGTGAACGGGATTCCGTCTGAGTTGCCTTGGTTGGTGTTGATTGTGCTCCACCTTCCACCGGGAAACCTGCAAGCAAGCCTCGCACCACCACTGGGGTAGTGGGGGCCCTCCGACGATCAAGTCAGAGGAGATTGGAGGAGAAGGAGAGATAATAGTAGCAAGTAGGAGAATGCTCTGGAAGTTCTTGCTTACCTCCCCCCTTCTCCCCCCAGCCGCATATATACCAGGCTGGGGGGTCCTTCTGGGGGGTTGATCATCGTGTGGCACGATGGAGTTGCCACTGACATGGCCGTTACTGGGCGTCGTGGGGTAGCGCTGGGTACGGCCATGACAGGGCGTAGTGGAGCTCCGCTTTGTACGGCTGTTACGAGAGATCGTGGAGCAGCGCCGGATACGACCGTTGTAGGGAGTAGTGGAGCAGAGGGTCGCGGCGTGCTTCAGGGGAACAGCCTGTCGTTGTCGAGAGATTGCCGACTCGGGGTCGGATTGCTGGATCAAGGGGCAGCCGACTCGGGGTCGGGCTGCGAAGCCGAAGATATCCGACTCGGGGTCGGACTGCTGGATCAAGGGGCAGCCGACTCGGGGTCGGGCTGCGAAGCCGAAGATATCCGACTCGGAGTCGGACTGCTGGATCAAGGGGCAGCCGACTCGGGGTCGGGCTGCGAAGCCGAAGATATCCGACTCGGGGTCGGACTGCTGGATCAAGGGGCAGCTGTAGTCTTCTAGGGCGCGCGTGCCGGTCACGTGGGGCATGGTGGCTGAGTTCCCCCGTAACAGTAGCCCCCCACTTCCGAGCCTGGAGCCAGAAGGGGAACGGGTGAAGGAAGTGATGCTTCAAGATTGTCGCCATCCCTCGGAGAGGCGCGCGCGCTTCGAGCTCCTCGCCTTCTTTATGGCGTATGGCGATTGTTGCTGACCTGGCAGTCTGAGGATTTCGGCGGACATCCTTCCTTAATGGCGTCGATTCGCCTTTGGGGCGCGAGCGACCCTTCGGCAGCCAGGCGTCCTCTAGCGTCACCGAGGCGTCACCCACCTTTCCGCCTATTTAACCGGGGGTCCTCCTCCGTCCGCCTTTCTCTTTACAGACATCTTCGAGTTTCTCCTTTGCGCTGCCGTCATCGCCGTCGGACTGTTCACTTGCTCCTCCTTTGACGCTCTCGGAGCCGTTCTTCCTTCTCTTCCGGTGAGTTGCTCCATTCTTTAATTTAGGGCTCTCCATACTCTCCTTTTGTATTAGTGTACTCCAGTTGTTCCGGTCTTTTTTTCCTTCTCGACCCTGTGCTGACCGTAGATTCACTGGCCATTAGGGATGGGCGAAGTGAGAGCAGACCGCATTAAGTCGGAGTTGGCCGCCGAAGACCTAGATAGGTTCGTGGCTCGATACCACCTTCCCGAGGCCTGCAATGTTACGCTCCTGGGGCCTGAGGAGAGGATGTCCCACCCTCCTCCAGGGAAGGTTGCCATCAATGAGGGCATTCTTCAGGCCGGGTTCCGCTTTCCCCCCTCGGACTTAGTCGTTCAGGTGCTTCGGGGTTTAAGAGTGGCGCCGACGCAGCTGGTGCCGAACTCATGGCGCGCCCTGACAGCCTTTCAGGTTCTCTGCCGCATGCACGAGGTTCCCGCCACCCTGAATGTCTTTTGGGAATGCTACGGCCTGAGTGGCCACCCCCAGGATAAAGGGTGGTGGTGCTTTGCGGCGCGGCGAGGGTGCGGCCTCGTCAAGGAGGCTCCCACCTCCATTCACGGCTGGAAGGAGCGCTTCTTTTTCGTTGACGCAGATCCCTCTTGGGGAATCAGGGCAACCTGGGAGACGCCGATGAAGTCCCCGATTGGCCTATCGAGGTTGTCGAGGGAGGAATCCGACGGCGTCGCCGTCTTGAAGGAGTTGGTTGCCGAGGGTCAGCTCCCCCCGGTGTCTCGCCTTATTTCCGAGGATACCTTGGTGAACGTCGGTCTGAGCTCGGTCCCCACTGACCGTGAGCCCGCCACCATTTCTTTTTTAGCTCTTTTCTCCTCTTTCGTTTCGTTCTTTCCTTCAGTTTCTCAACCTCCGACCACCTCGTCCTTTTTGCAGAGATCGACGACGTCATGCGGTCGGACAAGGCAACGGCTGTTGGTAGGACGTCCCTACTGGAAGCAGTCCGGAGGAAGAAACGAGCTCCTCCGAGCGGGGCTCCACCGGCGAAGAAGTCCCGCCGGCAGGCGACTCCGATGCCGACAGACAGGTCCGGACCCACCGATCAGGGGGACGCCGCGGGCGCGGACCGGGAGTTGACGCTGTATCAGCCTTCCGATGCCGAGACTACCGTTTCTCCGGAGGCATCACCCGGGCGCGCCCAAGATGGACGGGTCGGACGTGATCGGTCCCCAGCCCAGCCTTCGACTCGGTCGGCTCCGGATGATACGAGGAGGGACGCGCCGAGGCCCCGGCCGAGCGGGACCCTGTCAATTCCAGGGGCAGTCCCCGCCCCGAGCGTGGTCAGCATGACTCTTCCCCAAGCGATGGGTAAGGGTAAGGCTGCGGAACCACCGTCCGACTCCGGGGAGAAGTCGGGGTCGGCCTTCACTTTCGCCGGCGCCCGAAACCTCATCGAGACGGTACTGCTGGAGAAGGACCGTAGGCAGGTCCGGGAGATGATGGTCCCTAACGTTGGGGCTGCCAGCTGCGTCTGTCTCATGTCGGTGAGTGTTCTTTCGGTCGCTTTCATCATTTATAGGCTCTGTTGATCCCCGCCCGACGCCCTCGTTTTTCCTATCTCTTAGCTCGCCCAGTACATGATCCGCCTGGAGGAGTGCTACGAGGAACAGGCGAGGCTTCTGGCGAGGGCCGAGAGCCAACTGAAGGCAATAGAAGAGGGAGGTCAGGCTGCGGCGGGGAGGACGACCAGGGACCTCGAGACGAGGCTCCAGGTGGCCGAAGAGCGGGCACTCGGCTTCGCCACCCTCGAGAAGCAACTGTTGGAGGCTCGGGAGCAACTCAAGGTTGCCTCAGGTCTCGAGGGCGAGATCAAGAAGGTGGAGGAGCGGGCCGAGAAGCAGTCCCGGAAGGCTGCCGACTACCGGGAGAGGTGGGAGAAGGCCCAGCGGTCAGCCGACAACGTCCGCAACCGGACCCGGTCTCTTGAAGCCAAGCTGGGCGAATTGGAGTCGGCCTTGGAGAAGTCCCGCGCGAGCGACCAGGAGCTTCATTCGCGCCTGGAGGAGGCTGAGGCTGCTCGCATCGCTGCCGAGGCGAAGCACAAGGAGGCCCAGGCTGATCTGCTGAGGGTCTCCTCCGAGGCGGATGATCGAATTGTGGCGAAGGTCTTGGAGGCAAAAGCTCAGATTATGGAGCGAGCAGAGGCGGCGCTGGCCGAGAAGAGTGCGGAGATCGGACGTCAGGCGGTACAGGCTTATCGTCAGTCCGCCGAGTTCACCCGTGACATGTCGGGGGCGGTACAGGCCTATCGTCAGTCTGACGAGTTCGTCCGTGACATGTCGGACGCGGGGTCCGACTCCTTTGTCTTAGGCTTCGAGGAAGGCCTGGCAAGGGTGTCGGCTAAGTACCCCGAAATTGACCTGAGTGGGATCTCCCTTCTCGACACCCCTCCGGCGCCATTGCCTGCTGATTCTCCAACCGTCTCTCTACCCCTTGCAGACGTGCCGGGCGTTCCCGACCCGGGGGTTCCTCCAAGCTGACCCTCTGTACTTTTCTTTGTGTGTTGGCGTTTTGCCAAGTTGTATGAGTCTCGGCCCTGAAACAATGAAAGTTAATGCAAATAGAGTTTCTTCATTTCACTTTCGTCCTTCTTTTTAACTCTTGGTAGCGTCTCGCTGACTCCCGACTCTTGAAATTTTTCTGGCGCTAGGCCGGGCATCCGAGGGTTAGGCCTCAAAAAATTTTTCCGGCGCTAAGCCGGGCATCCGAGGGTTAGGCCTCAGGAAATTCTTCCGGCGCTAAGCCAGGCATCCGAGGATTAGGCCTCTGAAAATTCTTCCGGCGCTAAGCCAGGCATCCGAGGGTTAGGCCTCAGGAAATCCTTCCGGCGCTAAGCCAGGCATCCGAGGGTTAGGCCTCAGGAAATTCTTCCGGCGCTAAGCCAGGCATCCGAGGGTTAGGCCTCAGGAAATTCTTCCGGCGCTAAGCCAGGCATCCGAGGGTTAGGCCTCAGGAAATTCTTCCGGCGCTAAGCCAGGCATCCGAGGGTTAGGCCTCAGGAAATTCCGCTCGTTGGTCGGCCAAGGCTGGCGCAAGCCGAGGCGACCGGTCGGGGCTTCAGGCTAGTCTGCTCCCGGGATGATCATCGGGTTAGCCTGGCATCCGAGGGCCGAGCCTCGGGAGATTCCGCTCGTTGGTCGGCCAAGGCAGGCGCAAGCCGAGGCGACCGGTCGGGGCTTCAGGCTAGTCTGCTCCCGGGATGATCATCGGGTTAGCCTGGCATCCGAGGGCCGAGCCTCGGAAGATTCCGCTCGTTGGTCGGCCAAGGCTGGCGCAAGCCGAGGCGACCGGTCGGGGCTTCAGGCTAGTCTGCTCCCGGGATGACCATCGGGTTAGCCTGGCATCCGAGGGCCGAGCCTCGGGAGATTCCGCTCGTTGGTCGGCCAAGGCTGGCGCAAGCCGAGGCGACCGGTCGGGGCTTCAGGCTAGTCTGCTCCCGGGATGACCATCGGGTTAGCCTGGCATCCGAGGGCCGAGCCTCGGGAAATTCCGCTCGTTGGTCGGCCAAGGCTGGCGCAAGCCGAGGCGACCGGTCGGGGCTTCAGGCTAGTCTGCTCCCGGGATGATCATCGGGTTAGCCTGGCATCCGAGGGCCGAGCCTCGGGAAATTCCGCTCGTTGGTCGGCCAAGGCTGGCGCAAGCCGAGGCGACCGGTCGGGGCTTCAGGCTAGTCTGCTCCCGGGATGACCATCGGGTTAGCCTGGCATCCGAGGGCCGAGCCTCGGGAAATTCCGCTCGTTGGTCGGCCAAGGCTGGCGCAAGCCGAGGCGACCGGTCGGGGCTTCAGGCTAGTCTGCTCCCGGGATGATCATCGGGTTAGCCTAGCATCCGAGGGCCGAGCCTCGGGAAATTCCGCTCGCTGGTCGTGCGCCTGTCGCTTGCCGCCCGACGGGATCTCTCCGTGGCCAGCTGCGACCGTGTTTCTCCTCCTCTTCAAGCGTCGCCTGGGGAACACCAGATGGGCATTAAATGCTAATTAAGGGGTTACCTGGGAAATCGGATCGCCAGTTGCTGCTTGCGAGGAGTGTCAGTTAAGCGGCCGTGATACGCGCGTTCTTCGAGGCGGACGCGGCCTGGGGCGCGAGCGGAGATACGTGGACCTAAGGGTACAGGCCACCCGGAGTGTCCTGCACAAAGAATGCGATTAAGGAGAATGACGCTTAGGAAATCGCGGGAGGATACGCCTCGAGAGCCGGATCAGCTCCGGATTCAATGCGCCCGCATTTATTGGAGCCACCCGCATCGGAACGACCGGGGGGCCGCAGTTTGGCTATAAATATAGGTGCAGGTGCGATGGAGCCTGCCAAGCCGGAGCCGTTCAGGTTGCCATGGATCGTGGGCCTCCTCTCCGGCGCATGGTTGAGAGACCCCTACCGAAGGAACGGGAGGCGCGCCCTTCGCGACTTCCGCCAACTAGCCGTTTCATCTGGGATCAACAAGGAGGTTCTCCCCGGCGGAACTCTGCTCTAGGCGTTTCATCCGGGACCGCGCCTCCATATGCTCTTCTCCCTTGTATTCCTTCTCTCCCCTAGCACTGGGGAGGACCGGAATATCCCTTGGAGGTGGCGTTCCCCTGGAGGCAGCGGGAGCTTCATCTGCGGCGGCTCCTCGTCCTTTTCGTGGGGCGTGGATGGCGCCTCCGGTTGGAGGCAGTGTGGACTTCTCCTTCGTCCACTTCTTCTTCATCCGCGCCGGCTCTTCGTCTCTTTCGTGAGACGCCGATGGCGCCTCCGGTTGGAAGCACCCACTTCCGGCGGGATTGCAACCGCTTCAGATGGAGGTTTCGGGATCCCAGATCTTCAGCTCCTCGGAGTCTCCACCTCTTCTTTACTTTCTTTACACCCTAATTCCCCTCTGGGAATTCCTTGTAACCACACGAGCACGCCGTTGTAACCAGAAATTATTGAAATGAAAAGTGTTATACATTTTTGAACTGTCTTTCTGGCATTGTCGTTCTACTGGTAATACATCCGCAGGTTAGCGGAATTCCAGCTTCTTAGAATTTCTCGACCATCTAGGGCCTCCAACTGGTAGGAGCCAGGTCGGTTTACCCAGCGAACCCTATACGGGCCTTCCCAATTTGGCGCTAGCTTCCCACCTTCCGCAGGTTGAGATGCTTTAGCTCGCCTTAGCACCAGATCTCCGATTCTGAAAAGCTTCGGTCGGACCTTGGAGTTGTAATATCGGGCCACCCTCCGCTGATACATCGCCATCCGAACCTGCGCCATTTCCCTCGCTTCTTCCAAGAGATCCAGGTTCCCTCGGAGTTGTTCCGAATTGGCCTCGGGTCGGTGCGCGGCCACCCGAGGTGAGGGGAGTCCGAGCTCCACGGGGACAACGACTTTCGTGCCATAGGTTAGGCTGAAAGGCGTCTCCCCGGTAGGGGTCCGATGCGTGGTCCGATACGCCCAAAGGACATTCTCGAGTTCTTCGACCCAAGCTTGCCCCGTCCGACCGATTCGCGCTTTGATTCCTTGGAGGATTGTCCGATTTGTGACCTCGGCCTCGCCGTTGGTTTGGGGATGCGACACAGATGTGAACCGATGCTCGATCCCGAACTCCTCGCAGAAGTCACGGAAATGCTTGTTGTCGAACTGTCGGCCATTATCCGAGATGAGGACCCGAGGTACCCCAAATCGGACAATGATGTTCTTCTTCACGAACTTCCGGACTTGCGCCTCCGTGATAGTGGCCAGCGGCTCTGCCTCCACCCACTTGGTGAAGTAGTCGATTGCAACAATCAAAAATTTCCGCTGAGCTGAAGCGACGGGGAATGGTCCGAGGATATCCATTCCCCACTGGGCGAAGGGCCAGGGTGCAGTGATTGGTGCCAAGGGGACAGAAGGGACTCTCTGGACGTTGGCGTGGCGCTGGCAGGCGTCGCATTTCCGTACATGATCCTTTGAGTCCTCCAACAAGGTAGGCCAATAATAGCCTTGCCTCATGATCTTGTGCGCCAAGGACCTAGCCCCCAAGTGTGATCCGCAAACGCCTTCGTGGACTTCGCCGAGGACGTAGGCCGCTTCCGAGGGGCGGAGGCACTTTAAGAGGGGGGCGGTGAACGAGGTCCGATACAGCCTCCCTTCATGGAGTACGTAGTGGGCGGACTTCATAACAAGTCGCCGGGCTTGATCTTCGTCTTCAGGGAGGATCCCTTCGGCGAGGTAGGCGACAAGCGGGTCCATCCAAGACGGCTCCGGATCAATCGCCATCACCGCTCCAGCCTCGCCGATGCTCGGGGCATCCAGGGTCTCCAGGTAGATCGCCCTCGACAAGTTGTGCGCGTCTGCGCTCACTAAGCGGGACAACCTGTCGGCCCTGGCATTTTCACTTCTTGGGACCTGCTGGATGTCGACACTGCCGAGGTCGGAAATGAGTGCTTGCACCTTCCGGACGTAATTCTGCATGGTCGGGTTCCGGGCTTCGAACTCCCCACGGACCTGCCCGACCACCAGCTGAGAGTCGGTGAAGACCTTCAGGCGCCGGATGCCGAGCTCCTTGGTGAGTTTGAGTCCTGTGACTAGGGCCTCGTACTCCGCCTCGTTGTTGGTCACTGAAAATCCGAACCTCAAGGCATACTCGGCTATCACTCCATCAGGGCTGGTGAGGACCAGCCCGGCCCCTCCACCTTCGGGGTTCGACGACCCATCGATGTGAAGCGTCCAAATCGGAAGGTCGAGGTTGGGTGTTTCCGGCGACTTAGGTTCCGCCTCCTGCACCGTGCACTCAGCGAGGAAATCCGCGAGCGCCTGGGCCTTGATAGCGGGTCGGGGCTGGTAGCGGATGTCGAACTCACCAAGTTCTACTGCCCACTTCACCAGCCGTCCTGCATTCTCAGGATTGCTGAGGATCTGCCGCAGCGGTTGATCGGTCAAGAGGGTGACAGAATGGGCCTGGAAATAGGGGCGAAGCCTCCTGGTCGCGGTCAGCAGCGCGAAGGCGATCTTTTGAGCCTTCGTATACCGCGTCTCGGCATCCCGTAAGACCCGGCTGATGTAGTACACAGGCTTCTGAAACTTTGCCTCTTTCCGAACCAGTACCGCACTGACTGCGGTTGGGGAGACCGCCAGATAAAGGTAGAGCATCTCCCCTTCTTGCGGCTTGGACAGCAGGGGAGGAGACGCCAAGTATTCCTTGAGCTGGTCGAATGCTGCTTGACATTCGGCCGTCCAGAGGAAGTCTTTCGGGCGTTTCAACACCTTGAAGAAAGGTTGGCAGCGTTCGGCCGACTTTGCCACAAATCGTCCGAGCGCGGCGACCCTCCCAGCGAGCTCCTGAACCTCCTTCACTTTGGTCGGAGGGGACATATCTTGGATGGCCTTGATTTTGTCAGGGTTGGCTTCGATCCCCCGCTGGTTGACAATGAAACCGAGGAACCTCCCGGCCGAAGCGCCAAAGGCGCACTTCGCTGGGTTCAGCTTCATGCGAAACTTCCGCAGGGTGGCAAAAGTCTCCTCCAGATCCGCGATGTGCTGGTCTGCATGGCGGCTCTTCACCAGCATATCGTCCACGTACACCTCCATGTTCCGGCCGATTTGCTCTTTGAAGATTTTGTTGACGAGGCGCTGGTAAGTGGCGCCAGCATTCTTCAGACCGAAGGGCATTACCTTGTAACAGTACAGCCCCCGGTCTGTTATAAAGGCAGTTTTCTCCTCGTCTTGTGGAGCCATCATTATCTGGTTGTAGCCGGAGAAGGCGTCCATGAAAGACAGCAGCTGATATCCGGAAGTCGCGTCGACCAGTTGGTCTATCCGCGGAAGCGGAAAGCTATCCTTGGGGCATGCCTTGTTCAGGTCGGTGTAGTCGACGCACATCCTCCACTTTCCGCTCGCCTTCCGGACAAGTACGACATTTGCCAGCCATTCGGGGTAGCTGACCTCCCTTATGAATCCTGCCTCCAAGAGCTTGTCTACCTCCTGGTCGACCACTCGGATCCGATCCGGGGCACAGTGTCTCTTCTTCTGCTTTACTGGTCGGTGGGTTGGGTCGACGCTGAGGGCGTGAGAAATGACCCCCGGGTCGATCCCAGGTACATCGGCCGCCGACCAGGCAAATACATCGGCCTTGGCTCGGAGGAATTCCACCAACCGAGCCCGAGCTCCCGGGTCGAGATTGGTGCCGACCCGGACCGTCCGGTCCGGGCGACCTTCCTCGAGGGGAACTTCGATCACACCTTCGGCCGGCTCCCCGTGCCGCAAGGCCACCTCGTCTCTGGCGTCAAGGGACTCGACGCTTAAGGCTTCTACGGGCTCCTTCCCTTTGAGAGTTGCTAGGAAACATTGCCTTGCGGTCGGTTGGTCACCTCGGACCTCTCCAATCCCGGCCGCCGTGGGGAACCGCATGAGCAAGTGGTACGTAGAGACCACCGCGCGAAGGGCGTTCAGTCCGGGTCGTCCGAGGATAGCGTCGTAGGCCGAGGGAACACGGACGACCAAGAACCCGAGCCGCACCGTGGCTTCTGCGGGTGCAACGCCCGCAGTCACAGGCAGCTCAATGACACCTTCGGCCGAGATAGCGTCACCAGTGAATCCTATGAGGGGGGTGGATGTTTTGTGCAACAATTGTCTGGACAAGCTCATCTTTTGGAAGGCCTCGTAAAACAAAATATCAGCTGAGCTTCCACTATCCACAAGAACACGCCTTACATCATAGTTTGCCATAGTGAGGGAGATCACCATGGCGTCATCGTGGGGGGTCTGAACCCCCTTTACATCTTCATCACAAAAAGTGATTACATTACCGACCTTCTGCCTCTTTGCGACGGCTGCCCCTGATGCTTCAGTCGAGCCCCCCGCGTTCCTCTCGGGCCGGGGGCAGCCCCCAGTGATAGTATGGATCACGCCCGCGACGGGTCGATTCTGCTCCCGAGGCTCCGGAGGGGCCGGGTCGGCCGGACGCGAGTCTGCGGGGGGACGTCGGTCGTTCACATATCGACCGAGACGCCCTCGGCGGATGAGAGCCTCGATCTCGTCCCGAAGCTGGAAGCAGTCTTCGGTGTCGTGGCCGTGGTCCCGGTGGTACTCACAGTACGCCCGAGAGGGCCTCCTCCCAGGGATCTTCTTCATCTGTCTCGGGACCGGGAGGTCCTCCCGCCCCTTGATTTCCATGAGGATCTGGGCCCGGGGAGTCAGGAGAGGAGTGTACCGGTTGAAACGTCGGGGCGGAGAACGAGGGCGTAGGGCGCCGTGGTTCCTCGCCGGCAACAGGCTTCTGCGCCGACGTTGAGGCGTCGGGCTCCTCCCCTGGCGTGCCTCTTTTCGCCTTTTCTTCCCGAGCTTTGGAGGGATCTCGGCGGCCTCCTTGCTCCGGTGGGCGGCCGCCTCCTCGGCGTCCGCATACTAGTTCGCCCGGGACAACAGCTCCGGGAAGCTCCGCGGCAGGCGTTTGTCCAGGGAGAAGGTGAGTCTGCCCTTTCGGAAGCCACGCTTCAGGGCTGAAAGAGCCACCTCCTGGCTCAGGTTCCGGACTTCCAGCGTAGCCTTGTTGAAGCGGGTAAGATAATCCCGCAAGCTTTCTCCCTCGTTTTGCCGGACATCAAAGAGAGAGTCAGAGACCAGTCGCCGCCGGCTACTGACGGCGAAATGGGTGATGAAGAGGCGGATAAACTGATCGAAGGACTGGATCGAGTTAGCCTCCAAGCCGGCGAACCACGCCCTTGCCGGGCCACGGAGGGTCGCCGGGAAAGCCTTGTAGAGGAGAGGACCTGATGCTCCGTGGAGGAGCATAAGGGTCCTGAAACTCTCGACGTGATCCCGCGGGTCCGCCGCCCCGTCATAGGGCTCGATCGCCAGCATTTTAAACCCCGGCGGATTCGGGGTCCGCAGGATCCTCGAGGCAAGCGCCGGTTGGGAGGAGATCTCCAAGTCGGCGAAGGGATCTTTAGAGTGGCCCTTCAGGACCTGGAGTTGTCGGTGGAGATCGTCCACCCGCCGGTCCAGGGAGCGCGACCGATGGGTGGGAGACAAGGAGCACCGAGAGGGGGACCGACTGGAGCGCGGGTTCCTTGAGGACTGGGGGGTCTGGGAACGCGCCCGGGCCCGCCTCTCGTACCCCGCGCAGCTCCGATGGGAAGGTCCCGGCAGAATGGACCGTGCTCGAGAATCTTCCTCGCGCCGGCGCTCCTCCCCATGGGAGAGGAAGGAGCGCGGGTTAAGGAGGACAGGTGAGCGCTCAGGGAGCAGCGGCTCCTGGGCCCGCTGCGGCGCCCGAGACATCACACCCTGCAGGTTCTGCACCGCCTCCGCGAGGGTGCGAACCTGCTGGGCTAACTGGTCGAACTGAGCGGCTTCGACCATCTGAATGGGGGGTGGAACGGTGGAGGGTTGCTGAGAATGTGTTGGAGACGCAGCGGCCTCCCGGCCGGAGGCGCGAGAAGCCCCGCGACCGGAGGCATTGGAAGCTCCACGACCACCTCGCCGTGCCATTACGATCGCTCTGAGATTCGGTCCCTTCCTCTAGCGCCAACTGTTGCTGGTGGTCCAAACCGAGAACGATTGGCACAGCGGTGTGAACGGGATTCCGTCTGAGTTGCCTTGGTTGGTGTTGATTGTGCTCCACCTTCCACCGGAAAACCTGCAAGCAAGCCTCGCACCACCACTGGGGTAGTGGGGGCCCTCCGACGATCAAGTCAGAGGAGATTGGAGGAGAAGGAGAGATAATAGTAGCAAGTAGGAGAATGCTCTGGAAGTTCTTGCTTACCTCCCCCCTTCTCCCCCCAGCCGCATATATACCAGGCTGGGGGGTCCTTCTGGGGGGTTGATCATCGTGTGGCACGATGGAGTTGCCACTGACATGGCCGTTACTGGGCGTCGTGGGGTAGCGCTGGGTACGGCCATGACAGGGCGTAGTGGAGCTCCGCTTTGTACGGCTGTTACGGGAGATCGTGGAGCAGCGCCGGATACGACCGTTGCAGGGAGTAGTGGAGCAGAGGGTCGCGACGTGCTTCAGGGGAACAGCCTGTCGTTGTCGAGAGATTGCCGACTCGGGGTCGGATTGCTGGATCAAGGGGCAGCCGACTCGGGGTCGGGCTGCGAAGCCGAAGATATCCGACTCGGGGTCGGACTGCTGGATCAAGGGGCAGCCGACTCGGGGTCGGGCTGCGAAGCCGAAGATATCCGACTCGGGGTCGGACTGCTGGATCAAGGGGCAGCCGACTCGGGGTCGGGCTGCGAAGCCGAAGATATCCGACTCGGGGTCGGACTGCTGGATCAAGGGGCAGCCGACTCGGGGTCGGGCTGCGAAGCCGAAGATATCCAACTCGGGGTCGGACTGCTGGATCAAGGGGTAGCTGTAGTCTTCTAGGGCGCGCGTGCCGGTCACATGGGGCATGGTGGCTGAGTTCCCCCGTAACTTTCCAATGAGTTTTTGACATATTTAGGAGAGAATGGGATTCTCTCCCAATGGACTCCTCCTGGTACACCACAGTATAACGGTGTATCAGAAAGAAGAAATCGAACTCTGTTAGACATGGTTCGATCCATGATGGGGTTTGCAAGTCTGCCCATATCCTTTTGGGGATATGCACTTGAGTCAGCCTGCTACATTCTAAATAAGGTTCCAAGTAAGTCTGTAAATAAAACACCACATGAGATGTGGACTGGACGTAAGCCAATGCTGTCTCACCTTAGGGTTTGGGGGTGTCCAGCATATGTCAAACGTTTGAAAACAGACAAACTTGAACCCAAGTCTGACAGATGTTTCTTTGTTGGTTATCCTAAAGAAACTAAAGGATATTACTTCTACTTTGCTGAAGAACAAAAGTTATTCGTAAGTGTTACGGGGGAACTCAGCCACCATGCCCCACGTGACCGGCACGCGCGCCCTAGAAGACTACAGCTGCCCCTTGATCCAGCAGTCCGACCCCGAGTTGGATATCTTCGGCTTCGCAGCCCGACCCCGAGTCGGCTGCCCCTTGATCCAGCAGTCCGACCCCGAGTCGGCTGCCCCTTGATCCAGCAGTCCGACCCCGAGTCGGATATCTTCGGCTTCGCAGCCCGACCCCGAGTCGGCTGCCCCTTGATCCAGCAATCCGACCCCGAGTCGGCAATCTCTCGACAACGACAGGCTGTTCCCCTGAAGCACGCCGCGACCCTCTGCTCCACTACTCCCTACAACGGTCTTATCCGGCGCTGCTCCACGATCTCCCGTAACAGCCGTACAAAGCGGAGCTCCACTACGCCCTGTCATGGCCGTACCCAGCGCTACCCCACGACGCCCAGTAACGGCCATGTCAGTGGCAACTCCATCGTGCCACACGATGATCAACCCCCCAGAAGGACCCCCCAGCCTGGTATATATGCGGCTGGGGGGAGAAGGGGGGAGGTAAGCAAGAACTTCCAGAGCATTCTCCTACTTGCTAATATTATCTCTCCTTCTCCTCCAATCTCCTCTGACTTGATCGTCGGAGGGCCCCCACTACCCCAGTGGTGGTGCGAGGCTTGCTTGCAGGTTTTCCGGTGGAAGGTGGAGCACAATCAACACCAACCAAGGCAACTCAGACGGAATCCCGTTCACACCGCTGTGCCAATCGTTCTCGATTTGGACCACCAGCAACAGAAAGGTATTCGCCTCCTCGATCTGATCGAAGAGTTTTAATACTCTTTCCAGTTTGTTTTTCTACTTCATTACGATACAATTTGAACATTTCAAATGCTTCAGATTTATGTCTCATTAAATAGACATAACCATACCTAGAAAGGTCGTCTGTAAACGTAATGAAATATGAATACCCACCTCTAGCATCTGTGCTTATTGGCCCACATACATCAGAATGTACAAGGGTCAATAAATCACTGGCTCGATCTACCTGGAGACCCTGGATGCCCCGAGCATCGGTGAGGCTGGAGCGGTGATGGCGATTGATCCGGAGCCGTCTTGGATGGACCCGCTTGTCGCCTACCTCGCCGAAGGGATCCTCCCTGAAGACGAAGATCAAGCCCGGCGACTTGTTATGAAGTCCGCCCACTACGTACTCCATGAAGGGAGGCTGTATCGGACCTCGTTCACCGCCCCCCTCTTAAAGTGCCTCCGCCCCTCGGAAGCGGCCTACGTCCTCGGCGAAGTCCACGAGGCGTTTGCGGATCACACTTGGGGGCTAGGTCCTTGGCGCACAAGATCATAAGGCAAGGCTATTATTGGCCTACCTTGTTGGAGGACTCAAAGGATCATGTACGGAAATGCGACGCCTGCCAGCGCCACGCCAACGTCCAGAGAGTCCCTTCTGTCCCCTTGGCACCAATCACTGCACCTTGGCCCTTCGCCCAGTGGGGAATGGATATCCTCGGACCATTCCCCGTCGCTTCAGCTCAGCGGAAATTTTTGATTGTTGCAATCGACTACTTCACCAAGTGGGTGGAGGCAGAGCCGCTGGCCACTATCACGGAGGCGCAAGTCCGGAAGTTCGTGAAGAAGAACATCATTGTCCGATTTGGGGTACCTCGGGTCCTCATCTCGAATAATGGCCGACAGTTCGACAACAAGCATTTCCGTGACTTCTGCGAGGAGTTCGGGATCGAGCATCGGTTCACATCTGTGTCGCATCCCCAAACCAACGGCGAGGCCGAGGTCACAAATCGGACAATCCTCCAAGGAATCAAAGCGTGAATCGGTCGGACGGGGCAAGCTTGGGTCGAAGAACTCGAGAATGTCCTTTGGGCGTATCGGACCACGCATCGGACCCCTACCGGGGAGACGCCTTTCAGCCTAACCTATGGCACGAAAGCCGTTGTCCCCGTGGAGCTCGGACTCCCCTCACCTCGGGTGGCCGCGCACCGACCCGAGGCCAATTCGGAACAACTCCGAGGGAACCTGGATCTCTTGGAAGAAGCGAGGGAAATGGCGCAGGTTCGGATGGCGATGTATCAGCGGAGGGTGGCCCGATATTACAACTCCAAGGTCCAACCGAAGCTTTTCAGAATCGGAGATCTGGTGCTAAGGCGAGCTAAAGCATCTCAACCTGCGGAAGGTGGGAAGCTAGCGCCAAATTGGGAAGGCCCGTATAGGGTTCGCTGGGTAAACCGACCTGGCTCCTACCAGTTGGAGGCCCTAGATGGTCGAGAAATTCTAAGGAGCTGGAATTCCGCTAACCTGCGGATGTATTACCAGTAGAACGACAATGCCAGAAAGACAGTTCAAAAATGTATAACACTTTTCATTTCAATAATTTCTGGTTACAACGGCGTGCTCGTGTGGTTACAAGGAATTCCCAGAGAGGAATTAGGGTGTAAAGAAAGTAAAGAAGAGGTGGAGACTCCGAGGAGCTGAAGATCTGGGATCCCGAAACCTCCATCTGAAGCGGTTGCAATCCCGCCGGAAGTGGGTGCTTCCAACCGGAGGCGCCATCGGCGTCTCACGAAAGAGACGAAGAGTCGGCGCGGATGAAGAAGAAGTGGACGAAGGAGAAGTCCACACTGCCTCCAACCGGAGGCGCCATCCACGCCCCACGAAAAGGACGAGGAGCCGCCGCAGACGAAGCTCCCGCTGCCTCCAGGGGAACGCCACCTCCAAGGGATATTCCGGTCCTCCCCAGTGCTAGGGGAGAGAAGGAATACAAGGGAGAAGTGTTGGGAACCCGCCCACGCCGCTGTTATTTCAAAAATTTTTCAGATGGCAGCGGAATCGGCATGCACGGGTTCGACGTTCATCGCATGAACGCTTGTTTCGAGACCTTTCGTAATTAGGTAAGAATTAAAACTTTTAGAACTAATAGGAAGATCAAATCTTCACCTTGCGCGGGTAGATGATCACCGCGAATCTGAATTCGTGGTTTTGGAAGAGGGTTCGTTTGAAGCCGTTCAAACGTCCGGCCTCTACGGGTATCCACACGAAGTAGAGAACCGATCAAAGCTTTCTTGTCTTCCCGGGGTGCTAGCTCCCTTGCAAAGACTCCTTTGATGGCTGATCTCTTCTCTTTCTTTCAACTCTTGAAAGTGCTTGAGAAGAGGAAGAAGAAGGATGAAGAAGAGGAAGTAGATGAACCCCTGCACAGCCTTCTTTCTGTTGCTTGCGCAGGATGAAGAAAAGGAAGAGGAGGAGGCCGCCAACACTTGGAGGTTCCTTCTTTCTTGCTTGCGGCTGCAACTAGGAGGGAGGAAGAGGGTGGCCACGGCACAAGGGAAGAGGGCTCCAATACCTAGGGCGCCGGCCTCATGGTGCTTCTTATAGCCATCAAGGGCTCCTCCAAAGTAGGAGCCCTAGATGGTTTTCCAAAGAAAGAAAGGGGGGTGCGCCGGCCCCTCTCTCTCCTTCAATCCGCACCATCCAAGATGAGAGGGGCTGATGCCCCTCTTACTTGGTTAACCTAATCCTCTTCCAAAGAGGATTAGGTGCCTCTCTCATGGTTTAGTCCTAATCTAATTAGGATTGGCCAAATTGGGTTCAATCTATACTAGTCCTAATCCAATTAGGACTTGAATGAACCATGACTCAATTGAACTCTTCAATCCTAATCCAATTAGGAGTCATGTTGATTCATTAGATTAATAATTAATTTAGACTTAAGGAATCCTAATCCAATTAGGATTTGTTTAATTTTAGTCCTAATCTAATTAGGACTCTATTTGAATCCGAAGTCCTAATCCAATTAGGATTTCTAGGAATCCTACTCCAAGTAGGAATCCAATTTTAATTCAAAACTCCTAATCTCATTAGGATTGAGGAATCCTATTCCAAGTAGGAATCCCAGTCCTAATCCAATTAGAACTCTAGGTATCCTACCCGAAGTAGGATTCTTGTTTCAAGTCCAATTAATTAATTCCCTTTGTTCTTCTTCAACTTCTTATCAATCAAATTGATTTCTTGTGATTCCTAATCACGATTTCAACCATCGGATCGGTCAATACTTCTAGTGTGTGTGACCCCATAGGTTCTATTCTGACTGGTAGTGAGATATATTGTGATCTCTATCACTATATCATTGAAAACTCCTTTCAATGGGTTGGAACGATTCCAACTCAACTCATTAGGGTTTATCGATCATCAAGATAATCCCTATAAGTCCCACCATCCACCAGTGACACCTAGCAGCATGTAGTGGCTACCCAGCAGAATGGAATGATGAACCTCTAGGTGCAGTTAACATGTGATACAGTCCTACTATCGTGGATCCCTACAGGACGGAGGTCATGGACAACTCGTCAAACCCCATCGTCTGTCATATGTCAAGATTTATTTGACTCGAGTTCGATAGTGAAAAACTCTTTCTCCACTGTGTATACTGCCCCGGCCGAGGTCTTACGAACTCAGTCTTATAAATCACATAGGATCTCTTCCTTATCTATCAAGGTCGATAGATTCCATATAGGTGCATACCCTACTCCTACAGTGAACTTACTGCAGCCAATCTACACTGCATGGACCCATATGGCTAGAGACCATGTATGTGTGCAGTCAAACTACAATAACCTCACTGTGAGTAGCCGAAGCACCGCAGGTCAAAGGACCAGTCACACTACTGCAACATCAAGCAAGTCACTGACGAGTGGATAGACATCCAAGTGACTTCTTGTATTGGTCACGCTCGGTACCCTTGTTCTCTAACAAGCACCTGCACTATCACTTCAGTGTCCCTACACTGTGGACTCAAGTCTCGTCCATCCAGAAGGAGAGTGATCTGTGCACTGATCGGATCGATCACCGTCCTCGTGATGATCCTTTGATCAGGAGCATTTAGAAATTAATCACCAATGATACATGGCTCAAATTCTCAACTCTTGAGAATATGTATCATCATCTTATTAATTTCTTGGACGATTCATAGACACATAAACAATATGAATGAAAAAGATGCCTTTTATTTATTCAATAATAAATAGTCAAGTACAAAATTATGTCCCTAGAATCAACAATGTGTCAGCCAAATTGGCTTCTAGGGCATACATCTAACAAGAAGAGCATATGGAGGCGCGGTCCCGGATCAAGCGCCTGGTGCGGAGCTCAATCGGGAGGCCGAACTTCAAGGAGGGGAGACGTGATCCCGGATGAGACGCCTAGAGCGGAGTTCCGCCGGGGAGAACCTCCTTGTTGATCCCAGATGAAACGGCTAGTTGGCGGAAGTCGCGAAGGGCGCGCCTCCCGTTCCTTCGGTAGGGGTCTCTCAACCATGCGCCGGAGAGGAGGCCCACGATCCATGGCAACCTGAACGGCTCCGGCTTGGCAGGCTCCATCGCACTGCACCTATATTTATAGCCAAACTGCGGCCCCCCGGTCGTTCCGATGCGGGTGGCTCCAATAAATGCGGGCGCATTGAATCCGGAGCTGATCCGGCTCTCGAGGCGTATCCTCCCGCGATTTTCTAAGCGTCATTCTCCTTAATCGCATTCTTTGTGCAGGACACTCCGGGTGGCCTGTACCCTTAGGTCCACGTATCTCCGCTCGCGCCCCAGGCCGCGTCCGCCTCGAAGAACGCGCATATCACGGCCGCTTAACTGACACTCCTCGCAAGCAGCAACTGGCGATCCGATTTTCCAGGTAACCCCTTAATTAGCATTTAATGCCCATCTGGTGTTCCCCAGGCGACGCTTGAAGAGGAGGAGAAACACGGTCGCAGCTGGCCACGGAGAGATCCCGTCGGGCGGCAAGCGACAGGCGCACGACCAGCGAGCGGAATTTTCCGAGGCTCGGCCCTCGGATGCCAGGCTAACCCGATGATCATCCCGGGAGCAGACTAGCCTGAAGCCCCGACCGGTCGCCTCGGCTTGCGCCAGCCTTGGCCGACCAACGAGCGGAATTTCCCGAGGCTCGGCCCTCGGATGCCAGGCTAACCCGATGATCATCCCGGGAGCAGACTAGCCTGAAGCCCCGACCGGTCGCCTCGGCTTGCGCCAGCCTTGGCCGACCAACGAGCGGAATTTCCCGAGGCTCGGCCCTCGGATGCCAGGCTAACCCGATGGTCATCCCGGGAGCAGACTAGCCTGAAGCCCCGACCGGTCGCCTCGGCTTGCGCCAGCCTTGGCCGACCAACGAGCGGAATCTCCCGAGGCTCGGCCCTCGGATGCCAGGCTAACCCGATGGTCATCCCGGGAGCAGACTAGCCTGAAGCCCCGACCGGTCGCCTCGGCTTGCGCCAGCCTTGGCCGACCAACGAGCGGAATCTCCCGAGGCTCGGCCCTCGGATGCCAGGCTAACCCGATGATCATCCCGGGAGCAGACTAGCCTGAAGCCCCGACCGGTCGCTGTTAGATGTATGCCCTAGAAGCCAATTTGGCTGACACATTGTTGATTCTAGGGACATAATTTTGTACTTGACTATTTATTATTGAATAAATAAAAGGCATCTTTTTCATTCATATTGTTTATGTGTCTATGAATCGTCCAAGAAATTAATAAGATGATGATACATATTCTCAAGAGTTGAGAATTTGAGCCATGTATCATTGGTGATTAATTTCTAAATGCTCCTGATCAATGGATCATCACGAGGACGGTGATCGATCCGATCAGTGCACAGATCACTCTCCTTCTGGATGGACGAGACTTGAGTCCACAGTGTAGGGACACTGAAGTGATAGTGCAGGTGCTTGTTAGAGAACAAGGGTACTGAGCGTGACCAAGACAAGAAGTCACTTGGATGTCTATCCACTCGTCAGTGACTTGCTTGATGTTGCAGTAGTGTGACTGGTCCTTTGACCTGCGGTGCTTCGGCTACTCACAGTGAGGTTATTGTAGTTTGACTGCACACATACATGGTCTCTAGCCATATGGGTCCATGCAGTGTAGATTGGCTGCAGTAGGTTCACTGTAGGAGTAGGGTATGCACCTACAAGGAATCTATCGACCTTGATAGAAGAGGAGTGATCCTATGTGATTTGTTAGACTGAGTTCTAAGACCTTGGCCAGGGCAGTAAAGTGGAGAAAGAGTTTTCCACTATCGAACTCAAGTCGAATAAATCTTGACATATGACAGACGATGGGGTTTGACGAGTTGTCCATGACCTCCGTCCTGTAGGGATCCACGATAGTAGGACTGTATCACACGTTAACTGCACCTAGAGGTTCATCATTCCATTCTGCTGGGTAGCCACTACATGCTGCTAGGTGTCACTGGTGGATGGTGGGACTCATAGGGATTATCTTGATGATCGATAAACCCTAATGAGTTGAGTTGGAATCGTTCCAACCCATTGAAAGGAGTTTTCAATGATATAGTGATAGAGATCACAATATATCTCACTACCAGTCAGAATAGAACCTATGGGGTCACACACACTAGAAGTATTGACCGATCCGATGGTTGAAATCGTGATTAGGAATCACAAGAAATCAATTTGATTGATAAAAAGTTGAAGAAGGAAAAAGGAATTAATTAATTGGACTTGAAACAAGAATCCTACTTCGGGTAGGATTCCTAGAGTCCTAATTGGATTAGGACTGGGAATCCTAGTTGGAGTAGGACTGGAATTCCTATTTGGAATAGGATTCCTACAATCCTAATGAGATTAGGAATTTTGAATTAAAATTGGATTCCTACTTGGAGTAGGATTCCTAGAAATCCTAATTGGATTAGGACTTCGGATTCAAATAGAGTCCTAATTGGATTAGGACTAAAATTAAAATACATCCTAATTGGATTAGGATTCCTTAAGTCTAAATTAATTATTAATCTAATGAATCAACATGACTCCTAATTGGATTAGGATTGAAGAGTTCAATTGAGTCATGATTCATTCAAGTCCTAATTGGATTAGGACTAGCATAGATTGAACCCAATTTGGTTAAGCCTAATTGGATTAGGACTTAACCACATTAGGGCATCCAAATCCTTACCTAATGAGGATTAGGGCAACCATGAAGGAGGGGCACACGCCCCTCCTCCTTTCATATTGCTTGGTGCGGCAACAAGAGGGGCCGGCGCCCCTCTTGGAATTATTTCAAGGGAGCTCCTAAAAGTTAGGAGCTCCACTTGTTATTTAAAGAGGGCTTCATGGGGGCTGACCTAATAGAAGAGAAGGCTTCTTCCTTGCTGCCGTACGCCCCCCTCTTGCTCCTCCTTTGGTTCAGCCGCCATTAGCAAAGGGAAAAGAAGAGGAGGCCTCTCCCTCCTCTTGGTCTTCTTCCTTGGCTTCAACGCGTGTAAAGAGAAGAAGGCTGCGAAGGGATTTGATCTTCTTCCTCTTCTTCATCCTTCTTCTTCCTCCTCTCAAGTGCAATCAAGAGTTGATTGAAAGAGAGGACATCAGCCATCAAAGCTATCTCTGCAAGGGAGCTAGTACCCCGGTGAGATAGAGAGCTTGGATCGGATCCTGCTTCGTGTGGATACCCGTAGAGGCCGGACGTTTGAACGGCTTCAAGCGAACCCTCTTCCAAAACCACGAATTCAGATTTGCGGTGATCATCTACCCGCGCAAGGTGAAGATTTGATCTTCCTATTAGTTTTAAAAGTTTTAATTCTTACCTAATTACGAAAGGTCTCGAAACAACGTTCATGCGATGAACGTCGAACCCGTGCATGCCGATTCCGCTGCCATCTGAAAAATTTTTGAAATATCAGCGGCATGGGCGGGTCCCCAACAGTGGTATCAGAGCCTAGGCTTCGTAGATTAAGGTAAGAATTAAATATCTAAAGGCATATTAGATCTGAAAATTAAATGATCATGCATGCTGAAAAATTCTGCATGCAGATTTTTTCAGGGGTGCTGATTTTTACATGCTGATTTTTATGTGATAAAAAGATGATTCTAATTGCATTGTTAATGGGATTACAAAGTTTAGAATCAAGATTAGCATGATCAGCGACCTATGTCATGATATAATCAGTTAAGTTTCAGATCTGAAAATTATAATTGTTGCATACGGTGATGATCATAGGATTCGACCCCTTTTGGTATCAAATGTAATGACCTGCGATGTGATCTGCGATGTCATGTAATTTTTCAGATGCTTGCATGCATCTTATTTGATGTTTTGAGAGGCCTGCGTGCCTCCTAAAAGGAGATGTAAATTATTTTTATTTTTATTTTACATCTGGTTGTATTTCTGTGATGTGATGTACATCAACGATCAAGTCGAAGACGATGCATGAGATGAACAGGGGTCTAAGCGGTTGATGGCGATGGGATCAAGAGTTGATCAAGGATCGAATCAAGGAAGCTTGGATCCAATTCAAGAGTTGAAGACCACTTGATCGATTGATGTGCATGTGCTTGTAATACGACCTAATTAGAATCCATGATCATCACCTAGTTAAAGTTTAGCTTTAATTATTGCCGCGATTATAACTGCCTGCAATGCGCCGTTTGCATGTGATGTGAATGAGAGTCGGGTAGATAGGTCTACATGTGATGTAGCAAACCCAATTGAGACCTAAATCAAAACCTCCTCAATCAAGTCGAGAGTGAACCGACATGAGCAAATCATATTAGATTAATTGATCTAATTGGTGTCTAGGAAAGCATGAAAGGTGGTTACTTAATTAGGACCTTACTCTCTGAGTAAGGGGAGCCTCCCACCTGCTTACCTGGCCAATTGTTCGATTACCTCTTATGAAAGGCTCAAGTTGCAAACACTAAGACCTGATTAACCAATATTAAGTCAATAGGTCTTCCACTGTAGTAGAGCTGCTAAGGCCTTTCTGATGTTGACTTGTCTCGGCTGGATACAGTGGTCAAGTTGCATTGGGGGGCTGGACCTCTCTATAGACATGAGATGTTGTAGGGTAAAGGTGGGGTTGGGCACCAATAACTGTTAGGTGAGGACCCAATGACGACTTTATTCCTACGGTTATACAGTGGGTCTGACTTAACTAAGAAATGAGACCAATAACTGTTAGGTGAGGTCTTCATGGCTTAGAGACCAAGTTGCACTGCAACATGCTTGAGAAGCATTGTACAAGAGTTGTACACTCATCCATCTATGTGTCACCAATAACTGTTAGGTGAGGTGGCATGTAAATTGGTGGGACCGCAGTACCCACTAGAAACCCTAGTCGTGTGGGATTTCCGTTTTCCTACCAGGGGAGTGTGAGGAATTCGAGAAAATAGTGGGAGTCACAATTTGTTCTAAAAGTCCTTAGGACAGATTAGGATCAAGTACAAAAGTCTAACTAGAATCTTTACTCTCTGCAGATACAATGTCGGCTTCAAACCCTTTGACCCGTATTCTTGAGACCAACCGACTGACCGGAACCAATTACAAGGACTGGCTTAGAAATCTCAAAATAGTTTTGGACTGTGAGAAGATAGGCTACATACTCGATTCAGATATCCCCACATTACCAGCACGTCCCACTGATGTTCAGCGTGAGATGCATAAAAAGTGGTTGGACGATGACATTAGAGTAAAATGCTATATGATGGCATCTATGTCTAATGAACTCCAATGCCAGCATGAAAATATAAAGACTGCTAGGGACATACTGGCACACCTGCAAGAGTTGTATGGTGAGCAAAGTCGCACAGCTCGTTTTGAAGTGTCCAAGAGGCTTTTCAAAGCGAAGATGCGCGAGGGGCAGTCTGTCCATGATCACGGTCTGACCATGATCAAGGACCTAGAGGAGCTTGAGAAGCTCGGTATGGACATGCACAAGGAATTGCAAGTGGATTTGATCCTACAGTCACTTCCTGATTCATTTGGTCAGTTTATAGTAAACTACCACATGAATAAGATTGAATGCACTAAGACTGAACTAATCAACATGTTGGTAACTGCTGAGGGAGCCTTGAAAGGTTCAAGGGGCAATGTCCTCGCTGCTGAGTTGACTTCTGGTTCCAAGAGAAAGTCTACTTGGAAGAAAAAGAAGCCTGCAAAGAAGCAGAAGAAAGACAAGAAGCCAAAGAAGGAAGTTCAAAAGAAAAGGGCTAACGACAAAGGAAAATGTTTCCACTGCAATGTCGAAGGCCACTGGAAGAGAAACTGTCCTTCATACCTCGAGAGCCTGAAGAACAAGAAAGGTGACACACCTTCAGAAGGTATAGACTTGCTCATTATTGAAACTAATCTAACGGTTTCTTCTACTTCTAGTTGGGTTATAGATTCTGGTTCTAGTGCTCATTCGTGCACTACCATGCAGGGTCTAAAGGAAAGTAGAAGGCTGGCGGAAGGTGCAGTAACCCTTCGGGTTGGCAACGGGGCAAAAGTTGCTGCTGTGGCTGTGGGCACCTACCATCTGCGACTACCGTCTGGATTTAGTTTAATACTTAGAGACTGTTATTATGTACCTGTTGCTAGCAGAAATTTGATTTCTGTTTCATGTCTAGCACAGGAAGGTCATGTTTTTACATTTGACAAAGACTGCTGTTCTATTTATTTAAGAAATAAAATAGTCGCACGTGGTTTCATGATTGACAGTCTCTATCATTTACATATGGATGTATCTGTGAATGTTACCGAGCAAGATGTGAGTGCCAAAGGATCCAAAAGATCCAGAGATGAGATAAACCAAAGGTATTTGTGGCACCTTAGGCTTGGCCATATTGGAGAGGACAGAATGAACAAAATGGATAAAGATGGGCTTTTAGGCTCATTGACTTCCGAGTCATATCCAGTTTGCGAGACCTGTCTTCAAGGAAAAATGGCTAGACTGCCCTTTGTAGGACATGGGGAGAGGACCATTGAAATACTTACCCTAGTACATACAGATGTATGTGGCCCATTCGATGTGCTAGCCAGGGGACGTTATTCTTACTTCATTACCTTTACCGATGATTATTCACGGTATGGGTATGTGTATCTTATGAGACACAAGTCTGAATCCTTTGAAAAGTTCAAAGAGTTCAAAAATGAAGTAGAAAAACAAACTGAAAAACCTCTTAAGGCTCTTCGATCAGATCGAGGAGGAGAATACCTTAGTGGGGAATTCCGGGACTATCTCAAAGAAAACGGCATAGTCTCACAATGGACACCTCCGGGTACACCTCAACTCAACGGGGTGTCAGAGAGGAGGAATCGGACCCTATTGGATATGGTCAGGTCCATGATGAGCTTCACTGATTTACCTATGTTTCTTTGGGGAGATGCCTTACTCACAGCGATTTATTTATTGAATAGAGTTCCCTCTAAATCCGTTCCTACCACACCGTATGAGATATGGCATGGTAAGAAACCAAGTCTGGGTCATCTCAAGATTTGGGGGTGTCCGGCCCACGTCAAGCGACTACAGGCGGACAAGTTAGAGGCTAGGACCATAAGTGCTCGTTTTATAGAATATCCTAAAGAGTCATTAGGATACAATTTTTACGTCTCAGAGGATCACAATGTGTTTGTGAGCCGTCATGCCATCTTCTTGGAAAATCAGTTTATCCTTGATAGAGGCAGTGGGAGGAAAATTGAGCTTGAAGAGAAAGTCTCTGAAAAGCAACGAGTCATGGATCCTAAAGAACCTATTCATAAGGAGCCAGTACACGATGTCCCTCAACCACCTCGTAGATCTAGTAGGGTCTCCCATCCTCCCGATAGATACTTAGGTATACTAGAAGAGGATACCGAGGAAATGTTCCTAGTGGGAGATAGGGATCACATACAGGATCCCAAAACCTACAACGAGGCGATATCTGATATCGATTCCGAGAAATGGCTGAAAGCTATGAAGTCAGAGATAGACTCCATGCATTCCAACCAAGTCTGGACCTTAGTAGATCCACCAGAAGGTATTGTACCTATTGGATGCAAATGGATCTACAAAAGGAAAATAGGTTCGGATGGAGAGGTAGAGACCTATAAGGCAAGGCTTGTGGCAAAAAGGTATAGTCAGCGCGAAGGCATTGACTATCAGGAGACCTTTTCACCTGTAGCCATGCTAAAATCCATCCGAACATTGCTTGCCATTGCAGCATTTCATGATTATGAAATTTGGCAGATGGATGTGAAAACTGCTTTCCTAAATGGATATCTTGATGAAGATATCTATATGGAACAGCCTTTGGGTTTCACTTCCAGTGATGGAGATCACAAGGTCTGCAAGCTGCAAAGGTCCATCTATGGACTAAAGCAAGCCTCTCGGAGTTGGAACACTCGTTTCGATGATGCAATCAAAACGTTTGATTTCATCAAAAACGAAGAGGAACCATGTGTTTATAAAAAGGTTAGTGGGAGTGCTGTCATTTTTTTCGTACTGTACGTAGATGACATTCTCCTGATTGGGAATGATATTCCCATGTTAACCTCGGTCAAGGTCTGGTTGTCAAAAGAATTCTCCATGAAAGACCTTGGGGAAGCATCCTATATTTTGGGAATAAAGGTCTATAGAGATAGATCTAAAAGGATGCTTGGCCTTTCACAGAAGATGTACATAGAGGAGGTGCTGAAGAGGTTCAGCATGGAAAACTCCAAGAGGGGTCTCTTACCCCTAAGGCATGGAATTCATCTCTCCAAGAAGATGTGCCCCAACACATCTGAGGAGATTCAACGCATGAGCAAGATTCCTTATGCATCGGCAATAGGAAGCCTCATGTATGCCATGCTATGTACACGACCTGATATAGCTCTTGCTGTGAGTGTCACAAGCAGATATCAGTCGAATCCAGGTGAAGAACACTGGACAGCTGTGAAGAACAGTCTTAAGTACTTGAGAAGAACTAAGGACATGTTCTTGGTCTTTGGGAGAAGATCAGAGTTGAAGGTAGAAAGATGCACACATATTGATGATAGAAAGTTAACATCAGAATATGTGCAATTGTGGTTCAGTAAATTGGAAGAGTTCCAAACAACCGATCATTATAGATTCTACCTTAGAAGCTGAATGTTAAGCCGTATCTAAGGGTGCAGTGGAAACCTTCTGATTAAAAGTTAATTGCAGAATTAGGTGTAATGTCATTAGATGCCATGACACTTTACTGCGATAACATTGGCACCATAACACTAGCTATGGAGCCATGGTCTCATCAGAAGTCCAAGCACATAGAGCGGCGCTTCCATTTCATACGCGACTATGATATAGAGGTGCAGAGAGTAGACTCCGCGGATAACGTGGCAGACCCTTTCACTAAGCAGCTGAGTCAGCAAAAGACTGAAGCCCACCTTGAGAAGATGGGCGTAAGATATATGACCAATTGGCTTTAGTGCAAGTGGGAGATTGTTAGATGTATGCCCTAGAAGCCAATTTGGCTGACACATTGTTGATTCTAGGGACATAATTTTGTACTTGACTATTTATTATTGAATAAATAAAAGGCATCTTTTTCATTCATATTGTTTATGTGTCTATGAATCGTCCAAGAAATTAATAAGATGATGATACATATTCTCAAGAGTTAAGAATTTGAGCCATGTATCATTGGTGATTAATTTCTAAATGCTCCTGATCAATGGATCATCACGAGGACGGTGATCGATCCGATCAGTGCACAGATCACTCTCCTTCTGGATGGACGAGACTTGAGTCCACAGTGTAGGGACACTGAAGTGATAGTGCAGGTGCTTGTTAGAGAACAAGGGTACTGAGCGTGACCAAGACAAGAAGTCACTTGGATGTCTATCCACTCGTCAGTGACTTGCTTGATGTTGCAGTAGTGTGACTGGTCCTTTGACCTGCGGTGCTTCGGCTACTCACAGTGAGGTTATTGTAGTTTGACTGCACACATACATGGTCTCTAGCCATATGGGTCCATGCAGTGTAGATTGGCTGCAGTAGGTTCACTGTAGGAGTAGGGTATGCACCTACAAGGAATCTATCGACCTTGATAGAAGAGGAGTGATCCTATGTGATTTGTTAGACTGAGTTCTAAGACCTTGGCCAGGGCAGTAAAGTGGAGAAAGAGTTTTCCACTATCGAACTCAAGTCGAATAAATCTTGACATATGACAGACGATGGGGTTTGACGAGTTGTCCATGACCTCCGTCCTGTAGGGATCCACGATAGTAGGACTGTATCACACGTTAACTGCACCTAGAGGTTCATCATTCCATTCTGCTGGGTAGCCACTACATGCTGCTAGGTGTCACTGGTGGATGGTGGGACTCATAGGGATTATCTTGATGATCGATAAACCCTAATGAGTTGAGTTGGAATCGTTCCAACCCATTGAAAGGAGTTTTCAATGATATAGTGATAGAGATCACAATATATCTCACTACCAGTCAGAATAGAACCTATGGGGTCACACACACTAGAAGTATTGACCGATCCGATGGTTGAAATCGTGATTAGGAATCACAAGAAATCAATTTGATTGATAAAAAGTTGAAGAAGGAAAAAGGAATTAATTAATTGGACTTGAAACAAGAATCCTACTTCGGGTAGGATTCCTAGAGTCCTAATTGGATTAGGACTGGGAATCCTAGTTGGAGTAGGACTGGAATTCCTATTTGGAATAGGATTCCTACAATCCTAATGAGATTAGGAATTTTGAATTAAAATTGGATTCCTACTTGGAGTAGGATTCCTAGAAATTCTAATTGGATTAGGACTTCGGATTCAAATAGAGTCCTAATTGGATTAGGACTAAAATTAAAATACATCCTAATTGGATTAGGATTCCTTAAGTCTAAATTAATTATTAATCTAATGAATCAACATGACTCCTAATTGGATTAGGATTGAAGAGTTCAAATGAGTCATGATTCATTCAAGTCCTAATTGGATTAGGACTAGCATAGATTGAACCCAATTTGGTTAAGCCTAATTGGATTAGGACTTAACCACATTAGGGCATCCAAATCCTTACCTAATGAGGATTAGGGCAACCATGAAGGAGGGGCACACGCCCCTCCTCCTTTCATATTGCTTGGTGCGGCAACAAGAGGGGCCGGCGCCCCTCTTGGAATTATTTCAAGGGAGCTCCTAAAAGTTAGGAGCTCCACTTGTTATTTAAAGAGGGCTTCATGGGGGCTGACCTAATAGAAGAGAAGGCTTCTTCCTTGCTGCCGTACGCCCCCCTCTTGCTCCTCCTTTGGTTCAGCCGCCATTAGCAAAGGGAAAAGAAGAGGAGGCCTCTCCCTCCTCTTGGTCTTCTTCCTTGGCTTCAACGCGTGTGAAGAGAAGAAGGCTGCGAAGGGATTTGATCTTCTTCCTCTTCTTCATCCTTCTTCTTCCTCCTCTCAAGTGCAATCAAGAGTTGATTGAAAGAGAGGACATCAGCCATCAAAGCTATCTCTGCAAGGGAGCTAGTACCCCGGTGAGATAGAGAGCTTGGATCGGATCCTGCTTCGTGTGGATACCCGTAGAGGCCGGACGTTTGAACGGCTTCAAGCGAACCCTCTTCCAAAACCACGAATTCAGATTTGCGGTGATCATCTACCCGCGCAAGGTGAAGATTTGATCTTCCTATTAGTTTTAAAAGTTTTAATTCTTACCTAATTACGAAAGGTCTCGAAACAACGTTCATGCGATGAACGTCGAACCCGTGCATGCCGATTCCGCTGCCATCTGAAAAATTTTTGAAATATCAGCGGCATGGGCGGGTCCCCAACAGTCGCCTCGGCTTGCGCCTGCCTTGGCCGACCAACGAGCGGAATCTCCCGAGGCTCGGCCCTCGGATGCCAGGCTAACCCGATGATCATCCCGGGAGCAGACTAGCCTGAAGCCCCGACCGGTCGCCTCGGCTTGCGCCAGCCTTGGCCGACCAACGAGCGGAATTTCCCGAGGCTCGGCCCTCGGATGCCAGGCTAACCCGATGATCATCCCGGGAGCAGACTAGCCTGAAGCCCCGACCGGTCGCCTCGGCTTGCGCCAGCCTTGGCCGACCAACGAGCGGAATTTCCCGAGGCTCGGCTCTCGGATGCCAGGCTAACCCGATGGTCATCCCGGGAGCAGACTAGCCTGAAGCCCCGACCGGTCGCCTCGGCTTGCGCCAGCCTTGGCCGACCAACGAGCGGAATCTCCCGAGGCTCGGCCCTCGGATGCCAGGCTAACCCGATGGTCATCCCGGGAGCAGACTAGCCTGAAGCCCCGACCGGTCGCCTCGGCTTGCGCCAGCCTTGGCCGACCAACGAGCGGAATCTCCCGAGGCTCGGCCCTCGGATGCCAGGCTAACCCGATGATCATCCCGGGAGCAGACTAGCCTGAAGCCCCGACCGGTCGCCTCGGCTTGCGCCTGCCTTGGCCGACCAACGAGCGGAATCTCCCGAGGCTCGGCCCTCGGATGCCAGGCTAACCCGATGATCATCCCGGGAGCAGACTAGCCTGAAGCCCCGACCGGTCGCCTCGGCTTGCGCCTGCCTTGGCCGACCAACGAGCGGAATTTCCTGAGGCCTAACCCTCGGATGCCTGGCTTAGCGCCGGAAGAATTTCCTGAGGCCTAACCCTCGGATGCCTGGCTTAGCGCCGGAAGAATTTCCTGAGGCCTAACCCTCGGATGCCTGGCTTAGCGCCGGAAGAATTTCCTGAGGCCTAACCCTCGGATGCCTGGCTTAGCGCCGGAAGGATTTCCTGAGGCCTAACCCTCGGATGCCTGGCTTAGTGCCGGAAGAATTTCCAGAGGCCTAACCCTCGGATGCCTGGCTTAGTGCCGGAAGAATTTCCTGAGGCCTAACCCTCGGATGCCTGGCTTAGCGCCGGAAGAATTTCCTGAGGCCTAACCCTCGGATGCCTGGCTTAGCGCCGGAAGAATTTCCTGAGGCCTAACCCTCGGATGCCTGGCTTAGCGCCGGAAGGATTTCCTGAGGCCTAACCCTCGGATGCCTGGCTTAGTGCCGGAAGAATTTCTAGAGGCCTGACCCTCGGATGCCTGGCTTAGTGCCGGAAGAATTTCCTGAGGCCTAACCCTCGGATGCCTGGCTTAGCGCCGGAAGAATTTTCTGAGGCCTAACCCTCAGATACCCGGCCTAGCGCCAGAAAAATTTCAAGAATCGGGAGTCAGCGAGACGCTACCAAGAGTTAAAAAGAAGGACGAAAGTGAAATGAAGAAACTCTATTTGCATTAACTTTCATTGTTTCAGGGCCGAGACTCATACAACTTGGCAAAACGCCAACACACAAAGAAAAGTACAGAGGGTCAGCTTGGAGGAACCCCCGGGTCGGAAACGCCCGGCACGTCTGCAAGGGGTAGAGAGACGGTTGGAGAATCAGCAGGCAATGGCGCCGGAGGGGAGTCGAGAAGGGAGATCCCACTCAGGTCAATTTCGGGGTACTTAGCCGACACCCTTGCCAGGCCTTCCTCGAAGCCTAAGACAAAGGAGTCGGACCCCGCGTCCGACATGTCACGGACGAACTCGTCAGACTGACGATAGGCCTGTACCGCCCCCGACATGTCACGGGTGAACTCGGCGGACTGACGATAAGCCTGTACCGCCTGACGTCCGATCTCCACACTCTTCTCGGCCAGCGCCGCCTCTGCTCGCTCCATAATCTGAGCTTTTGCCTCCAAGACCTTCGCCACAATCCGGTCATCCGCCTCGGAGGAGACCCTCAGCAGATCAGCCTGGGCCTCCTTGTGCTTCGCCTCGGCAGCGATGCGAGCAGCCTCAGCCTCCTCCAGGCGCGAATGAAGCTCCTGGTCGCTCGCGCGGGACTTCTCCAAGGCCGACTCCAATTCGCCCAGCTTGGCTTCAAGAGACCGGGTCCGGTTGCGGGCGTTGTCGGCTGACCGCTGGGCCTTTTCCCACCTCTCCCGGTAGTCGGCAGCCTTCCGGGACTGCTTCTCGGCCCGCTCCTCCGCCTTCTTGATCTCGCCCTCGAGACCTGAGGCAACCTTGAGTTGCTCCCGAGCCTCCAACAGTTGCTTCTCGAGGGTGGCGAAGCCAAGTGCCCGCTCTTCGGCCACCTGGAGCCTCGTCTCGAGGTCCCTGGTCGTCCTCCCCGCCGCAGCCTGACCTCCCTCTTCTATTGCCTTCAGTTGGCTCTCGGCCCTCGCCAGAAGCCTCGCCTGTTCCTCGTAGCACTCCTCCAGGCGGATCATGTACTGGGCGAGCTAAGAGATAGGAAAAACGAGGGCGTCAGGCGGGGATCAACAGAGCCTATAAATGATGAAAGCGACCGAAAGAACACTCACCGACATGAGACAGACGCAGCTGGCAGCCCCAACATCAGGGACCCTCATCTCCCGGACCTGCCTGCGGTCCTTCTCCAGCAGTACCGTCTCGATGAGGTTTCGGGCGCCGGCGAAAGTGAAGGCCGACCCCGACTTCTCCCCGGAGTCGGACGGTGGTTCCGCAGCCTTACCCTTACCCATCGCTTGGGGAAGAGTCATGCTGACCACGCTCGGGGCGGGGACTGCCCCTGGAATTGACAGGGTCCCGCTCGGCCGGGGCCTCGGCGCGTCCCTCCTCGTATCATCCGGAGCCGACCGAGTCGAAGGCTGGGCTTGGGACCGATCACGTCCGACCCGTCCATCTTGGGCGCGCCCGGGTGATGCCTCCGGAGAAACGGTAGTCTCGGCATCGGAAGGCTGATACAGCGTCAACTCCCGGTCCGCGCCCGCGGCGTCCCCCTGATCGGTGGGTCCGGACCCGTCTGTCGGCGTCGGAGTCGCCTTGCCGGCGGGACTTCTTCGCCGGTGGAGCCCCGCTCGGAGGAGCTCGTTTCTTCCTCCGGACTGCTTCCAGTAGGGACGTCCTACCAACAGCCGTTGCCTTGTCCGACCGCATGACGTCGTCGATCTCTGCAAAAAGGACGAGGTGGTCGGAGGTTGAGAAACTGAAGGAAAGAACGAAACGAAAGAGGAGAAAAGAGCTAAAAAAGAAATGGTGGCGGGCTCACGGTCAGTGGGGACCGAGCTCAGACCGACGTTCACCAAGGTATCCTCGGAAATAAGGCGAGACACCGGGGGGAGCCGACCCTCGGCAACCAACTCCTTCAAGACGGCGACGCCGTCGGATTCCTCCCTCGACAACCTCGATAGGCCAATCGGGGACTTCATCGGCGTCTCCCAGGTTGCCCTGATTCCCCAAGTGTTGGGAACCCGCCCATGCCGCTGATATTTCAAAAATTTTTCAGATGGCAGCGGAATCGGCATGCACGAGTTCGACGTTCATCTCATGAACGTTGTTTCGAGACCTTTCGTAATTAGGTAAGAATTAAATCCTTTTAAAACTAATAGGAAGATCAAATCTTCACCTTGCGCGGGTAGATGATCACCGCGAATCTGAATTCGTGGTTTTGGAAGAGGGTTCGTTTGAAGCCGTTCAAACGTCCGGCCTCTACGGGTATCCACACGAAGTAGAGAACCGATCAAAGCTTTCTTGTCTTCCCGGGGTGCTAGCTCCCTTGCAAAGACTCCTTTGATGGCTGATCTCTTCTCTTTCTTTCAACTCTTGAAAGTGCTTGAGAGGAGGAAGAAGAAGAAGGAACTCAAGGAAGAAGAACACAGCTTCTGCAGCCTTCTTTCTTTTCCCTGCGTTGGAAGAAGGATTGGAGGAAGAGGAAGACGCCAACGCTTGGACCTTGCTCTTCCTTTGCTTGCGGCTGAACCAAGAGAGGAGAGGGGAGGGTGGCGGCAGCAAGAGGAGGATGGCTCCAATACCTAGGGCGCCGGCCTCATGGTGCTTCTTATAGCCATCAAGGGCTCCTCCAAAGTAGGAGCCCTAGATGGTTTTCCAAAGAAAGAAAGGGGGGTGCGCCGGCCCCTCTCTCTCCTTCAATCCGCACCATCCAAGATGAGAGGGGCTGATTCCCCTCTTACTTGGTTAACCTAATCCTCTTCCAAAGAGGATTAGGTGCCTCTCTCATGGTTTAATCCTAATCTAATTAGGATTGGCCAAATTGGGTTCAATCTATACTAGTCCTAATCCAATTAGGACTTGAATGAACCATGACTCAATTGAACTCTTCAATCCTAATCCAATTAGGAGTCATGTTGATTCATTAGATTAATAATTAATTTGGACTTAAGGAATCCTAATCCAATTAGGATTTGTTTAATTTTAGTCCTGATCCAATTAGGACTCTACTTGAATCCGAAGTCCTAATCCAATTAGGATTTCTAGGAATCCTACTCCAAGTAGGAATCCAATTTTCAATTCAAAACTCCTAATCTCATTAGGATTGAGGAATCCTATTCCAAGTAGGAATCCCAGTCCTAATCCAACTAGGATTCCCAGCCCTAATCCAATTAGGACTCTAGGAATCCCTCCCGAAGTAGGATTTGTGTTTAAGTCTAATTAATTAATTCCCTTTGTTTCTTCTTCAACTTCTTATCAATCAAATTGATTTCTTGTGATTCCTAATCACGATTTCAACCATCGGATCGGTCAATACTTCTAGTGTGTGTGACCCCATAGGTTCTATTCTGACTGGTAGTGAGATATATTGTGATCTCTATCACTATATCATTGAAAACTCCTTTCAATGGGTTGGAACGATTCCAACTCAACTCATTAGGGTTTATCGATCATCAAGATAATCCCTATGAGTCCCACCATCCACCAGTGACACCTAGCAGCATGTAGTGGCTACCCAGCAGAATGGAATGATGAACCTCTAGGTGCAGTTAACATGTGATACAGTCCTACTATCGTGGATCCCTACAGGACGGAGGTCATGGACAACTCGTCAAACCCCATCGTCTGTCATATGTCAAGATTTATTCGACTCGAGTTCGATAGTGAGAAACTCTTTCTCCACTGTGCATACTGCCCCGGCCGAGGTCTTACGAACTCAGTCTTATAAATCACATAGGATCTCTCCTTATCTATCAAGGTCGATAGATTCCATATAGGTGCATACCCTACTCCTACAGTGAACTTACTGCAGCCAATCTACACTGCATGGACCCATATGGCTAGGGACCATGTATGTGTGCAGTCAAACTACAATAACCCCACTGTGAGCAGCCGAAGCACCGCAGGTCAAAGGACCAGTCACACTACTGCAACATCAAGCAAGTCACTGACGAGTGGATAGACATCCAAGTGACTTCTTGTATTGGTCACGCTCAGTACCCTTGTTCTCTAACAAGCACCTGCACTATCACTTCAGTGTCCCTACACTGTGGACTCAAGTCTCGTCCATCCAGAAGCAGAGTGATCTATGCACTGATCGGATCGATCACCGTCCTCGTGATGATCCTTTGATCAGGAGCATTTAGAAATTAATCACCAATGATACATGGCTCAAATTCTCAACTCTTGAGAATATGTATCATCATCTTATTAATTTCTTGGACGATTCATAGACACATAAACAATATGAATGAAAAGATGCCTTTTATTTATTCAATAATAAATAGTCAAGTACAAAATTATGTCCCTAGAATCAACAATGTGTCAGCCAAATTGGCTTCTAGGGCATACATCTAACAATCTCCCACTTGCACTAAAGCCAATTGGTCATATATCTTAGGCCCATCTTCTCAAGGTGGGCTTCAGTCTTTTGCTGACTCAGCTGCTTAGTGAAAGGGTCTGCCACGTTATCCGCGGAGTCTACTCTCTGCACCTCTACATATTTCTTCTCCACATAGTCGCGTATGAGGTGAAAGCGCCGCTCTATATGCTTAGACTTCTGATGAGACCTTGGCTCCTTAGCAAGGGCTATGGCGCCATTGTTATCGCAGTAGAGTGTTATGGCATCTGATGTCATCACATCCAGCTCTGCAATGAATTTCTTGAACCAGAAGCCTTCCTTAGCAGCTTCAGAGGCGGCGATGTATTCGGCTTCCATAGTAGAATCAGCAATGATCGGTTGTTTAGAACTCTTCCAATTCACCGTACCACCATTGCACAAGAATACGTATCCAGATGTTGACTTCCTGTCATCGACATCAGTCATGAAGTCTGAATCTGTGTACCCTTCTACCTTTAACTCTGATGATCCTCCAAAAACCAAGAATAAATCTTTAGTTCTTCTCAAGTACTTAAGAATATTCTTCACAGCTGTCCAGTGTTCTTCACCTGGATTCGACTGATATCTGCTTGTGACACTCACAGCAAGAGCTATATCAGGTCGTGTACATAGCATGGCATACATGAGGCTTCCTATTGCTGATGCATAAGGAATCTTGCTCATGCGTTGAATCTCCTCAGATGTGTTGGGGCACATCTTCTTGGAGAGATGAATTCCATGCCTTAGGGGTAAGAGACCCCTCTTGGAGTTTTCCATGCTGAACCTCTTCAGCACCTCCTCTATGTACATCTTCTGTGAAAGGCCAAGCATCCTTTTAGATCTATCTCTATAGACCTTTATTCCCAAAATATAGGATGCTTCCCCAAGGTCTTTCATGGAGAATTCTTTTGACAACCAGACCTTGACCGAGGTTAGCATGGGAATATCATTCCCAATCAGGAGAATGTCATCTACGTACAGTACGAGAAAAACGACAGCACTCCCACTAACCTTTTTATAAACACATGGTTCCTCTTCGTTTTTGATGAAATCAAACGTTTTGATTGCATCATCGAAACGAGTGTTCCAACTCCGAGAGGCTTGCTTTAGTCCATAGATGGACCTTTGCAGCTTGCAGACCTTGTGATCTCCATCACTGGAAGTGAAACCCAAAGGCTGTTCCATATAGATATCTTCATCAAGATATCCATTCAGGAAAGCAGTTTTCACATCCATCTGCCAGATTTCATAGTCATGAAATGCTGCAATGGCAAGCAATGTCCGGATGGATTTTAGCATGGCTACAGGTGAAAAGGTCTCCTGATAGTCAATACCTTCGCGCTGACTATACCCTTTCGCCACAAGCCTTGCCTTATAGGTCTCTACCTCTCCATCCGAACCTATTTTCCTTTTGTAGATCCATTTGCATCCAATAGGTACAATACCTTCTGGTGGATCTACTAAGGTCCAGACTTGGTTGGAATGCATGGAGTCTATCTCTGACTTCATAGCTTTCAGCCATTTCTCGGAATCGATATCAGATATCGCCTCGTTGTAGGTTTTGGGATCCTGTATGTGATCCCTATCTCCCACTAGGAACATTTCCTCGGTATCCTCTTCTAGTATACCTAAGTATCTATCGGGAGGATGGGAGACCCTACTAGATCTACGAGGTGGTTGAGGGACATCGTGTACTGGCTCCTTATGAATAGGTTCTATAGGATCCATGACTCGTTGCTTTTCAGAGACTTTCTCTTCAAGCTCAATTTTCCTCCCACTGCCTCTATCAAGGATAAACTGATTTTCTAAGAAGATGGCATGACGGCTCACAAACACATTGTGATCCTCTGAGACGTAAAAATTGTATCCTAATGACTCTTTAGGATATCCTATAAAACGAGCACTTATGGTCCTAGCCTCTAACTTGTCCGCCTGTAGTCGCTTGACGTGGGCCGGACACCCCCAAATCTTGAGATGACCCAGACTTGGTTTCTTACCATGCCATATCTCATACGGTGTGGTAGGAACGGATTTAGAGGGAACTCTATTCAATAAATAAATCGCTGTGAGTAAGGCATCTCCCCAAAGGAACATAGGTAAATCAGTGAAGCTCATCATGGACCTGACCATATCCAATAGGGTCCGATTTCTCCTCTCTGACACCCCGTTGAGTTGAGGTGTACCCGGAGGTGTCCATTGTGAGACTATGCCGTTTTCTTTGAGATAGTCCCGGAATTCCCCACTAAGGTATTCTCCTCCCCGATCTGATCGAAGAGCCTTAAGAGGTTTTCCAGTTTGTTTTTCTACTTCATTCTTGAACTCTTTGAACTTTTCAAAGGATTCAGACTTGTGTCTCATAAGATACACATACCCATACCGTGAATAATCATCGGTAAAGGTAATGAAGTAAGAATAACGTCCCCTGGCTAGCACATCGAATGGGCCACATACATCTGTATGTACTAGGGTAAGTATTTCAGTGGTCCTCTCCCCATGTCCTACAAAGGGTAGTCTAGCCATCTTTCCTTGAAGACAGGACTCGCAAACTGGATATGACTCGGAAGTCAATGAACCTAAAAGCCCATCTTTATCCATTTTGTTCATTCTATCTTCTCCAATATGGCCAAGTCTGAGGTGCCACAAATATTTTTGGTTTATCTCATCTCTGGATCTTTTGGATCCTTTGGCACTCACATCTTGCTCGGTAACATTCACAGATACATCCATATGTAAATGGTAGAGACTGTCAATCATAAAACCACGTGCGACTATTTTATTTCTTAAATAAATAGAACAGCAGTCTTTGTCAAATGTAAAAACATGACCTTCCTGTGCTAGACATGAAACAGAAATCAAATTTCTGCTAGCAACAGGTACATAATAACAGTCTCTAAGTATTAAACTAAATCCAGACGGTAGTCGCAGATGGTAGGTGCCCACAGCCACAGCAGCAACTTTTGCCCCGTTGCCAACCCGAAGGGTTACCGCACCTTCCGCCAGCCTTCTACTTTCCTTTAGACCCTGCATGGTAGTGCACAAATGAGCACTAGAACCAGAATCTATAACCCAACTAGAAGTAGAAGAAACCGTTAGATTAGTTTCAATAATGAGCAAGTCTATACCTTCTGAAGGTGTGTCACCTTTCTTGTTCTTTAGGCTCTCGAGGTATGAAGGACAGTTTCTCTTCCAGTGGCCTTCGACATTGCAGTGGAAACATTTTCCTTTGTCGTTAGCCTTTTTCTTTTGAACTTCCTTCTTTGGCTTCTTGTCTTTCTTCTGCTTCTTTGTAGGCTTCCTTTTCTTCCAAGTAGACTTTCTCTTGGAACCAGAAGTCAACTCAGCAGCGAGGACATTGCCCCTTGAACCTTTCAAGGCTCCCTCAGCAGTTACCAACATGTTGATTAGTTCAGTCTTAGTGCATTCAATCTTATTCATGTGGTAGTTTACTATAAACTGACCAAATGAATCAGGAAGTGACTGTAGGATCAAATCCACTTGCAATTCCTTGTGCATGTCCATACCGAGCTTCTTAAGCTCCTCTAGGTCCTTGATCATGGTCAGACCGTGATCATGGACAGACTGCCCTTCGCGCATCTTCGCTTTGAAAAGCCTCTTGGACACTTCAAAACGAGCTGTGCGACTCTGCTCACCATACAACTCTTGTAGGTGTGCCAGTATGTCCCTAGCAGTCTTTATATTTTCATGCTGGCATTGGAGTTCATTAGACATAGATGCCATCATATAGCATTTTACTCTAATGTCATCGTCCAACCACTTTTTATGCATCTCACGCTGAACATCAGTGGGACGTGCTGGTAATGTGGGGATATCTGAATCGAGTATATAGCCTATCTTCTCACAGTCCAAAACTATTTTGAGATTTCTAAGCCAGTCCTTGTAATTGGTTCCGGTCAGTCGGTTGGTCTCAAGAATACGGGTCAAAGGGTTTGAAGCCGACATTGTATCTGCAGAGAGTAAAGATTCTAGTTAGACTCTTGTACTTGATCCTAATCTGTCCTAAGGTCTTTTAGAACAAATATGACTCCCACTATTTTCTCGAATTCCTCACACTCCCCTGGTAGGAAAACGGAAATCCCACACGACTAGGGTTTCTAGTGGGTACTGCGGTCCCACCAATTCACATGCCACCTCACCTAACAGTTATTGGTGACACATAGATGGATGAGTGTACAACTCTTGTACAATGCTTCTCAAGCATGTTGCAGTGCAACTTGGTCTCTAAGCCATGAAGACCTCACCTAACAGTTATTGGTCCCATTTCTTAGTTAAGTCAGACCCACCGTATAACCGTAGGAATAAAGTCGTCATTGGGTCCTCACCTAACAGTTATTGGTGCCCAACCCCACCTTTACCCTACAACATCTCATGTCTATAGAGAGGTCCAGCCCCCCAATGCAACTTGACCACTGTATCCAGCCGAGACAAGTCAACATCAGAAAGGCCTTAGCAGCTCTACTACAGTGGAAGACCTATTGACTTAATATTGGTTAATCAGGTCTTAGTGTTTGCAACTTGAGCCTTTCATAAGAGGTAATCGAACAATTGGCCAGGTAAGCAGGTGGGAGGCTCCCCTTACTCAGAGAGTAAGGTCCTAATTAAGTAACCACCTTTCATGCTTTCCTAGACACCAATTAGATCAATTAATCTAATATGACTTGCTCATGTCGGTTCACTCTCGACTTGATTGAGGAGGTTTTGATTTAGGTCTCAATTGGGTTTGCTACATCACATGTAGACCTATCTACCCGACTCTCATTCACATCACATGCAAACGGCGCATTGCAGGCAGTTATAATCGCGGCAATAATTAAAGCTAAACTTTAACTAGGTGATGATCATGGATTCTAATTAGGTCGTATTACAAGCACATGCACATCAATTGATCAAGTGGTCTTCAACTCTTGAATTGGTTCCAAGCCTCCTTGATTCGATCCTTGATCAACCCTTGATCCCATCGCCATCAACCGCTTGGATCACCTTTCATCTCATGCCTTTGCTTCAACTTGATCGTTGATGTACATCACATCACAGAAATACAACCAGATGTAAAATAAAAATAAAAATAATTTACATCTCCTTTTAGGAGGCACGCAGGCCTCTCAAAACATCAAATAAGATGCATGCAAGCATCTGAAAAATTACATGACATCGCAGATCACATCGCAGGTCATTACATTTGATACCAAAAGGGGTTGAATCCTATGATCATCACCGTATGCTACAATTATAATTTTCAGATCTGAAACTTAACTGATTATATCATGACATAGGTCGCTGATCATGCTAATCATGATTCTAAACTTTGTAATCCCATTAACAATGCAATTAGAATCATCTTTTTATCACATAAAAATCAGCATGTAAAAATCAGCACCCCTGAAAAATCTGCATGCAGAATTTTTCAGCATGCATGATCATTTAATTTTCAGATCTAATATGCCTTTAGATATTTAATTCTTACCTTAATCTACGAAGCCTAGGCTCTGATACCACTGTTGGGAACCCGCCCATGCCGCTGATATTTCAAAAATTTTTCAGATGGCAGCGGAATCGGCATGCACGAGTTCGACGTTCATCTCATGAACGTTGTTTCGAGACCTTTCGTAATTAGGTAAGAATTAAATCCTTTTAAAACTAATAGGAAGATCAAATCTTCACCTTGCGCGGGTAGATGATCACCGCGAATCTGAATTCGTGGTTTTGGAAGAGGGTTCGTTTGAAGCCGTTCAAACATCCGGCCTCTACGGGTATCCACACGAAGTAGAGAACCGATCAAAGCTTTCTTGTCTTCCCGGGGTGCTAGCTCCCTTGCAAAGACTCCTTTGATGGCTGATCTCTTCTCTTTCTTTCAACTCTTGAAAGTGCTTGAGAGGAGGAAGAAGAAGAAGGAACTCAAGGAAGAAGAACACAGCTTCTGCAGCCTTCTTTCTTTTCCCTGCGTTGGAAGAAGGATTGGAGGAAGAGGAAGACGCCAACGCTTGGACCTTGCTCTTCCTTTGCTTGCGGCTGAACCAAGAGAGGAGAGGGGAGGGTGGCGGCAGCAAGAGGAGGATGGCTCCAATACCTAGGGCGCCGGCCTCATGGTGCTTCTTATAGCCATCAAGGGCTCCTCCAAAGTAGGAGCCCTAGATGGTTTTCCAAAGAAAGAAAGGGGGGTGCGCCGGCCCCTCTCTCTCCTTCAATCCGCACCATCCAAGATGAGAGGGGCTGATGCCCCTCTTACTTGGTTAACCTAATCCTCTTCCAAAGAGGATTAGGTGCCTCTCTCATGGTTTAATCCTAATCTAATTAGGATTGGCCAAATTGGGTTCAATCTATACTAGTCCTAATCCAATTAGGACTTGAATGAACCATGACTCAATTGAACTCTTCAATCCTAATCCAATTAGGAGTCATGTTGATTCATTAGATTAATAATTAATTTGGACTTAAGGAATCCTAATCCAATTAGGATTTGTTTAATTTTAGTCCTGATCCAATTAGGACTCTACTTGAATCCGAAGTCCTAATCCAATTAGGATTTCTAGGAATCCTACTCCAAGTAGGAATCCAATTTTCAATTCAAAACTCCTAATCTCATTAGGATAGAGGAATACTATTCCAAGTAGGAATCCCAGTCCTAATCCAACTAGGATTCCCAGCCCTAATCCAATTAGGACTCTAGGAATCCCTCCCGAAGTAGGATTTGTGTTTAAGTCTAATTAATTAATTCCCTTTGTTTCTTCTTCAACTTCTTATCAATCAAATTGATTTCTTGTGATTCCTAATCACGATTTCAACCATCGGATCGGTCAATACTTCTAGTGTGTGTGACCCCATAGGTTCTATTCTGACTGGTAGTGAGATATATTGTGATCTCTATCACTATATCATTGAAAACTCCTTTCAATGGGTTGGAACGATTCCAACTCAACTCATTAGGGTTTATCGATCATCAAGATAATCCCTATGAGTCCCACCATCCACCAGTGACACCTAGCAGCATGTAGTGGCTACCCAGCAGAATGGAATGATGAACCTCTAGGTGCAGTTAACATGTGATACAGTCCTACTATCGTGGATCCCTACAGGACGGAGGTCATGGACAACTCGTCAAACCCCATCGTCTGTCATATGTCAAGATTTATTCGACTCGAGTTCGATAGTGAGAAACTCTTTCTCCACTGTGCATACTGCCCCGGCCGAGGTCTTACGAACTCAGTCTTATAAATCACATAGGATCTCTCCTTATCTATCAAGGTCGATAGATTCCATATAGGTGCATACCCTACTCCTACAGTGAACTTACTGCAGCCAATCTACACTGCATGGACCCATATGGCTAGGAACCATGTATGTGTGCAGTCAAACTACAATAACCCCACTGTGAGCAGCCGAAGCACCGCAGGTCAAAGGACCAGTCACACTACTACAACATCAAGCAAGTCACTGACGAGTGGATAGACATCCAAGTGACTTCTTGTATTGGTCACGCTCAGTACCCTTGTTCTCTAACAAGCACCTGCACTATCACTTCAGTGTCCCTACACTGTGGACTCAAGTCTCGTCCATCCAGAAGGAGAGTGATCTGTGCACTGATCGGATCGATCACCGTCCTCGTGATGATCCTTTGATCAGGAGCATTTAGAAATTAATCACCAATGATACATGGCTCAAATTCTCAACTCTTGAGAATATGTATCATCATCTTATTAATTTCTTGGACGATTCATAGACACATAAACAATATGAATGAAAAGATGCCTTTTATTTATTCAATAATAAATAGTCAAGTACAAAATTATGTCCCTAGAATCAACAATGTGTCAGCCAAATTGGCTTCTAGGGCATACATCTAACACCAAGAGGGATCTGCGTCAACGAAAAAGAAGCGCTCCTTCCAGCCGTGAATGGAGGTGGGAGCCTCCTTGACGAGGCCGCACCCTCGCCGCGCCGCAAAGCACCACCACCCTTTATCTTGGGGGTGGCCACTCAGGCCGTAGCATTCCCAAAAGACATTCAGGGTGGCGGAAACCTCGTGCATGCGGCAGAGAACCTGAAAGGCTGTCAGGGCGCGCCATGAGTTCGGCACCAGCTGCGTCGGCGCCACTCTTAAACCCCGAAGCACCTGAACGACTAAGTCCGAGGGGGGAAAGCGGAACCCGGCCTGAAGAATGCCCTCATTGATGGCAACCTTCCCTGGAGGAGGGTGGAACATCCTCTCCTCAGGCCCCGGGAGCGTAACATTGCAGGCCTCGGGAAGGTGGTATCGAGCCACGAACCTATCTAGGTCTTCGGCGGCCAACTCCGACTTAATGCGGTCTGCTCTCACTTCGCCCATCCCTAATGGCCAGTGAATCTACGGTCAGGACAGGGTCGAGAAGGGGGAAAAGACCGGAACGACTGGAGTACACTAATACAAAAGGAGAGTATGGAGAGCCCTAAATTAAAGAATGGAGCAACTCACCGGAAGAGAAGGAAGAACGGCTCCGAGAGCGTCAAAGGAGGAGCAAGCGAACAGTCCGACGGCGATGACGGCAGCGCAAAGGAGAAACTCGAAGATGTCTGTAAAGAGAAAGGCGGACGGAGGAGGACCCCCGGTTAAATAGGCGGAAAGGCGGGTGACGCCTCGGTGACGCCAGAGGACGCCTGGCTGCCGAAGGGTCGCTCGCGCCCCAAAGGCGAATCGACGCCATTAAGGAAGGATGTCCGCCGAAATCCTCAGACTGCCAGGTCAGCAACAACCGCCATACGCCATAAAGAAGGCGAGGAGCTCGAAGCGCGCGCGCCTCTCCGAGGGATGGCGACAATCTTGAAGCATCACTTCCTTCACCCGTTCTCCTTCTGGCTCCAGGCTCGGAAGTGGGGGGCTACTGTTACGGGGGAACTCAGCCACTATGCCCCACGTGACCGGCACGCGCGCCCTAGAAGACTACAGCTGCCCCTTGATCCAGCAGTCCGACCCCGAGTTGGATATCTTCGGCTTCGCAGCCCGACCCCGAGTCGGCTGCCCCTTGATCCAGCAGTCCAACCCCGAGTCGGATATCTTCGGCTTCGCAGCCCGACCCCGAGTCGGCTGCCCCTTGGTCCAGCAGTCCGACCCCGAGTCGGATATCTTCGGCTTCGCAGCCCGACCCCGAGTCGGCTGCCCCTTGATCCAGCAATCCGACCCCGAGTCGGCAATCTCTCGACAACGACAGGCTGTTCCCCTGAAGCACGCTGCGACCCTCTGCTCCACTACTCCCTACAACGGTCGTATCCGGCGCTGCTCCACGATCTTCCGTAACAGCCGTACAAAGCGGAGCTCCACTACGCCCTGTCATGGCCGTACCCAGCGCTACCCCACGACGCCCAGTAACGGCCATGTCAGTGACAACTCCATCGTGCCACACGATGATCAACCCCCCAGAAGGACCCCCCAGCCTGGTATATATGCGGCTGGGGGGAGAAGGGGGGAGGTAAGCAAGAACTTCCAGAGCATTCTCCTACTTGCTACTATTATCTCTCCTTCTCCTCCAATCTCCTCTGACTTGATCGTCGGAGGGCCCCCACTACCCCAGTGGTGGTGCGAGGCTTGCTTGCAGGTTTTCCGGTGGAAGGTGGAGCACAATCAACACCAACCAAGGCAACTCAGACGGAATCCCGTTCACACCGCTGTGCCAATCGTTCTCGGTTTGGACCACCAGCAACAGTAAGCAATAGAGCTGTTTTCTTAGAGAAAGAATTCCTTAGTGAAGGAACTAAAAGCTCTAATGTTGAGCTTAGGAAAGTTCAACATGTAGAAGATCCGACACCATCTACTGAACTAGTTGAGTCGGATTTGATTAGATCAGATCCAGAACCCATCTTAGATGCACCATTAAGGCGATCAGGTAGAGTACCACGTCAGCCGGACAGATACTACGGTTTCTTGGTCCAGGACGGGGATCCTGTCGAACTTGATGAAAACAATGAGGATCCGATCACCTATATGGATGCTATGCAGAGGCATGACTCTGATGCATGGCTTGGAGCCATGCAATCCGAAATGGAATCCATGAAGGTCAATGATGTATGGACATTAGTTGACCCACCCGAAGGGATTAAACCCATAGGGTGTAAGTGGATTTTCAAAAGAAAACGGGGCGCAGACGGAAAAGTAGAGACCTATAAAGCCCGTCTGGTTGCCAAGGGATATCGTCAACGTTATGGTATTGACTATGACGAGACGTTTTCTCCTGTTGCAATGCTCAAATCCATTCGGATTATGCTTGCGATAGCAGCACACTTAGATTATGAAATCTGGCAGATGGATGTTAAAACCGCTTTTCTAAATGGAGATTTAGAAGAAGAGGTGTATATGATGCAACCTGAAGGTTTTATATCTGCAGATGAGTCTAAGGTGTGCAAGCTTCAAAAATCCATTTATGGATTAAAGCAAGCTTCACGGAGTTGGAACATACGATTTGATTAGGTGATCAAATCATATGGCTTCATTAAGAATGAAGAGGAACCTTGCATTTATAAATGGGCAAATGGTTCAGTTATTATATTTCTTGTTTTGTATGTGGATGACATTCTTTTAATCGGGAATGACATTCCTGCATTACAAGGAATAAAGGTTTGGCTATCATCTCAATTTGCCATGAAGGATTTGGGAGAAGCATCTTACATCCTAGGGATGAAGATCTATAGAGATAGATCTAGAAGATTGCTTGGATTATCCCAATCCACATACATTGATACTATACTGAAAAGGTTCAGTATGATTAATTCCAAGAAAGGCTATCTTCCAATGGGCCATGGAATTAACCTCTCTAAAAGGGATTGTCCGACAACCTCTCAAGAAAGAGAGACTATGGATAGAATTCCATATGCTTCGGCAGTGGGATCTATAATGTATGCCATGACATGTACTAGACCAGACGTGGCATACTAGGAGTAGTGAGTAGATACCAATCTGATCCAGGTAGCAACCACTGGAAGGTTGTCAAAACCATCCTTAAGTATTTGAGAAATACTAAAGATCAGTGGCTTGTCTACGGTGATTCTGACTTAAAACTTGAGGGATATACCGATTCAAATTTTCAGTCAGATCAAGATGATAGCAAGAGCGTGTCGGGATATATCTTCACTCTTAAGGGTGGGGCCATCTGCTGGAAGAGTTCCAAGCAGCATACAGTGGCATATTCTACATGTGAAGCAGAATACATTGCAGCATCTGATGCAGCCAAGGAAGCCGTATGGTTGCGCAAGTTCATCACCGAGCTGGGAGTGGCACCTTCCATTGATGGTCCAGTTCCTATATTTTGTGATAACACTGGAGCCATAGCTCAGGCAAAGGAACCTAAAGCACATCAGCGGACCAAGCATATTCTGCGACGTTGTCACCTGGTTCGAGAGATTATAGAACGAGGTGATATTGATCTTCAGAAGATTGACACAAAAGAAAATCTGGCTGACCCATTTACCAAAGTCCTCGGCATCAAAGAGTTCAACGAACACAAGTCGAAGATGGGTATTAGATACTGTGCCGATTGGCTTTAGGCTAAGTGGGAGTTGTTGGGAATTGTATCCTAAATGTCAATCGTCAGCATATTGATGATTGAATATTGTAAATAAATTGACAAATTAATAAAGTATTATTTGGCATGATTCATCATTTCATCTTCAAATGAACTCTTATATGATGAAGTCCTTAGGACTTATGTTATGATAAAGGAGGATTTATCTTTGAGTCCTTAAACTTGTTCGCGACCAAATGATATGTTGTTACTAGGACGACAACATTATCGAGATTAGGTCGTTGTGTGACATATACGTTGGTTGTCCTCTTAACCAAGGAGTGTGGAGACACGGGTATGCCATACAGGTGAAGTGTAGGAGTACATTTTACTGAACGTGACCAATTCCGGAATGCTCTACTGTCGAGAGATATTCCGAGTGGATATGGGTATAAGTTTGGCCCTCTGACCTGAGACCGCAACCTGTGACTAGCAAGCAACTCACTGTACTTTGGTACCGGACTACCTGAATTTCTAATTCAGTGACGGAAGGTCACTGGGTGCAGTCAAGTACTTGCGTAGTCAGTTGTGAGTCAAGATGGAATTGACCCCTCCTGAAAACAGGAATAATGTCTTGTGATTAATTTAGCAAAACCTTGGCCAGGGTAATCCCAATGAGGAGTCACGGGATATCTAAAGTTAATCACATAATGGATGTACTAATTATAGGGTTGACAGTGAGCTCTAAGTCATCCTGGCATTAAGAGTCAAAGGGATTGAATTATACAGTAACCATAGTTCAGGGTTCCAGAATATTTGCTTCGCATATATTCGGCCTATTCGGACATCGGGTACCATTGCTAGATGGTCACATCGATTAGTGTAGGAAGTCGTTCCTATACTACCGGCTTAGGTTCGAACCTATGAGGTCACATGCATAGAAGATTCCTGATTGATCAAGAAGGCTGATGAATGATTAAGAATCATTCAGGGGTAATTTGGTCAATTCGATTGGCAAATTATCTTATAAAATAATTAAAGTAATTATCGGAGGATTAATTAGTAATTAGATTGCTAATGAACTCAATTGGATTGAGTAATTAGACTAAGGATGAGCCAAATTGAATTAGATTCAATTCTGGGCTCAATCAGGGTTTTTGACCTGATTGGATTAGGTCTGAATCAAGAGGACTTAGGTTGACCAAATTAAATTAGATTAAATTTGTGCTTAATTAGGGATTGACCTAATTGGATTAGGTTCAACCCATGGTAATTGAATCATTCTAATTGTTAGGATTTAATTAAATTAAATGGGTTTGATCTGAAACTATTCGGATCTTGAAATCCACTTGTCACATATCCATGCATGGCGCCATAAATTGATTTTTAATATGATTAAAAATTAATTTAATTTATTTAATGGTGCCATGGGACACTTGGCAACATCAGGGACCTCTTTCATCATTAGATGGGTCGAAATGGAGAGATAAATTCATGAAAAGTATTGGATAAGATCAAATTCTCTCTCTTCATGACATATGCCATCCTTATCTTTATCTCACTTCTAATTAAGGTTGAATTTCGAATTTAATCACCACAAAATCACCACATGACCCTCTAATCTGATTAGGGGCATGGGAATTTCGAAATTGAAAGAGGGAAGTGGCAACATGATGAATGGTTTAGATTAGATCAAGCTTCATCATGTAATGGCACATGAACTTGAATTTTGAATTCAAAATTCAAAACCCCACAAAATCCTCCACAAATATGGGATGGTTGGCATGAAGTTAGGTAGGAGAGCAACATTAAAAGGACCTCCATCATCTGGTGGTCGAATTCAAGGAAAAAAGAGAGAAAAAGAAGAAGAAAAAAGGGAAAAGAAAAGAGAGGAACCCTAGTTCATGCATGGAAAAATTCTGCATTCAATCTAGCTGACTTCTTCCTCCTCTAAGTCCATCGCGCCATTAGTGTTAGGGGTCCCTGATAAGAGTCTTTAGATCAGATCTAAGTCCTCTTCAATCCCTTTAAACCTTTCCTCCAAGTTCTTCCAAGAAGGCGGATCAAAAGTTGATAGTGTTTGGAAGATCAAATTTCAGCCTCAAGAAATTCTGCGCAAGCTAGCACTTCCGCAGGATTGGATCTCTTCAGGAACTTCGCGTGGACTTCTCGTAGAGGCCATTCGTGTGCCTGGCTGCGAAGTCGAGGATCAGATCCATAAGTTTCATCCATCACAAAAGGTATTAATCCTACATTAATCTTTTATTATGGTGTCAAGATCTAGGTCTGATTCTCCGAGGTTTTACCCTCTTTTGGGGCTCCTCACGGAGATATCTCCAGAATCCATTCAATGGATATTCGGAGATTAATCGGAATAGAGTTCTTAAGTTTCAGATCTGATAGTTAATCATGCATGAAAGTTTTAGCATAATTGTTTAAACGATTCCGGCATAATCCTATGTGTTCTTAAGGTGCTGATTTCTAGATTTGATCTTGTAAGCATGCATGAATTAAATTGTTTGATTCGATTTTTCCGCTGCGTTTTAAAACTTAAAAAGAACTACGTATGGCTTGATCCCCCTTATGAAGGGGTACGTAGGCAACCCGATCAGGTTCAGCCATAGTTTTTAAAAAAAAAAAAAATCCGCATGCTTAACACCGAAGAACCTAGGATTCACTTTCACCGAGTACTCAAGAGATTCTGCATGGAGGGTGCCAAACCTGTTGGCACACCACTAGGTGCCCACTTAAAGTTTTCAAAAGGACAAAGTCCGAAGACGCGGGTGGAGGAGCTCAATATGTCAAAAATCCCGTATGCATCGGCAGTGGGGAGCTTGATGTACGCTATGGTCTGTACGAGACCTGACATTGCTCAAGCAGTGGGAGTTGTGAGTCGCTTTATAAGCTGCCCAGGCTTAGAGCATTGGCGTGCGGTCAAATGGATACTGAGGTATCTGAGAGGCACGGAGCACATGTCATTGTGCTATGGAGGTTCTGAGATCCGGTTACAGGGCTTTGTGGACTCAGACATGGCAGGGGACTTGGACGGCAGGAGGAGCACGACAGGGTACTTGTTCACCTTGGGCAGTGGAGCCGTCAGTTGGATTTCCAGGTTGCAACCAGTTGTTGCATTGTCGACTACGGAGGCGGAGTATGTGGCAGCCACAGAGGCGTGCAAGGAACTAATATGGCTTCAGGGCTTGATGAAGGAGCTTGGGAAGGAGCAGAAGGATTGCATGTTATATTCAGATAGTCAAAGTGCAATTCATCTAGCAAAGAATTCAGCTTTCCATTCAAGGACGAAGCATATTGACATACGGTACCACTTCGTGAGGTCATTGCTCGAGCAGGGACTCGTCAAGTTGGAGAAGATTCATACAAGTCAGAATCCTGCAGATATGTTGACGAAGGTCGTCACGGTGGAGAAGCTGAGGAGTTGTTCAGCTTCTGCTGGTCTTCATGCTTGAAGACGTTGAGGAGGCATCGTACCTATCTCACTAGGATGATTCAGTTTCAGTGGGAGCACAGAGGAGAGCCAAGTAACAAGAGGATGTACCCAAGGTCTCCAAGTGGGAGATTGTTGGGGTATGTGGAGACCATTGGTGATGAAGAGAATTGAAGGAGAATCAATTCTGCATGATTCTGTCTGGCGGACTGTCGAAGTCGACTCGAGCTACAGTCGAGTCGACTCGGGAACAGTCGAGTCGACTCGGGAACAGTCGAGTCGACTCGGGAACAGTCGAGTCGACCCGGGAGGAGAAAGACTAGAAGACCGAGAAAATCATGTTTCTGTCTGGACTGTCAGAGTCGACTCGAGCTACAGTCGAGTCGACTCGAAGCATCGTCGAGTCGACTCGAAGCATCGTCGAGTCGACTCAAGCTACAGTCGAGTCGACCCTAGATCGTGCCAGTTTTGTCCAGACGTGCCAGAGTTGACTCGAACCACAGCCGAGTCGACTCGGGCTCGCAGAAAATCGTACGGACGAGTTTCCTTTGGTGTTTTTTGGTGGCGTTTCGACGGCTATGATCATCTGAAGGTCTTGAGACTATATATAGGACTCATAAGAGCCCTAGGGTATGTGAGATTGCCGTATATTTGAGAGAGACTCTTGTTTGTGAGGCTAGGGTTCTAGAGAAGAAGAAGATTGGGATCCTACTTCTTGTGCAAAGGGAATTCTGTGTGAATCTCTTGTAGATCGATCGCTTGTGATCGTTCTGGTGTGTGCTATCTCTGTAATCTGTTCATCCTAGTTGAGATTTGGAGCGGTGGAGGACGTAGGCTACTTGTAGCCGAACCTCGTTACATTTTTGTGTTTGCTTTGCTATTTTCTTCCTATTTCTTCTTCCTTTGATCTTTGATAATCCGCTGCGGTGCTCAAGTGTTTTACCCTATTGATACCACGGGGTAATCTTTTGCCCTTCGTAGCGGAAGCGAAGCGGTGATCCTTGAGTCCGGTGTCGAGGGAGCGAGAGAGTGCTTATCCGTTTGCTTCTCTCTTTGCTCGTCCGACGTTGGTGGTTGTACCGGTGTGAGTGGGTTCCGGTGCGGGGCGTCGCCAACAACTTTTTGATAAAAAGTAATAAATCTATACATTAAAAAGAAGAATTTGTGATATCTTGCTTGCTCAAAGCATACATTGATGGCATCCTTTTTGGTTCTACTAATGAAGATTTATATGGAGATTTTACTAAGCTCATGCAAAGTGAGTTTGAAATATGTATAATGAATGAATTAACATTTTTTCTTGAACTCCAAATTAAGACAAACAAGAAAGGGAATCTTCATTGACCAAACTTAGTCCACAAAAAAACTCTTATAGAAGATTGGCATGAAGAAGGTATGTCTATGACCCCATCTTGTAGAATTTGAAAAGGATGAGCAAAGTAGATCTATTGTTTCAAAGCTATATTGAAGCATGATAAAATAAGTATTTTATCATACAGCTAGTAGACCAGATTGTATGCTCATTATGTGCCCTTGTGCAAGACTTCAATCTAACTTTAATGAATCATATTTTATTGATAACAAATAAATCATAATCTGAATTTTGATAGAAACAACTGTTTAAGATAAGTTGATTAAAACTTAGCTAGCGTGTCTTATTGATAATTATCTTAAGCAAATAAAATCTAAACTAAATTGATTTTGAAAATAAGAAATTGATTTGACCTTGATGAATCTTCCTATTGCCTCACATGCTTGTCCTTGAACCATCTTGGTTAATAAAACTATCTCTTTAGTTCAAGTGATATGTGGTTGCTTATATTTAGGCAATCTCTTGAGTAAAGTGACTCAACATTCAACTATTGTCATATCTTATATTGAGTCATCTAGTTAAAAATATGTTGGATGAATGGTTTGTATCTTGAAGAAATTAATGACTTTCTTTCAAGAAAGAAAAGGAGTTTGTTAATAATGCAGGATCCTTGAGCAAGAAAATGAGAGATTTCAACTTGAAGGACACCTCCACATAAGATACAATAAACATTCACATGCAAACAAGAGAGAGGACCTTCTTCAGCCAAAAGTTCACACATAAGAAATCTAGTTTGACTTGAAGAATATAGAATGAAGAGGTAATTTTAGATACCTCTCTCATAAATTAGCTGAGCAAAGTCAATAACTTAAATCTTATTGTGGCATGGTTAAAATCTTTAATTATTAATTTCTTGATATCATGTCTATATATGTATTAATTGACTTATGCTTTTAGAAATTGATTCATGGTTTGCTCAAACTAAATTGTTCCTTTGCCTATATCATAACCATGAAATACACAAGTATATGCTTAAAATGCTGATTTAAATTGACTTGTGAGAAGCTATGAATTCTTGAGCATAATAAAAATGTTGTTTGCATGATATACATCTATATGATACATAAGATTATTTCTTTATTCTGCTCTTTCATGTAAATTACTTGAGAATAACAAAAAGAGAGAGAGATAAAGAAAAGAAAATGGATATTATTCAAGAGAAGTAAAATCTAAGTGAAGGCAAATACTACAATCTTAAGGAAAAGCAAAACAAGCATAATATATTCGGCACATTTGTGAGACTTGTGTGAGCATTCTTTTGAAAGGGATAAAATCCGTAATTAATTACACTTAAACAGGGAGAGTTTGAAGTGAACATTTTAACCTTTCTATATTGCTCATCATAGGGATGGTGCCAATGGGGAGGCTAGTGGTAGTACCCGGCACTATTTGACCCAACTATTCGGTGTAGGGTATATTAGGGACGGCACAAGAGGGAGGCTAGTGGTAGTACTTCGTGCCCCTTCCAACTCCACCGGATAGGGAGCAAATAGAGTATAAAGCATAAGAAAGTAAAAATGAAAGGCAAAGTAAATGAAAGTATATAAGAAGAATCAAGTCAAATTTTTAATTACTTGAAAACATACTTTAAGGATGAAATCAGTGCAGGATTATATTTAAATAGGAGGAGTTTATTTGAAAAGAATTGATTTTGATCATTAACATGCTTGTTCTTAATATTTTAATGCATGACTTAACACATAATATATTTTGCATGTAGCATGATGTTTTGAATTATGGGTTCTCAATATTTTGTAATGCTCCATACTTGGATAATTTGATTGAATGTTTGAAATACTATATGAAGTTATTTTATGGTATTATTGGAAAAAAATTTTAGATTTGTCGTTCACAATCATCTTTGAAATCTGAAAGTTGAATAAATTTGTAAAAAGGAGAAGAGAAGTATATCTCTATCTAGGCAAAATGAATTGATTTTGTTTTATCTTTCAACTTGCCTAACTTTGGTATATAATGTTCTAATTCATACCAAAACTCAACATAAATACAAATATTCTGAATATGCTCTTATATGTTTGAAATATGTGTTTTCAATCGTAATGATTTAAGATGAGCTACAATGTGGAAGATACATATCTCAAATTATGATTTTGAAAGCCTCTATTGAAAATCTTTATGAAATTCAGAATCTAATTTTGTATAAAAGCTTAAACTCAATATGATTTCTAAATAAAAACTATAGTTTAAGAAAAATAGAATAATTCTGATGCCTTGATTGTTTGCCCCGATACGCATCTGAAACATATCATTTCTTATCTTTAAAGTGTACTAATATTGGTCTAAATGATGTGTCTTTCGATGATCTTGATTGCAAACAAATATTTTTAAATATATTATTTTATTTTGATATTGAAAAGATTTATTGTGCTTCATGTATACATTGCTGAAAAACTATGATTAAGAAATTGAGTTCTATAAATATATATACCTCAATGATCATCTATATATTTTTCTCTCCTACATTCTTAAAGACTTCCATCAAAATATATATATAGAGTGAATGATCTTAAAGCTAGAAATATTTCAGCTCACTCAAATGATTCTTAAAAGAAAGAAAATGTAAATGCTTTTGAAAGAAATTGAGCTTCAAATGAATCATTTTCTGATTAATATTTCTATACATTTTCTCTAAGATTAAGAGAAAGCATAACTTGTTCTTGAAGGATTAGAAAGAGTAATTGCTACAAATTTTGAATAATTCTAGATCACTCTATATTCTCGATATCATAGAATTTCAGTTCTATTCACGCTTGTCATCAAAATCTGAAATTCAACAAAGAAAAGAATGATTAAAGAAGAATGCATCTTTTGAGGGGAAGCTTTAGATATTCAATCTAAATGCAAAAGGTTACATCCATTTGATGAATATCTTGAATGTTTTATGGATTGATTTTGATAAACCTCCTTGTGTTGCCATTATTTGTCTTAATTCTATAAAGTTCGTCCTATCTCAAATATTAAGCTTTATAGAAATATACTCTCATTAGTGTAAGCTGTGCTGAAACTTATAGAAAAATATATTTTCGAGATTGAAAATTTTATTGAACATTATCTTCAAATTCTAAACTCTTAAATGGAACGATCAATTAAGGAGGAGAAAGAAAATTTCAGAAGAAAAGATCATATGAAACCTAATCGCATAAATCCATAACTAAAGGAGAGAGAAAGAATACTAAATGAAAAGTGATCCTAATACTCTCCAATATGTATCATCTGAAATTTAATCTGAAAATCTTTACGATACACCTTGAGGCTTGTTATTTGGTTAGTATATCTTATGCATCAATCGTGAACCAAATTGCAATTCAAATAGTTGATCTTAAGAGCCTCTAATTTAATAAAAAAGGGGAAGAATAATAATTTTCTTGAGTATCTCTTAGAAAACCTATTTTTGGAATTCACTAATGAGTTCTTATTGGCTTGTTCTTTAGAACTTCAATTTCGTGCCAATCCATTATTATGTGCACCAAAATGTGCTTCTTTTTAAAGGAATAAAGTCTTTAAAAGAGCTTTAAAAGAATCTTCAAAGCCTTGAATTTTATGTATGCTCTAAGATATATCATAAATTGCATGAATTCATGTTTTGGTGTTTATGCCACAATATTTTTACATCATAAAAGAACTTTGCAATCATACTTAATATATTGCTCTTATACTCTGAAAATTAGTTAAATTGCTCTCATGTTGTTAAAATACTTAATATATTGGGCAAAAGATCTTAAATGAACAAGCTTTCATACTTATTATTGAAGAGAGGTTAGATTTCCATTCGTGCTTTCCTTGAATATCATTTGTGGTACTTCTTGAATTAACTTAAGAAAGATTCCACCTACACTTGATTTGAAAACTATCTTTGGAATCACATTCGATGTGTTCTCCTCTGAAATTATCTCAATTGGCTCTGGTCTATACTCATTAATCTTTTTCTAACATTATTGCCTTGAGTTATATGATTCATATTCTTGCAATAATTTGACATGCAAATCAGAGTACAATAAGAAAAAGAAATATTTGAGTATTCTTATCTTTGTGCTTAATGTTTCACTATCTTTTTGATGTTGTCAAAAAGGGGGAGAAATATCTAAGTATATGCTCATAATGCTTTATGTGTTGATTATGTTAAGTTGATTAAATCTAAAGCATTATCATGAAGTATATTTTAAAGATATATATTTTCTACTTCAAACAACTTAGCTATGCATTACTTCTAGAACACAATATATTTTATATTGCATATACTCCAAGTTTTGTCATCATCAAAAAGGGGGAGACTGATGACCCAAAGATTGATTTAAAGATTGATTTTGATGATCACAAAACCTTGAAGTAGAAATACTAATGTTTGTGCTGCAAGAAGAAAGATAATTTGTTTTGCAAGGAACATAGCAAGTTGGAAAAATACAAGAAGGCCTCAAAAGCTTCAAGAAAAGTTGGAAGAAAGCTACACTTTATTGGCCCAAGTTTCAAGTTCAAATGATTCAAGTTAGAGCAGCAAATTCAAAGAAAGATTCAAAAGAATTGTCCTCGAGTCGACTCCTGGAAGTTTAGAGTCGACTCTGGCACTCTGGAGTTTTAAGAAACAGTGCTCGAGTCGACTCCGATACTCTACGAGTCGACTCCGACTGAGAACAAACAAAAAGACAGAGAGTTGATTTTCAGCGCTACAGTGCTCGAGTCGACTCCTACTTCAGCGCTACAGTGCTCGAGTCGACTCCTACTTCAGTGCTATAGTGCTCGAGTCGACTCCTACTTCAGCGCTACAGTGCGGAGTCGACTCCCAGCTACAGTACCGACAGACTACTATTCACAAGTGACTCCTGTTTCAGCCGAGTCGACTCCTACTTCAGCCGAGTCGACTCCAGCACGCTGGGAGGCATAACGGCTAGTTTTTTCTTGATTCCAACGGCTCTATTTTTGTCTCTAACGGCTAGATTTTTGTTTCCACTCCCTCTAAAGCTATAAAATCAAGAGGAGAGCTAAGGAAGAAGGGATGGAAGTGGGAGAGAACATTTAGGGAAGAGATTTCAAAAAGATTACAAGGAAAATCTCCCAAAAGCACAAAAGGGCCATTCAAAGTAAAAGAGAGAGAAGAAGAACATCCAAGTGAATCCCAAAGCTTCCTCTCCAACTGTGTGCTGCCTCGGTGATCCTCTACTTCGTGCAAAATCAGAAGAGGGTCAAGTAAAGAAGAAGCCGAGTTCCTTCATCTACAAATTTGTTTGAGGGCTTCTTCTCTTTACTTTTTACTTGTTTATATTTGCTATATTTGCTTATTTGAGAAGCTTGTATTTGATTTAAACTCTTGTTCTAATATCTTGTAACTTGATTCAATCAAGGGATTGAATCAAGGGGTTAAGGTTTGTTGGTGAGCCAAAGGAAAAACCAACGTTGTAAGGTTGTGGTTGGTGAGCCTTTGGGAAAACCAACTAGGTTGATTGTGAACCCGGAAAACAATCGTTGTAAGGTTGTGGTTAGTGAGCCTTTGGGAAAACCAACTGGGTTGATTGTGAATCCGGAAAACAATCGTTGTAAGGTTGTGGTTGGTGAGCCTTTGGAAAAACCAACTAGGTTTGATTGTGAATCCGGAAAAACAATCGGTTGGTTCTAGTCGGTGAGCCTGTGAAAACCGACCGAGTTCGTTGTGATCTCGCAAAACAACAAGTTAGGTTGTGAGCTTGTAAAACAACCGGCTGTAATCTGAGGGATTATAGTGAAATTCCCAAGAGGTCTTGGGGAGTGGATGTAGGTGCTGGGGTGCACCGAACCACTATTCATCTTTGTGTTTGTGATACCTTATCTCGTGTATTTCATGTCTTACATTCGTACTTGATTATGTAATATCTCTAGCTTTGTTTTCAATAGTGTTATAAGTGATTGTTTAGAATTTACTTAGCTTACTCTCCATTTTTATCATACACATAGATTAAAATTGATCATACAACTATAAGTTAATTTTAGATCAATTGCACCCTAAAGCCATAGTATAATTGCTCTAGCTTAATTTTTCACTACTTTACTTGTAATTGCCTAGAGCTTAAGTAAATAACATCTTATCATTCCGTTGCATTCAATTCAAAGTAAAAATTAGGGAACATAATTTTTAGAAAACCCAATTCACCCCCCCCCCTCTTGGGTTGTCACCTTGGGCAACATGAGCGATTCGAGAAAATAGTGGGAGCACATTTATTCTAAAAGTCCCTAGAATAAATTAAGTTCAAGTACAAAGTCTAACTAGAATCTTTACTCTCTACAGATCACAATGTCAGCTTCAAACCCTTTGACCCGAATCCTTGAGACCAACAGACTGACCGGAACCAACTATAAAGACTGGCTTAGAAACCTGAAAATTGTTCTGAGTTGTGAGAAAATAGGGTATGTGCTCGAGAATGATATCCCTAGGCTACCAGCACGTCCTACTGATGATCAGCATGAGACGCATCAGAAGTGGACTGATGACGACATTAGGATCAAGTGCTATATCATGGCATCCATGACTAACGAACTTCAATGCCAGCATGAGAACATAAAGATTGCTAGGGAAATACTGGCTCACCTGCAAGAGTTGTATGGTGAGCAGAGCCGCACTGCACGCTTTGATGTGTCCAAGAGGCTCTTCAAGGCAAAGATGCGCGAGGGGCAGTCTGTCCATGATCATTGTCTGACTATGATCAAGGACCTCGAGGAGCTTGAGAAGCTCGGTATGTCCATGCATAAGGAACTGTAGATAGATCTGATCCTGCAATCCCTTCCTGATTCATTTGGTCAGTTTATAGTAAACTACCATATGAATAAAATTGAATGCACGAAGATCGAGTTGTTAAACATGTTGGTAACTGCTGAAGGGGCCTTGAAAGGTTCAAGGGGCTCGGTTCTGACTGCTGAGCTGACTTCTGGTTCCAAGAGAAAGTCTACTTGGAAGAATAAGAAGCCTGCAAAGAAGCACAAGAAAGATAAAAAGCCTAAGAAGGAAGTTCATAAGAAAAAGGCTGATGACAAAGAAAAATGTTTCCACTGCAACGTCAACGGCCGCTGGAAAAGGAACTGCCCTTCATACCTCGAGAGCCTGAAGAACAAAAAGGACACACCTTCTGAAGGTATGTTAGACTTGCTCGTAATTGAAACTAACCTTACGGTTTCTTCTACTTCTAGTTGGATTATAGATTCTGCTTCTAGTGCTCATTTGTGCACTACTATGCAGGGTCTAAAGGAAAGTAGGAGGCTGGCGGAAGGTGCAGTGACCCTTCGGGTTGGCAACGGGGCAAGAGTTGCTACTGTAGCTGTAGGCACCTATCCTCTGCGATTACCGTCTGGATTTAGTTTATTACTTAGAGACTATTATTATGTCTCTGCTGCTAGCAGAAATTTGATTTCTGTTTCATGTTTAGCACAGGATGGTCATGTTATGACATTTGATAAAGACTGCTGTTCTATTTATTTCAGAAATAAATTAGTTGCACGTGGTTTAATGATTGACAGTCTCTATCACTTACATATTGATGTGTCTGTGAATGTGTCTGAGCAAGTGGTGAATGCCATAGGATCTAAAAGATCCAGAGATGAGATAAACCAGAAGTATTTGCGGCACCTCAGGCTTGGCCATATTGGAGAGGACAGAATGAACAAAATGGAGAAAGATGGGCTTCTCGGCCCATTGACTTCTGAGTCATATCCATTTTGTGAATCCTGTCTTCAAGGAAAAATGGCTAGATTACCTTTTGTAGGACATGGGGAGAGGATCACTGAAATACTTACCCTAGTACACACTGATGTGTGTGGCCCATTTGATGTGTCAGCCAGGAGTCGTTATTCGTACTTCATTACCTTTACCGATGACTATTCACGATATGGGTATGTGTATCTTATGAGATACAAATCTGAGTCTTTTGAAAAGTTCAAAGAGTTCAGAAATGAAGTAGAAAAATAGACTGGAAAAATCCTTAAAGTTCTTCGATCAGATCGAGGAGGAGAATACCTTAGTGGGGAATTCCGGGATTATCTCAAGAAAAATGGCATAGTCTCACAATGGACGCCTCCGGGTACACCTCAACTCAACGGGGTGTCAGAAAGGAGGAATCAGACTCTATTGGATATGGTCCGATCCATGATGAGCTTCACTGATCTACCTATGTTTCTTTGGGGAGATGCCTTATTATCCGTAATTTATTTATTGAATAGAGTTCCCTCTAAATCCATTCCTACCACACCGTATGAGATATGGCATGGTAAGAAACCGAGTCTTGGTCATCTCAAGATTTGGGGATGTCCGGCCCACGTCAAGCGACTACAGGCGGACAAGTTAGAGTCTAGGACCATAAGTGCTCGTTTCATTGGATATCCTAAAGAGTCATTAGGATACAATTTTTACGTCTCAGAGGATCACAATGTGTTTGTGAGCCGACATGCCGTCTTCTTGGAAAAACAGTTTATCCTTGATAGAGGCAGTGGGAGAAAAATAGAGCTTGAAGAGAGAGTCTCTGAAAAGCAACGAGTCATGGATCCTATAGAACCTATTCATACAGAGCCAGTACACGTAGTACCTCCTCCACCTCGTAGATCTAGTAGGGTCTCCCATCCTCCCGATAGATACTTAGGTATACTAGTAGAGGACACCGAGGAAATGTTCCTCATGGGAGATAGGGAACATGTACAGGATCCCAATACCTACGACGAGGCGATTGTTAGGATTCCTCATATGCCATGAAAATTTTGAAATAATTTTCAGATTGCAGCGGAAAAACATATGCGGGATTCGTTCATCGCATGAACGTATTTTAAAACCTTTCGTTTGTAGATAGATTAGAATTAAATTATTTTAAACCATTTTAAAATCATTAAGAAGATCAGATCTTCACCTTGTGTGGGTAGATGGTCTCCGCAAATCTGATTTACGTGGTATTTGATCAAGGCTCAGTGGAAGCCGCACACGCGTCCGGCCTCTACAGGTATCCACACGAAGTAATGATTCGATCGAAGCCTTTGGATCTCCCCGGGGTGCTAGCTCCCTTGCAGAGAAGGCTATTGATGGCTGAAGTCCTCTCCTTTGAATCAACCTTTGATTGGCTTGAGAGGAGAAAGAAGAAGGAAATGCCAAGGAAGAAGAAACAAAGGCTCTTCGCAGCCTTTTACTTTCCCTTGCGCTAGAACCAAAAGAAGAAGAGAAAGGAGATGACGCCACCTTTATTTTCTTCCCTTACTCTTGTGGCTGAATGGAGGAATGGGAGATGGTTCCTTGCTGCCAAAAATCCCAAGAAAAACCATGAAAAATTCGTAGCCCCTTTGAACCCCTCTTTTATGGTGTGTGGATAGAGATGAGCTCCTAAATTTTAGGAGCTCATCTTTATCCCTTTATGAATTCAAATTAGGAGGGGGGTTGCCCCTCCTTTTTCCTTCACGCCACCAGCCAAGGGAGGGGTGTAGGCCCCTCCCTCTTCTCCCATTTGGTTAGCCCCACATAATCAAATTAAGTGGGGATTGGGTTAGGACTAGTTCTAGGTCCAATCCTATTCAAAATAAGACTAAGTGCACCCAATTTAATTCCTCCAAATTCTAATCCAATTAGAATTTAATTGAACCATGACTCAATTGAACTCTTCAATCCTAATCTAATTAAGAGTCATTTAATTAATTAGATTAAAATTAAAATTAATTAGGACTTAAGAAAATCCTAATCTAATTAGGACTTATTCAAATTTCAGCCCTAAGACAATTAGGACTTTAGAAATCCTATTCCAAGTAGGACTCTAATTTAATTTGAAATCCTAATCCAATTAGGACTTCATGAATCCTACTCCAAGCAGGACTCATGATCAAGTCCAATTAATTAAATCCAATTAATTAAATTAAATTGCAATCCGATTGCAATTATTCCTTCTTCTAACCACTAACTCTTAGCGGGTTATCCATTTATCAATCTAATTGATTATTTGTGATTCCTAATCACATTCAACCATCGGATCGGTCATTACCTCTAATGTGTGTGACCCCATAGGTTCTATTCTGACTGGTAGTGAGAAATATTGCAATCTCTATCACAATATCATTGAAAACTCCTTTCAATGGGTTGAAACAATTCCAACTCAACTCACCAGGGATTATCGACCATCGAGATGATCCCTGTGAGTCTCACCATCCACCAGTGACACCTAGTAGTATGTAGTGGCTACCCAGTAGAATAGAATGATGAACCTCTAGGTGCAGTTATTGTATGATACAGTCCTTCTATCGTGGATCCCAACAGACCGGAGGTTATGGATAACTCGTCAAACCCCGTCGTCTGTCATATGTCTAGATTTATTCGACTTGAGTTCGATAGTGGAAAACTCTTTCTCCACTGTATATTATTGCCCTGGCCAAGGTCTTAGAACTCTGTCTGATAAATCACATAGGATCACTCCTCTTCTATCAAGGTCGATAGATTCCATGTAAGTGCATTCCCTACTCCTACAGTGAACCTACTGCAGCCAATCTACACAACAAGGACCCATATGACTAGAGACCATGTATATGTGCAGTCAAACTACAATAACCTCACTGTGAGTAGCCGAAGCACCGCAGGTCAAAGGACCAGTCACACTACTGCAACATCAAGTAAGTCACTGACGAGTGGATAGACATCCAAGTAACTTCTTGTCTTGGTCACGCTCAGTACCCTTGTTCTCTAACAAGCACCTGCACTTTCACTTCAGTGTCCCTACACTGTGGACTCGAGTCTCGTCCATCCATAAGGAAAGCGATCTGTGCACTGATCGGATCGATCACCGTCCTCGTGATGATCCATTGATCAGGAGCATTTAGAAATTAATCACCAATGATACATGGCTCAAATTCTCAACTCTTGAGAATATGTATCATCATCTTATTAATTTCTTGGACGATTCATAGACACATAAACAATATGAATGAAAAGATGCCCATTTATTATTCAATAATAATAAAGTCAAGTACTAATTTATGTCCCAGAATAAATAATGTGTCTGCCAGATTGGCTTCTAGGGCGTACATCTAACAATCTCCCACTTGCACTAAAGCCAATCAGCCATATATCTAAGTCCCATCTTCTCAAGGTGGGCTTCGGTCTTCTGCTGACTTAGCTATTTAGTGAGCGGATCTGCCACGTTGTCCGCGGAGTCTACTCTCTGTACCTCGACATATTTCTTCTCGAGATAGTCGCGTATGAGGTGGAAACGCCGCTCTATGTGCTTGGACTTCTGATGAGACCTTGGCTCCTTAGCGAGAGCTATGGCGCCATTATTATCACAGTAGAGTGTGATGGCATCTGATGGCATTACATCTAGCTCTGCAATGAATTTCTTGAACCAGAAGGCTTCCTTTGCAGCTTCAGAGGCGGCGATATACTCAGCTTCCAATTTACCGTACCACCATTGCACAAGAACACATATCCAGATGTAGACTTTCTATCATCACTATCAGTCATAAAGTCTGAATCTGTATATCCTTCTACCTTTAACTCCGATGCTCCTCCAAAAATCAAGAACAAATCTTTAGCTCTTCTCAAGTACTTAAGAATGTTCTTTACAGCTGTCTAGTGCTCTTCGCCTGGATTCGACTGATATTTACTAGTGACACTCACAGCAAGGGCTATATCAGGTCGTGTACACAGCATGGCATACATGAGGCTCCCTATTGTCGAAGCATAAGGGATCTTGCTCATGCGTTGTATCTCTTCAGATGTGTTGGGGCACATCTTCTTGGAAAGATGAATCCCATGCCTGAGGGGTAATAGACCCCTTTTGGAGTTTTCCATGCTGAACCTTTTCAGCACCTCCTCTATGTACATCTTCTGTGATAGGCCAAGCAACCTCTTAGATCTATCTCTATAGACCTTAATCCCCAAAATGTAGGATGCTTCTCCAAGGTCTTTCATGGAGAACTCTTTTGACAACCAGACCTTGACCGAGGTTAGCATGGGAACATCATTCCCAATCAAGAGGATGTCATCCACGTACAGTACGAGGAACACGACAGCACTCCCACTAACCTTCTTGTAAACACACGGTTCCTCTTCGTTCTTGATGAAATCAAACGATTTGATTGCATCATTGAAACGAGTATTCCAGCTCCGAGATGCTTGCTTTAGTCCATAGATGGACCTTTGCAACTTGCAGACCTTGTGATCTCCATCACTGGAAGTGAAACCTAAAGGCTGCTCCATATAGATAGCTTCATCAAGATATCCATTCAGGAAAGCAGTTTTCACATCCATCTGCTATATTTCATAATCATGAAACGCTGCGATGGCAAGCAATGTTCGAATGGATTTTAGCATGGCTACAGGTGAAAAAGTCTCCTGATAGTCAATGCCTTCGCGCTGACTATACCCTTTCGCCACTAGCCTTGCCTTATAGGTCTCTACCTTCCCATCCGAACCTATCTTCCTTTTATAGATCCATTTGCATCCAATAGGTACTATACCTTTTGGTGGATCTACTAAGGTCCAGACTTGGTTGGAATACATGGAGTCTATCTCTGACTTCATGGCTTCCAGCCATTTCTCGGAATCGATATCAGATATCGCCTCGTTGTAGGTATTGGGATCCTGTACATGTTCCCTATCTCCCATGAGGAACATTTCCTCGGTATCCTCTACTAGTATACCTAAGTATCTATCGGGAGGATGGGAGACCCTACTAGATCTACGAGGTGGAGGAGGTACAACGTGTACTGGCTCTGTATGAATAGGTTCTATAGGATCCATGACTCGTTGCTTTTCAGAGACTCTCTCTTCAAGCTTAATTTTTCTCCCACTGCCTCTATCAAGGATAAACTGTTTTTCCAAGACGACGGCATGTCGGCTCACAAATATATTGTGATCCTCTGAGTCGTAAAAATTGTATCCTAATGACTCTTTAGGATATCCAATAAAACGAGCACTTATGGTCCTAGACTCTAACTTGTCCGCCTGTAGTCGCTTGACGTGGGCCGGACATCCCCTAATCTTGAGATGACCAAGACTCGGCCTCTTACCATGCCATATCTCATACGGTGTGGTAGGAACGGATTTAGAGGGAACTCTATTCAATAAATAAATTGCGGATAATAAGGCATCTCCTCAAAGAAACATAGGTAGATCAGTGAAGCTCATCATGGATCGGACCATATCCAATAGAGTCCGATTCCTCCTTTCTGACACTCCGTTGAGTTGAGGTGTACCCGGAGGCGTCCATTGTGAGACTATGCCATTTTTCTTGAGGTAGTCCCGGAATTCCCCACTAAGGTATTCTCCTCTGTGGAGTGATTGATTAAAACCTTATTTGATTTTGATGAGATCAAAGCAATTGAGTATATTTCTTGTTTACTAATGAATTCAATTAAGTGTTTCAGTGAAAATCTTGTCTAAGTGTCTCAAGACTTGGTTCATAACTTTTGGATAAGTTAAGAAGTCAGCTTGAACCAAAGTCTGAGACTCGAGTCGACTCCAGAGTATCACGAGTCGACTCCAAGCGTATCAAGTTCACTGGCACGGGCTCGAGTCGACTCCAGAACCAAAGTCTGAGACTCGAGTCGACTCCAGAGTATCACGAGTCGACTCCAAGCGTATCAAGTTCACTGGCACGGGCTCGAGTCGACTCCAGATCTGTACGAGTGGACTCCGACTGAGAACAGACAGAAGAACAGAAAGCTTCAACTCAGAACCTGTCAACGAGTCGACTCCCAAAGTGCGTGAGTCGACTCCGATGTTCACCGAGTCGACTCCAGGATAGTAAGAGTCGACTCCGAGAGGAACACAAAGAAAAAGTCAGAGAGCAGTTTTCGGGTCTGAGATTCGAGTCGACTCCAGTGAAATGCGAGTCGACTCCGATGGATGGCAAGTCGACTCCAAAGAAGGTGAGAGTCGACTCTCAGAGGAACACAAGAAAAAGTCAGAGAGCAATTTTCGGACTCTGAGATTCGAGTCGACTCCCGCAATATGCGAGTCGACTCCAAGACTCCGCGACCATCAACAGACAGAAGACCAAGTTACTACCTCTGAGATTCGAGTCGACTCCCAGACAGCTCGAGTCGACTCCAAGACAGCTTCACATCAAAAAGGCAGAAGACCAAGTTTCGGAAACTGAGAGCCGAGTCGACTCCGAGGAAGTTCGAGTCGACTCCAAGACTGGACGAGCCAAAAGACAGAGAATCGGGAGTTCGGGCTCTGAGATTCGAGTCGACTCCCAGGACAGTCGAGTCGACTCGAGTGGATCAAATTCAAAATTGGATCCACGGACTTCAGTGGATGAGCCGACTCCGAAATTGCCAAGTCAGCTCCAGAAGTTGGCGAGTCGACTCCAGGTCAAGACGAGTCGACTCCCAGTCGTGAAGGCAACTTTAATTCAAATTTGGAACAGTTGCCGAGTCGACTCTGGAAAAGCTTGAGTCGACTCCCGCTACAGCCGAGTCGACTCCTGATCGCGCGAGTCGACTCTAACCCACCAACGGACACATTGTCAGGCTGCGCAGAGTGTGCAGAACGGGCAGAAAAAGCTCTCTAACGGCTAGTTTCCGTGGGGGTTGGTTTAAATAGCCACAGAAGACTGTAGCAAGGCAGAGAAGAACCATTCCACTCCAACTAATCAAGCATTCAAGCTCTGCAACGTGATCTTCAACGAAAAAGAGGAAGATCTGTATTTACTGCATCCACCTACATCTTCCCAGCAATTAAAAGCCTTCTCCTCCTGCATTCAAGTCGACTACTCACTCAAGAGGAGACCAGAAGTTTAAGAAGCCCTTCCTCTTCTCCAACTTAAAAGCATTTGAGGGCTCTTAACTTCGTTATTGTTCATATTGCCATTTATCTGCTTTTGAGAAGCTGTATTTTTCTGTTTGTCTCTTTTATCTACACCTTTGTCTTTGCTTGGTTCAATCGGGGCATTGAATCAAGAGTATTGAGGTTGGTTGGTGAGCCGAGTGTAAAACCAACGTGTAAGGGTTCGATTGTGATCCCGGAAAAACAATCGGGGTTGGTTCTAGTCGGTGAGCCTGAAAAAACCGACCGAGTTCGTTGTGAGCTCGTAAAACAACAAGTTTGGTTGTGAGCTTGGAAAACAACCGGCTGTAATCCAAGGGGTTATAGTGAATTCCCAAGAGAGACTTGGAGAGTGGACGTAGGAGCAAGGGTTAGCTCCGAACCACTATAAAAGCTTTGTGTTTGTGATTGCTTGTCTCTTACCATTACTCTCATTTCATACACATCACAGCAACTAATTAATCATCTTGTAAAAAGCATTAATTAGTCACCCACAAACGCTTTAATAGTTAAAATTATTTTAAAACCCAATTCACCCCCCCTCTTGGGTTGTCTATCTGGGCAACAAGTGGTATCAGAGCCTAAACTCTTCCACCCAAGAGTTAAAAGATCAAAATGACAACTCCATTTGGATCTTCCCACATTGAGGGTCAGTCCACCCAAAGACTCCCTTTCTTTAATGGATCCGACTACTCATACTGGAAGGCTAGGATGAGAATATTCATCCAAGCCCAAGACTATGAGATGGGGACCATTGTAGTAAATGGCCCATACATCCCATCCACATATGTAGAGGGTATCACGGTACCCAAATTAGAAAAGGATTGGGATGAACATGACATGAGAAAGGCACAACTAAATTCTAAAGCTATGAATGTGTTTTACTGTGCCTTAGACAGAAATGAATTCAATAGGGTCTCTACTTGCAACTCTGCAAAAGAGATCTGGGATAGACTTGAAGTGACCCATGAGGGCACAAATCAAGTTAAAGAATCCAAAATTAATATATTGGTTCATAAGTATGAACTATTTAAAATGGATTCTAATGAGACAATCACTAGCATGTTCACTAGGTTTACTGACATTGTCAATGGCCTAAAAAGCCTTGGCAAGAACTATACTAACAGTGAGCTTGTCAGGAAAATCCTTCGGTGTCTACCAAGGTCGTGGGAAGCTAAAGTGACGGCAATCCAAGAAGCCAAGGACTTGAACAAATTACCACTCGAGGAGCTTCTTGGATCCTTAATGACGCACGAGCTAACCATGAAGCAACACAACGAGGAAGAGTCCTCCCACAAGAAAAAGGTAATAGCTCTGAAATCTACTTCATCTAACAAGGAATTATCTTGCAGTAGCAGCAGTGAAGGAGAAGAACATGAGGAAGATGATGGTGAGGCACTTCTTGTGCGCAAGTTCAAAAAATTCATCAACCACAAGAAGGCTTATCATCAAAGGAGAGGCCCCTCAAATTCCTACCGCAAGGACAAAGGTAAGGAAAGGGAAAATGAGGGGATTGGGTGCTACGAGTGCAAAAAGCCGGGACACATCAGAGCTGAGTGTCCCTTACTAAAGAAGGGCAGCAAGTACAAGAAGAAGAAAGCCCTTGTCACCACCCTATCGGACTCCGACACATCATCTTCATCATCGGATGAAGAACAAGAAGAGAAGGCCAATTTCTGCTTCATGGCCAATGAAAATGAGGTAACTTCCGAAACACAGCTTGATTTTACATTTGATGAACTTTATGATGCTTTTAATGAATTAATGATAGAATATAAGGCAATAAATCTTGAGAATAAAGAACTAAAAATAACTAATCAATCATACCTACATAAATACGATAAATTAGTTAAGGATAAGGATTTAATCACCAAAGAAAATATAGAACTTAAGACAAGCAACCAACTTTTAACTCAAAAGACTAATACCTTAACTAAAGATAATGAAAAACTAACTAAGGAATTTTCAGAATTTAAAAACCACAAACAAATCTTAAACAAGGATCTAACAAACAAACTAAATGATCTAAAAATAGAAAATCAAACACTAACTAAAGAACTTAACAAATACAAACCCTTAGTTGAAAAATTTACATATAGTTCTGAAAAGTTAAATATGATACTCAATAGTTAACGAGCAGTATTTAATAAAGCGGGTTTAGGATATAAACCAAGAAATAAACAAAAACTTCTTAATAACTTCTTTGTTAAAGCTGGGGAAACTAAAACTAAGAAAATAACCTGCTTTTGTTGTGGAACTATAGGTCATAAAGCAAATGTGTGTAATTTTAGGAAAGGTAAATCAAGAAGGAAAATTAAAAGGGTATGGGTTCCAAAAGGAACCAACTTGACTAACCATGAAGGACCCAAGAAAACTTGGGTACCTAAGTTGACATGATTTGCTTGTGTAGGAGTGTCTTGCAGCCAAGGTCAACAAAAACTGCTGGTATTTGGATAGTGGCTGCTCAAGGCACATGACGGGTGATAAGGATCAATTTTTCACCCTTGAAGCTAAGAAGGGAGGTGCTGTGACTTTTGGAGACAACAACCAATGTCACATCATTGGTATTGGTAAAGTTCAAATCACCCCTTCAACTTTTATAGATAATGTTAGATATGTTGATGGTCTTAAGCATAACTTGTTAAGCATTAGTCAATTATGTGATAAAGGATATGATGTTATGTTTAAACCATCACTATGCATTATAACAAACCTTAATGACAGTAGTTTAGTTTTTAAAGGGATTAGACGTGGAAATGTATATGTTGTTGACCTAGAAGATCTTGCAAAACATAACCAATGTTTAGTTGTTAATGAAACTAAAGATAATGATGCTAGTTGGTTATGGCACCGTAAGTTAGGTCATGCAAGCATGGACACAATAACTAACTAGTTAAAAGAGATTCCGTGATAGGTTTGCCAAAATTAAAATTTGAAAAGAACAAAATATGTGAAGCATGTCAATTTGGCAAACAATCTAGGAACTCATTTAAATCCATAAAATATGTCTCTACCTCTAGACCTCTAGAATTATTACACATGGACCTATTCGGACCAACTAGAACAACAAGCCTAGGTGGAAATAAATATGGTCTAGTTATTGTAGATGATTATTCTAGGTACACTTGGGTTATGTTCTTAGCACATAAAGATCAAGCTTTTTCAGTATTTAAAAAGTTTCATAAGGAAGTAACCAATGCTAGAGATACTTCAGTAATAGCCATTAGAAGTGACCATGGTACCGAATTTGAAAATCAGTTATTCAATGAGTTTTGTAGTAAAAAGGGAATAACTCATAATTTTTCTGCACCTAGGACACCACAACAAAATGGAGTTGTGGAAAGGAAAAATAGGACTCTAGAGGAAATGGCTAGAACTATGTTATGTAAAAGTAACCTCCCTAAGTACTTTTGGGAAGAAGCCATTAATACTTCTTGCCATATATTAAATAGAGTTTTATTAAGACCCATCATAAAGAAAACACCTTATGAACTTTGGAAAAACAGAAAACCAAAAGTTAATTACTTTCATGTTTTTGGATGTAGGTGTTCTGTTCATAATAATGGGAAAGATAATCTAGGTAAATTTGACTCTAAATCAGATGAAGGAATATTCTTAGGTTACTCTACAACTAGTAAAGCCTATAGAGTCTTTAATAAAAGAACCTTAGTTATAGAAGAATCTATACATGTTGTATTTGATGACTCTGGTGACATCTCCTCTAGTAAGAAAGTTAATTTTGATGATGATGTTGAAATTCTTGAAGAAAAGATAGATGAGATGGCATTACAAGATGATAATCAAAAGTTGAGTGAAGGAGCATCATCAAGCCAAAAGGCTATTGTGGATCATGGGCTAACTAAAGCTTGGAGGTATGCTCACGGGCATCCTAAGGAACTAATTCTAGATGATCCATCTCAACCGGTTAGGACTAGAGCATCCCTTAGAAATTTAAATAACCATCTAGCTTTTGTCTCACACTTTGAGCCCAAACACATAGAAGAGGCCGAAAATGATGTAAATTGGATAAATGCAATGCAAGAAGAATTAAACCAATTTACTAGAAACAAAGTATGGAATCTAATAGAGAGACCTTCTGAATATCCTATTATAGGCACGAAATGGATTTATAAAAATAAACTTGATGAAAATGGAATTGTTATAAGGAATAAGGCTAGACTAGTAGCAAAGGATTATAATCAAGAAGAAGGTATAGATTTTGATGAAACCTTTGCTCCTGTAGCTAGACTTGAGGCTATTAGACTATTATTAGCATATGCATGCTCTAAGGACTTCAAACTTTTTCAAATGGATGTAAAAAGTGCATTTTTAAATGGGTATATTAATGAGGAGGTATATGTAGAACAACCTCCTGGTTTTGAAAATCATCAATACCCTAATCATGTATATAAACTGAACAAAGCACTTTATGGTTTAAAACAAGCACCTAGAGCATGGTATGAGAGACTTAGCAAATTCCTATTAGAACATGAATTCTCTAGGAAAAATGTAGATACAACCCTATTTCTGAGAAAGCAAAACAAAGACATGTTATTAGTACAGATTTATGTTGATGATATCATTTTCGGTGCTACTAACAATCGCCTCTGCGAAGAATTTGCTGATTTGATGCAGAGTGAGTTTGAGATGAGCATGATGGGAGAGCTGAACTACTTCCTCGGGCTTCAAATCAAACAGTCTGAAGGAGGCATCTTCATCAATCAAGCCAAGTATATCAAGGAGATGCTCAAGAAGTTTGATATGGAGGGAAACAAGTCAATCAGCACCCCCATGAGCTCATCATGCAAATTAGATCAAGATGAATCAGGTAAATCTGTAGATCAAAAACTTTATAGAGGTATGATAGGATCCTTATTGTATCTTACTGCAAGTAGACCTGATATTATGTTTAGTGTTTGCATGTGTGCTAGATATCAGGCTAATCCTAAAGAATCACATCTAGCTGCAGTTAAGAGAATTTTTAAATACTTAATAGGAACTAAGAACATAGGGCTATGGTACTCTAAAGAATCTAGCCTAAACTTAATAGGATACACAGATTCAGACTTCGCTGGATGTAAGCTTGATAGAAAAAGTACCAGTGGATCGTGTCAATTTCTAGGAGAAAATCTTATCTCATGGTTTAGCAAGAAACAAAACTCGGTTGCATTATCTACTGCTGAAGCTGAATATGTTGCAGCCGGGAGTTGTTGTGCTCAAATCTTGTGGATTAAACAACAATTAGAAGATTATGGCATTAAACAAGATAAAATTCCCATTAATTGTGATAATACAAGTGCCATTAATCTAACTAAAAATCTAATTCAACATTCAAGAACTAAACACATTGAGATAAGACATCACTTCATAAGAGATCATGTATTGAATGGTGATGTGACACTCCAATTTGTTTGTACTGATAATCAATTAGCAGACATTTTTACAAAACCCCTAAGTGAAGAGAGGTTTAGTGTGCTTAGGAGGGGATTAGGAGTGATTGATCCATCCTAGTGGTGGTTTCCACTAGATTCATTGATTTTGATGACTTGATTGTGGTTAAAATAGAGTTTCTTTTCAATAATCATCAAATCAGATCATACTTTAGTGTTTTTTCCTCATTTGGGACGATTATAGTATGATTTTTAGGTGCGTGCCAAGGTTAGAGACGACTCAAGTAAGTTTCAGAGTCGGCTCCTAAGGGGGAGTCGACTCGCGCATTTGCGGGAGTCGACTCGCAAAGATGGCAGCAGAGGGGGAGTCGACTCGCATATAGTTGGAAGTCGACTCGAAGTCTTCAGGCGCATAAGGAGAGTCGACTCGCGCATATTCTGGAGTCGACTCGAGGTCGAGTCGACTCGCGACTCAGTGGAGTCGACTCGCAGTCGGGATCCGACTTTTTAACCCTAGATTTGTCGTTTCGAAAACACTTTTCTCTCAAGCCGCCACTGTTCAAAAGCTCTAGAGCCGACTCCTAGGTCGTCCCCGATCGTCTCCAACCCCTTTTTCGTCGATCTTTCACCGGTTCTTAGGTTTTTCATCCCTTCCTAGGTCGCCCCCTGTCGGTCCCAAGCCTCCTCCGTCGACCTTTCTCCGTCCTTTAGGTTTTTCATTCCGTCTAGGTCATAATGCCGCGTAAGACCGTTGTCCGGAAGAGGTCCCGACCCGAGGCCGGTCCCGAGCGGCGCTCCAAGGCGCGGCACGATCCCGCGAGGCAACCACCTCCGGCTCGTTCCCCGCCTAGGGCGGTTTCCGCGAGGTCATTGGCCGGGAAGGCCGTCACCACCGGGAGATATGTCGATTTCGACTATCTCTCCCGAGAAGGGTTCACCATAGGTGATAGGCTTAGGGCACAGGGATTAGAGTACTTCCTCACTTTAGATCTCCCCACTTACCCTGGTCTTGTTAGAGAGTTCTATGGTACCGTCCATCGGGGAGATGGGGGTATCGAGGGCACAGTAGCCGGTGTCCCTCTGTTTGTTACGGAGGATCTTATTGCCCACATCCTCCACCTTCCATTAGTAGGGGTGGCTCCCACACACCCTGAGGACAGGGTTGAGGCCCTTACGGCCGTTCTAGGGCATCCACCCCAGTCACCTCTAGACGAGGTTTCTGCTAGCTCACTTCTGATTGAGGTGAGAATCCTTTTGAGTATACTGTCTAGGTCCATCTTCCCTAAGACAGGGAGATTTGATTTTGTAAATGAGAGAGACCTAGCTCTTATATTTTATATTTTTCAGGACACCCCGATCAACTTCCCCAAACTCATCTATAGGTATATGTGTGAGCCCCTAGATAGACCTAGGCTCACCCTCCCATACGGCATGATATTCACCCTTCTGTTTAGGGAGTACGAGATTCCCATTCCTGAGGGGGAACCCTTTCGCGCATTGCGATGGATAGATCGCATGCGAGCGGGGACCCTACACAGGATGGGGTTTCGGAAGAGAGAGGGGATCTGGGTTAGGAAGTCATCCATCACCACACAGACCACCAGACCTTCCCCCAGTCCTGAGCCCGATTCTGACTTTCCCGACGTACCAGACTTTCCATCCACTTCTGCTCCTACCACCTCCACCGGACCCTCCTCCTCAGCTCCACCCACTCAGCCTATGGAGGTCCGGATCTCGTCTGAGCAGCTCCGGGAGCTGCGGCAGGAGATAGTCCGAGATCTGCTCCAGGAGCTCCGGGGTGCGGTGCCTACTCCCTCTCCTACGCCCACATCTTTCGCATTGGTCCCTTCCCTGACAGCCGTGACAGACATGATGGCTGAGGTGCGGCAAGAGATATACAACATGAGGACCTTGATACAGGCCCAGTTCCACAGCATGACTGAGGTCACGAGCACCACTCAACAGATGCGGGATGACATCGGCCGTGACATGTCCACCACCACCGCAGGGGCCGAGCGCTTGTCGAATGTGCTCATCGACAAGCTGGACGGACTGCAGAAGTCAGTACTCGAGCTGGATACGACACAGAGCAGGGCCATCCAGGCCATCATTCGCCAGCTAGAGAACGTGACCAATGCGGTCCAATCACTCGTGGAGCGCATGCCTCGAGGAGATACATCCTCGAGAGGAGGAGCCACATCCTCGAGAGGAGGAGATACATCCTCGAGAGGAGGACCTACATCCTCGAGGAGACCGTAGCTACTTTTTGTATTTTGCTTTGACATGTATTGCTTTACGTTACTTATTGTATTCTGAAATGTACTTACATACAAATTAATACAATGAGTAGCCGCATTTTTCTTCAATAATGTGCCTTTTGATCTATGTTTGATTGTGTGTTCTGTTTACCTCCTTTTTGATATGATGACAAAAAGGGGGAGAAATATGTAAAAGGAAGAAAAATATGTATAAAATATGTAAAAGGAATCAATGGAAATCAATAAAAAGATAAACTCTTAAAACACACAAATTTGTTCTAAGTGGATTCGGCACCCCGAGGCTCATTATCTCTCTTTTGGGGCTCCTAATGGAGTAATCTCCAGAATCTATTCAAGGGATATTCGGAGATTAGCTGAATCCTACTCAAGAACAAATTGACAGATTTTCCCTCTAAAAATCAAAATTTCAGTTCAAAAACTTCAAAGCATTAAAAGGAAATTCAAAGAATCAAAACAAAGTAGAATGCATATGTTGAGGGGGAGAATCTGAATTTTTAAGAAAGCTAAATCATTAAATATATATAAGCCAAACAATTGATTGCATGATATGAAGGCTTATATAATTCCAAATGAAAGGGGGAGCTTTAACTCCGAAATTTATTGTTTCACTCCTTTCAAGCTTGGATAAATTGAATTACCAGACATTTGAATTCATTTATGGATTTTATTTCATTGTTTATTGTGCAATTCACTTTACATATACTCAGTGTTTTGTCATCATCAAAAAGGGGGAGATTGTGGAGTGATTGATTAAAACCCTATTTGATTTTGATGAGATCAAAGCAATTGAGTATATTTCTTGTTTACTAATGAATTCAATTAAGTGTTTCAGTGAAAATCTTGTCTAAGTGTCTCAAGACTTGGTTCATAATTTTTGGATAAGTTAAGAAGTCAGCTTGAACCAAAGTCTGAGACTCGAGTCGACTCCAGAGTATCACGAGTCGACTCCAAGCGTATCAAGTTCACTGGCACGGGCTCGAGTCGACTCCAGATCTGTACGAGTCGACTCCGACTGAGAACAGACAGAAGAACAGAAAGCTTCAACTCAGAACCTGTCAACGAGTCGACTCCCAAAGTGCGCGAGTCGACTCCGATGTTCACCGAGTCGACTCCAGGATAGTAAGAGTCGACTCCAAGAGGAACACAAAGAAAAAGTCAGAGAGCAGTTTTCGGGTCTGAGATTCGAGTCGACTCCAGTGAAACGCGAGTCGACTCCGATGGATGGCAAGTCGACTCCAAAGAAGGTGAGAGTCGACTCTCAGAGGAACACAAGAAAAAGTCAGAGAGCAATTTTCGGACTCTGAGATTCGAGTCGACTCCCGCAATATGCGAGTAGACTCCAAGACTCCGCGACCATCAACAGACAGAAGACCAAGTTACTGCCTCTGAGATTCGAGTCGACTCCCAGACAGCTCGAGTCGACTCCAAGACAGCTTCACATCAAAAATGCAGAAGACCAAGTTTCGGAAACTGAGAGCCGAGTCGACTCCGAGGAAGTTCGAGTCGACTCCAAGACTGGACGAGCCAAAAGACAGAGAATCGGGAGTTCGGGCTCTGAGATTCGAGTCGACTCCCAGGACAGTCGAGTCGACTCCCAGGACAGTCGAGTCGACTCGAGTGGATCAAATTCAAAATTGGATCCACGGACTTCAGTGGATGAGCCGACTCCGAAATTGCCAAGTCAGCTCCAGAAGTTGGCGAGTCGACTCCAGGTCAAGACGAGTCGACTCCCAGTCGTGAAGGCAACTTTAATTCAAATTTGGAACAGTTGCCGAGTCGACTCCGGAAAAGCTTGAGTCGACTCCCGCTACAGCCGAGTCGACTCCTGATCGCGCGAGTCGACTCTAACCCACCAACGGACACATTGTCAGGCTGCGCAGAGTGTGCAGAACGGGCAGAAAAAGCTCTCTAACGGCTAGTTTCCGTGGGGGTTGGTTTAAATAGCCACAGAAGACCGTAGCAAGGCAGAGAAGAATCATTCCACTCCAACTAATCAAGCATTCAAGCTCTGCAACGTGATCTTCAACGAAAAAGAGGAAGATCTGCATTTACTGCATCCACCTACATCTTCCCAGCAATTAAAAGCCTTCTCCTCCTGCATTCAAGTCGACTACTCACTCAAGAGGAGACCAGAAGTTTAAGAAGCCCTTCCTCTTCTCCAACTTAAAAGCGTTTGAGGGCTCTTAACTTCGTTATTGTTCATATTGCCATTTATCTGCTTTTGAGAAGCTGTATTTTTCTGTTTGTCTCTTTTATCTACACCTTTGTCTTTGCTTGGTTCAATCGGGGCATTGAATCAAGAGTATTGAGGTTGGTTGGTGAGCCGAGTGTAAAACCAACGTGTAAGGGTTCGATTGTGATCCCGGGAAAACAATCGGGGTTGGTTCTAGTCGGTGAGCCTGGGAAAACCGACCGAGTTCGTTGTGAGCTCGTAAAACAACAAGTTTGGTTGTGAGCTTGGAAAACAACCGGCTGTAATCCAAGGGGTTATAGTGAATTCCCAAGAGAGACTTGGGGAGTGGACGTAGGAGCAAGGGTTAGCTCCGAACCACTATAAAAGCTTTGTGTTTGTGATTGCTTGTCTCTTACCATTACTCTCATTTCATACACATCACAGCAACTAATTAATCATCTTGTAAAAAGCATTAATTAGTCACCCACAAACGCTTTAATAGTTAAAATTATTTTAAAACCCAATTCACCCCCCCTCTTGGGTTGTCTATCTGGGCAACATCCTCCTTGATCTGATCGAAGAACCTTAAGAATTTTTCCAGTCTATTTTTCTACTTCATTTCTGAACTCTTTGAACTTTTCAAAAGACTCAGATTTGTATCTCATAGGATACACACACCCATATCGTCAATAATCATCGGTAAAGGTAATGAAGTATGAATAACGACCCCTGGCTAGCACATCGAATGGGCCACACACATCAGTGTGTACCAGGGTAAGTATTTCAGTGGTCCTCTCCCCATGTCCTACAAAAGGTAATCTAACCATTTTTCCTTGAAGACAGGATTCACAAACTGGATATGACTCAGAAGTCAATGGGCCGAGAAGCCCATCTTTCTCCATTTTGTTCATTCTGTCCTCTCCAATATGGCCAAGCCTGAGGTGCCACAAATACTTCTGGTTTATCTCATCTCTGGATCTTTTAGATCCTATGGCACTCACTACTTGCTCAGACACATTCACAGACACATCAATATGCAAGTGATAGAGACTGTCAATCATGAAACCACGTGCAACTAATTTATTTCTGAAATAAATAGAACAGCAGTCTTTGTCAAAGGTCAAAACATGACCATCCTGTGCTAAACACGAAACAGAAATCAAATTCCTGCTAGCAGCAGGGACATAATAACAGTCTCTAAGTTGTAAACTAAATCCAGACGGTAATCGCAGAGGATAGGTGCCCACAGCTACAGCAGCAACTCTTGCCTCGTTGCCAACCCGAAGGGTTACTGCACCTTCCGCCAGCCTCCTACTTTTCTTTAGATCCTGCATAGTAGTGCACAAATGAGCACTAGAACGAGAATCTATAACCCAACTAGAAGTAGAAGAAACCGTAAGGTTAGTTTCAATCACGAGCAAGTCTAGCATACCTTCAGAAGGTGTGTCCCTTTTGTTCTTCAGGCTCTCGAGGTATGAAGGGCAGTTCCTTTTCCAATGGCCGTCGACATTGCAGTGGAAACATTTTCCCTTGTCATTAGCCTTTTTCTTATGAACTTCCTTCTTAGGCTTTTTGTCTTTCTTGTGCTTTTTTGCAGGCTGCTTTTTCTTCCAAGTAGACTTTCTCTTGGAACCAGAAGTCAGCTCAGCAGCCAGAACAGAGCCCCTTGAACCTTTCAAGGTCCCTTCAGTAGTTACCAACATATTCAACAATTCGGTCTTAGTGCATTCAATTTTATTCATATGGTAGTTTACTATAAACTGACCAAATGAATCAGGAAGGGATTGCAGGATTAGATCTATCTGCAGTTCCTTGTGCATGGACATACCGAGCTTCTCAAGCTCCTCGAGGTCCTTGATCATAGTCAAACAGTGATCATGGACAGACTGCCCCTCGTGCATCTTTGCCTTGAAGAGCCTTTTGGATACTTCAAAGCGTGCAGTGCGGCTCTGCTCACCATACAACTCTTGCAGATGAGCCAGTATTTTCCTAGCAGTCTTCATGTTCTCATGCTGGCATTGAAGTTCGTTAGTCATGGATGCCATGATGTAGCACTTGACCCTAATATCATCATCTGTCCACTTTTGATGCGTCTCACGCTGATCATCAGTAGGACGTGCTGGTAACCTAGGGATATCATTCTCGAGCACATACCCTATTTTCTCACAACTCAGAACAATTTTCAGGTTTCTAAGCCAGTCTTTATAGTTGGTTCCGGTCAGTCTGTTGGTCTCAAGGATTCGGGTCAAAGGGTTTGAAGCTGACATTGTGATCTGTAGAGAGTAAAGATTCTAGTTAGACTTTATACTTGAACTTAATTTATTCTAGGGACTTTTAGAATAAATGTGCTCCCACTATTTTCTCGAATCCCTCATACTCCCCTGATGGAGAAACGAAAATCCTACGCGACTAGAATTTCTAGTGGGTACTGCGATCTCACCGATTTACATGCCGCCTCACCTAACAGTTATTGGTGACATATAAATGGATGAGTGTACAACTCTTGTACAATGCTTCTCAAGCATATTGCAGTGGTACTTGGTCTCTAAGTGATGAAGACCTCACCTAACAGTTATTGGCCCCATTACTTAGTTAAGTCGGACCCACCATATAACCGCAGAAATAAAGTCATCATTGGGTCCTCACCTAACAGTTATTGGTGCCCAACCCCATCTTTACCCCACAACATCTCATGTCTAATAGAGAGGTCCAGTCCCCCGATGCAACTTGCCCACTGTGTCCAGCCGAGACAAATCAACACCGAAAAGATCTTAGCAGCTCTACTACGGTGGAAGATCTATGGACTTAATATTGCATAATCAAGTCTTAGTGTTTGCAACTGAGTTCTTCATAAGAGGTAATCGAACAATTGGCCAGGTAAGCAGGTGGGAGGCTCCCCTTACTCAGAGAGTAATGTCCTAATTAAGTAACCACCTTATAGGCTTGCCTAGACACCAATTAGATCAATTAATCTAATATGACTAACTTATGTTGGTTCACCCTCGACTGATTAGGGAGGTTTCGATTTAGGTCTCACTCGATCGCGTATTCACATCTCATGCAAATATAAGTCTACCCGCATAGACATAAGCATTAAACATCTAGGCATTTATCAAAATAAAATTAAATGGTGATGATCATGGATCCAGGATGGGGTCATTTTACAAGCACATGCACGTCAATTGGTTTGATCGTCTTCAACTCTTGACTCGATCTTGATCCTCTAGGTCCAATTGTGATCAACTCCTTGATCCATCTTCAATCAACCCTTGATCTCGATCCGCGCATGTTGAGCTTGTTGATGTACATATCGATCAACCATCGACGTGCAACACACATCACAGATTACATCCCAGATTGCTATAAAAATTAAATAAAAATAAAAATAAAATTATAACTCTTTTCCTGAGACACGCAGGTCTCTAATACATGAATTTAAGATGCACATAGGCATCTAAAAATTAAAATTACATGCATCACAGAACATCGCAGAACATTTCAGCACATTCAAAGGGTCCATCCATGATCATCACCATACGCATCACATGCATAAAAATTATTTTCCGATCTGTAATTTAATTGATTATTCCATCTCATGACTTGCTGATCATGCTAGATTTGACTCTAAACATTTGTAATCACATTATCAAAGTATTAGAATCATTAATCTAAGTATCTAAATATTAATATGCAGAAAAATCAGCAAGCTGAAAATTCTGCATACATAAATTTCAGCAAGCATAATCCCTTAAATTTCAGATCTAAAATCCCTTGAAAAATTTAATTCTAATCTTAATCTACATAACCATGGCTCTGATACCACTGTTAGGATCCCTCATATGCCATGAAAATTTTGAAATAATTTTCAGATTGCAGCGGAAAAACATATGCAGGATTCGTTCATCGCATGAACGTATTTTAAAACCTTTCGTTTGTAGATAGATTAGAATTAAATTATTTTAAACCATTTTAAAATTATTAAGAAGATCAGATCTTCACCTTGTGCGGGTAGATGGTCTCCGCAAATCTGATTTACGTGGTATTTGATCAAGGCTCAGTGGAAGCCGCACACGCGTCCGGCCTCTACAGGTATCCACACGAAGTAATGATTCGATCGAAGCCTTTGGATCTCCTTGGGGTGCTAGCTCCCTTGCAGAGAAGGCTATTGATGGCTGAAGTCCTCTCCTTTGAATCAACCTTTGATTGGCTTGAGAGGAGGAAGAAGAAGAAAATGCCAAGGAAGAAGAAACAAAGGCTCTTCGCAGCCTTTTACTTTCCCTTGCGCTAGAACCAAAAGAAGAAGAGAAAGGAGATGACGCCACCTTTATTTTCTTCCCTTACTCTTGTGGCTGAATGGAGGAATGGTAGATGGTTCCTCGCTGCCAAAAATCCCAAGAAAAACCATGAAAAATTCGTAGCCCCTTTGAACCCCTCTTTTATGGTGTGTGGATAGAGATGAGCTCCTAAATTTTAGGAGCTCATCTTTATCCCTTTATGAATTCAAATTAGGAGGGGGGTGGCCCCTCCTTTTTCCTTCACGCCACCAGCCAAGGGAGGGGTGTAGGCCCCTCCCTCTTCTCCCATCTGGTTAGCCCCACTTAATCAAATTAAGTGGGGATTGGGTTAGGACTAGTTCTAGGTCCAATCCTATTCAAAATAGGACTAAGTGCACCCAATTTAATTCCTCCAAATCCTAATCCAATTAGAATTTAATTGAACCATGACTCAATTGAACTCTTCAATCCTAATCCAATTAGCAGCCATTTAATTAATTAGATTAAAATTAAAATTAATTAGGACTTAAGAAAATCCTAATCTAATTAGGACTTATTCAAATTTCAGCCCTAAGACAATTAGGACTTTAGAAATTCTATTCCAAGTAGGACTCTAATTTAATTTGAAATCCTAATCCAATTAGGACTTCATGAATCCCACTCCAAGTAGGACTCATGATCAAGTCCAATTAATTAAATCCAATTAATTAAATTAAATTGCAATCCGATTGCAATTATTCCTTCTTCTAACCACTAACTCTTAGCGGGTTATCCATTTATCAATCTAATTGATTATTTGTGATTCCTAATCACATTCAACCATCGGATCGGTCATTACCTCTAATGTGTGTGACCCCATAGGTTCTATTCTGACTGGTAGTGAGAAATATTGCAATCTCTATCACAATATCATTGAAAACTCCTTTCAATGGGTTGAAACAGTTCCAACTCAACTCACCAGGGATTATCGACCATCGAGATGATCCCTGTGAGTCTCACCATCCACCAGTGACACCTAGTAGTATGTAGTGGCTACCCAGTATAATAGAATGATGAACCTCTAGGTGCAGTTATCGTATGATACAGTCCTTCTATCGTGGATCCCTACAGACCGGAGGTCATGGATAACTCGTCAAACCCCGTCGTCTGTCATATGTCTAGATTTATTCGACTTGAGTTCGATAGTGGAAAACTCTTTCTCCACTGTATATTATTGCCCTGGCCAAGGTCCTAGAACTCTATCTGATAAATCATATAGGATCACGCCTCTTCTATCAAGGTCGATAGATTCCATGTAAGTGCATTTCCTACTCCTACAGTGAACCTACTGCAGCCAATCTACACAACAAGGACCCATATGACTAGAGACCATGTATATGTGCAGTCAAACTACAATAACCTCACTGTGAGTAGCCGAAGCACCGCAGGTCAAAGGACCAGTCACACTACTGCAACATCAAGTAAGTCACTGACGAGTGGATAGACATCCAAGTAACTTCTTGTCTTGGTCACACTCAGTACCCTTGTTCTCTAACAAGCACCTGCACTTTCACTTCAGTGTCCCTACACTGTGGACTCGAGTCTCGTCCATCCATAAGAAAAGCGATCTGTGCACTGATTGGATCGATCACCGTTCTCGTGATGATCCATTGTTCAGGAGCATTTAGAAATTAATCACCAATGATACATGGATCAAATTCTCAACTCTTGAGAATATGTATCATTATCTTATTAATTTTTTGGACGATTCATAGACACATAAACAATATGAATGAAAAGATGCCCATTTATTATTCAATAATAATAAAGTCAAGTACTAATTTATGTCCCAGAATAAATAATGTGTCTGCCAGATTGGCTTCTAGGGCATACATCTAACAGTGATATCAGATATCGATTCCGAGAAATGGCTGGAAGCCATGAAGTCAGAGATAGACTCCATGTATTCCAACCAAGTCTGGACCTTAGTAGATCCACCAGAAGGTATAGTACCTATTGGATGCAAATGGATCTACAAAAGGAAGATAGGTTCGGATGGAAAGGTAGAGACCTATAAGGCAAGGCTAGTGGCGAAAGGGTATAGTCAGCGCGAAGGCATTGACTATCAGAAGACTTTTTTACCTGTAGCCATGCTAAAATCCATTCGAACATTGCTTGCCATTGCAGCGTTTCATGATTATGAAATATGGCAGATGGATGTGAAAACTGCTTTCCTGAATGCATATCTTGATGAAGATATCTATATGGAGCAGCCTTTGGGTTTCACTTCCAGTGATGGAGATCACAAGGTCTACAAGCTGCAAAGGTCCATCTATGGACTAAAGCAAGCATCTCAGAGCTGGAATACTCATTTCAATGATGCAATCAAATCGTTTGATTTCATCAAGAATGAAGAGGAACCGTGTGTTTACAAGAAGGTTAGTGGGAGTGCTGTCGTGTTCCTCGTACTGTACGTGGATGACATCCTCTTGATTGGGAATGATGTTCCCATGCTAACCTTGGTCAAGGTCTGGTTGTCAAAAGAGTTCTCCATGAAAGATCTTGGAGAAGCATCCTACATTTTGGGGATTAAGATCTATAGAGATAGATCTAAGAGGTTACTTGGCCTATCACAGAAGATGTACATAGAGGAGGTACTGAAGAGGTTCAGTATGGAAAACTCCAAGAAGGGTCTATTACCCCTTAGGCATGGGATTCATCTCTCCAAGAAGATGTGCCCCAACACATCTGAAGAGATTCAACGCATGAGCAGGATTTCTTATGCTTCTGCAATAGGAAGCCTCATGTATGCCATGCTGTGTACACGACCTGATATAGCCCTTGCTGTGAGTGTCACTTGCAGATATCAGTCGAATCCAGGCGAAGAGCACTGGACAGCTGTGAAGAACATTCTTAAGTACTTAAGAAGAAGTAAAGATTTGTTCTTGGTCTTTGGAGGAGCATCGGAGTTAAAGGTAGAAGGATACACAGATTCAGACTTTATGACTGATATTGATGATAGAAAGTCTACATCTGGATATGTGTTCTTGTGCAATGGTGGTACGGTAAATTGGAAGAGTTCCAAACAACCGATCATTGCTGATTCTACCATGGAAGCTGAGTATATCGCCGCCTCTGAAGCTGCAAAGGAAGCCTTCTGGTTCAAGAAATTCATTGCAGAGCTAGATGTAATGCCATCAGATGCCATCACACTCTACTGCGATAATAATGGCGCCATAGCTCTTGCTAAGGAGCCAAGGTCTCATCAGAAGTCCAAGCACATAGAGCGGCGCTTTCACCTTATACGCGACTACCTCGAGAAGAAATATGTCGAGGTGCAGAGAGTAGACTCCACGGACAACGTGGCAGACCCGCTCACTAAGCAGCTAAGTCAGCAGAAGACTGAAGCCCACCTTGAGAAGATGGGACTTAGATATATGGCTGATTGGCTTTAGTGCAAGTGGGAGATTGTTAGATGTATGCCCTAGAAGCCAATCTGGCTGACACATTATTAATTCTGGGACATAAATTTGTACTTGACTGAATTATTATTGAATAATAAATGGGCATCTTTTCATTCATATTGTTTATGTGTCTATGAATCGTCCAAGAAATTAATAAGATGATGATACATATTCTCAAGAGTTGAGAATTTGAGCCATGTATCATTGGTGATTAATTTTTAAATGCTCCTCATCAATGGACCATCACGAGGATGGTGATCGATCCGATCAGTGTACAGATCGCTTTCCTTATGGATGGACGAGACTCGAGTCCACAGTGTGGGGACACTGAAGTGATAGTGCAGGTGCTTGTTAGAGAACAAGGGTACTGAGCGTGACCAAGACAAGAAGTCACTTGGATGTCTATCCACTCGTCAGTGACTTGCTTGATGTTGCAGTATTATGACTGGTCCTTTGACCTGCGGTGCTTCGGCTGCTCATAGTGAGGTTATTGTAGTTTGACTACACATACACATGGTCTCTAGTCATATGGGTCCTTGTAGTGTAGATTGGCTGCAGTAAGTTTACTGTAGGAGTAGGGTACGCACCTACATGGAATCTATCGACCTTGATAGATGAGGAGTGATCCTATGTGATTTATTAGACTGAGTTCTAAGATCTTGGCCAGGGCAGTAATATACAGTGGAGAAAGAGTTTTCCACTATCGAACTCAAGTCAAATAAATCTAGACATATGACAGACGACGGGGTTTGACAAGTTATCCATGACCTTCGGTCTGTAGGGATTCACGATAGAAGGACTGTATCATACGATAACTGCACCTAGAGGTTCATCATTCTATTCTGCTGGGTGGCCACTACATACTGCTAGGTGTCACTGGTGGATGGTGAGACTCACAGGGATCATCTTGATGGTCGATAAACCCTGATGAGTTGAGTTGAAATTGTTTCAACCCATTGAAAGGAGTTTTCAATGATATTGTGATAGAGATCGCAATATATCTCACTACCAGTCAGAATGGAACCTATGGGGTCACACACATTAGAGGTAATGACCGATCCGATGGTTGAATGTGATTAGAAATCATAAATAATCAATTAGATTGGTAAATGAAAACCCGCTAAGAGTTAGTGGTTAGAAGAAGAAACAATTGCAATCGGATTGCAATTTAATTTAATTAATTAAATTTAATTAATTGGACTTGATCATGAGTCCTACTTGGAGTAGAATCCTTGGAGTCCTAATTGGATTAGGATTTCAAATTAAATTAGAATCCTATTTGGAATAGGATTTCTAAAGTCCTAATTGTCTTAGGGCTGAAATTTAATAAGTCCTAATTAGATTAGGATTATTTTAAGTCCTAATTAATTTTAAATTTAATCTAATTAATTTCATGACTCCTAATTGGATTAGGATTGAAGAGTTCAATAGAGTCATGGTTCAATTAAATCCTAATTAGATTAGGATTTCGAGTTAATTGAAATAGGTGCATATAAATCCTATTTTGACTAGGATTGGACTCATGCATTAGACTCAAACCACCTTCCCACTTAATTTGATTAAGTGATTAATTGAAGGGGATATGAGGGAGGGTCGTAGGCCCCTTGATTGCTTGCGTGAGAAGTAAAAAAAAAGGGAGCAAACCCCCTCCTTGCTGCCGAATTGAAGAGATAAGGGTGAACTCCTAAAAAATAGGAGTTCATCCTTATCACATTGAAAATAAAAAGGAGGAGGGGTTCGGCCCCTCCTCTAAGGCTTTTCTCTTGGGTTTCACAGCAGCAAGTCTTCCCTCCCATTCCTCTTTTCAGCAGAAATAGAGAAGCTAAGAAAAGAAGCTTGGGTGGCCCTTCTTCCTCCCATTCTTGGTTCCAACAAAAAGAAAAGGGAAAAGGCTGAAAGTGTTTTGTTCTTGTTCCCTTTGATCCATCCTTCTTCCTCCTTCTCCCTAGGCATTCAAGGGTTAATTGAAAGGGAAAACCTCAGCCATCTAAAGCCATCTCTGCAAGGGAGCTAGTACCTCGGGGAGATCCAAAGGCTTCGATCGAATCATTACCTCGTGTGGATACCCGTAGAGGCTGGACGTGTGTGCGGCTTCCATCGAACCTTCTACAAATCCACGTGAATCAGATTTGCGGAGACCATCTACCCGCACAAGGTGAAGATCTGATCTTCTTAATGATTTTAAAATGGTTTAAAATAATTTAATTCTAATCTATCTACAAACGAATGGTTTTAAAATACGTTCATGCGATGAACGGATCCTGCATAGTTTTTTCGCTGCAATCTGAAAATTATTTTGAATTTTCATGGCATATGTAGGATGCTAACAGTGGTATCAGAGCCATGGTTATGTAGATTAAGATTAGAATTAAATTTTTCAAGATATTTTAGATCTAAAATTTAAGGGATTATGCTTGCTGAAATTTATGTATGCAGAATTTTCAGCTTGCTGATTTTTCTGCATACTAATTATTGGATGCTTGGATTAATGATTCTAATACTTTGATAATGTGATTACAAATATTTAGAATCATATCTTGCATAATCAGCAAGTCATGAGATGAAATAATCAGTTAAATATCAGATCTGAAAATAATTTTTATGCATGTGATGCGTATGGTGATGATCATGGATGGACCCTTTGAATGTGCTGAAATGTTCTGCAATGTTCTGTGATGCATGTAATTTTAATTTTCAGATGCCTGCGTGCATCTTAAATTCATGTATTAGAGATCTGCGTGTCTCATGAAAAGGGTTGTAATTTATTCTTTTATTTTAATTTAAATTTTTAAAGCAATCTGGAATGTAATCTGTGATGTGTGTTGCATGTCGATGGTTGATCGATATGTACATCAACAAGCTCAACATGCGCGGATCGAGATCAAGGGTTGATTGAAGATGGATCAAGGAGTTGATCACAATTGGACCTAAGGGATCAAGATCGAGTCAAGAGTTGAAGACGATCAAACCAATTGACGTGCATGTGCTTGTAAAATGACCCCATCCTGGATCCATGATCATCACCATTTAATTTTATTTTGATAAATGCCTGGATGTTTAATGCTTATGTCTATGCGGGTAGACTTATATTTGCATGAGATGTGAATACACGATCGAGTGAGACCTAAATCGAAACCTCTAATCAGTCGAGGGTGAACCAACATGAGTTAGTCATATTAGATTAATTGATCTAACTGGTGTCTAGGCAAGCCTAAAAGGTGGTTACTTAGTTAGGATCTTACTCTCTGAGTAAGGGAAGCCTCCCACCTGCTTACCTGGCCAATTGTTCGATTACCTCTTATGAAGAACTCAAGTTGCAAACACTAAGACTTGATTATGCAATATTAAGTCCATAGGTCTTCCATCGTAGTAGAGCTGCTAAGATCTTTTCGGTGTTGATTTGTCTCAGCTGGACACAGTGAGCAAGTTGCATCGGGGGACTGGACCTCTCTATTAGACATGAGATGTTGCGGGGTAAAGGTGGGGTTGGACACCAATAACTGTTAGGTGAGGACCCAATGATGACTTTATTTCTGCGGTTATACGGTGGGTCTGACTTAACTAAGTAATGGGGCCAATAACTGTTAGGTGAAGTCTTCATGACTTAGAGACCAAGTACCACTGCAATTTGCTTGAGAAGCATTATACAAGAGTTGTACACACATCCATTTATATATCATCAATAACTGTTAGATAAGGCGGCATGTAAATCGGTGAGACCGCAGTACCCACTAGAAATTCTAGTCGCGTAGGATTTTCGTTTCTCCATCAGGGGAGTATAAGGGATTCGAGAAAATAGTGGGAGCACATTTATTCTAAAAGTCCCTAGAATAAATTAAGTTCAAGTACAAAGTCTAACTAGAATCTTTACTCTCTACAGATCACAATGTCAGCTTCAAACCCTTTGACCCGAATCCTTGAGACCAACAGACTGACCGGAACCAACTATGAAGACTGGCTTAGAAACCTGAAAATTATTTAGAGTTGTGAGAAAATAGGGTATGTACTCGAGAATGATATCCCTAGGCTACCAGCACGTCCTACTGATGATCAGCGTGAGACGTATCAGAAGTGGACTGATGACGACATTAGGGTCAAGTGCTATATCATGGCATCCATGACTAACGAACTTCAATGCCAGCATGAGAACATAAAGACTGCTAGGGAAATACTGGCTCACCTGCAAGAGTTGTATAGTGAGCAGAGCCGCACTGCACGCTTTGAAGTGTCCAAGAGGCTCTTCAAGGCAAAGATGCGCGAGGGGCAGTCTGTCCACGATCATTGTCTGACTATGATCAAAGACCTCGAGGAGCTTGAGAAGCTCGGTATGTCCATGTATAAGGAACTGCAGATAGATCTGATCCTGCAACCCTTCCTGATTCATTTGGTCAGTTTATAGTAAACTACCATATGAATAAAATTGAATGCACGAAGACCGAGTTGTTGAACATGTTGGTAACTGCTGAAGGGGCCTTGAAAGGTTCAAGGGGCTCGGTTCTGGCTGCCGAGCTGACTTCTGGTTCCAAGAGAAAGTCTACTTGGAAGAATAAGAAGCCTGCAAAGAAGCACAAGAAAGACAAAAAGCCTAAGAAGGAAGTTCATAAGAAAAAGGCTGATGACAAAGAAAAATGTTTCCACTGCAACGTCAACGGCCACTGAAAAAGGAACTGCCCTTCATACCTCGAGAGCCTGAAGAACAAAAAGGACACACCTTCTGAAGGTATGTTAGACTTGCTCGTAATTGAAACTAACCTTACGGTTTTTTCTACTTCTAGTTGGGTTATAGATTCTGGTTCTAGTGCTCATTTGTGCACTACTATGCATGATCTAAAGGAAAGTAGGAGGCTGGCGGAAGGTGCAGTGACCCTTCGAATTGGCAACGGGGCAAGAGTTGCTGCTGTAGCTGTGGGCACCTATCCTCTGCGATTACCGTCTGGATTTAGTTTATTACTTAGAGACTGTTATTATGTCCCTGCTGCTAGCAGAAATTTGATTTCTGTTTCATGTTTAGCACAGGATGGTCATGTTATGACATTTGATAAAGACTGCTGTTCTATTTATTTCAGAAATAAATTAGTTGCACGTGGTTTCATGATTGACAGTCTCTATCATTTGCATATTGATGTGTCTGTGAATGTGTCTGAGCAAGTGGTGAATGCCATAGGATCTAAAAGATCCAGAGATGAGATAAACCAAAAGTATTTGCGGCACCTCATGCATGGCCATATTGAAGAGGACAGAATGAACAAAATGGAGAAAGATGGGCTTCTCGGCCCATTGACTTCTGAGTCATATCCATTTTGTGAATCCTGTCTTCAAGGAAAAATGGCTAGATTACCTTTTGTAGGACATGGGGAGAGGACCACTGAAATACTTACCCTAGTACACACTGATGTGTGTGGCCCATTTGATGTGTCAGCCAGGGGTCGTTATTCGTACTTCATTACCTTTACCGATGACTATTCATGATATGGGTATGTGTATCTTATGAGATACAAATCTGAGTCTTTTGAAAAATTCAAAGAGTTCAGAAATGAAGTAGAAAAGCAGACTGGAAAAACCCTTAAGGTTCTTCAATCAGATCGAGGAGGAGAATACCTTAGTGGAAAATTCCGGGATTATCTCGAGGAAAATGGCATAGTCTCACAATGGACGCCTCTGGGTACACCTCAACTCAACGGGGTGTCAGAAAGGAGGAATCGGACTCTATTGGATATGGTCCGATCCATGATGAGCTTCACTGATCTACCTATGTTTCTTTGGGCAGATGCCTTATTATCCGCAATTTAATTATTGAATAGAGTTCCCTCTAAATCCGTTCCTACCATACCGTATGAGATATGGCATGGTAAGAAGCCGAGTCTTGGTCATCTCAAGATTTGGGGATGTCCGGCCCACGTCAAGCAACTACAGGCTGAAAGAGTAGATGCCCTACAAGCCAATTGCAATATGTATTGCGAAGGGTTTTTCTTTTGATTTGTCCAAATCATGTACATGACATTTAAATATGAATAAAGGCATTATATTTTATCATATGCTGTTGATTATATTTATGATAAACTCCTTAGATTAGGGCAATGGTTTTAAGACTATGATGAGATCATACTAGTGAGACTTAAAATTCTAAAATCCTAATCTTAAATATTCCCAGTCATTGGTACATTGAGTCGGGGATCAATGATTACCGGAAAGACTGGCATGTCTTATGTATGCTCGATGCAGAGGATGATTGATCTCAAAATCATTTGTGTAGAGACACTAATACAAAGATATGGGTGCTCATTAGAAGAATGAGTTCACTGAATTGACCTACAAAGAGAAATCTTATGAAGTCTTACTTACATGTCAAAAGATGATTCTCTTAGTGGGAGTTGTGCAACTGATCCTTTGACCTGAGATCACCATGGTATCTTGTGCACATGAACCTATGTTTTGGTTTACACTCATTCATGACAATAAGTTATGTACGAGGTCTTCTGGATATGGTGGATTGTGTACGAAGATTATGAGTAGGTCAACAAGGAATTAATCACTTCTAGTAAGAGAAGATAGCATCCTATTTATTCTAATCATATGATAATTCAGGAAGCCTTTGATCAAAGCAGAATGAAAATTAGAAAGAGTTTCTAATGTTTCATTATTTGAATTATCATTAAAAGATTGAGAAAAATATGAATATGAAATTGAGTTTGACATATATTCATACTCATATACATATTTGGGATGCAGTTTGATTAAAGGATTGAATTGCATGGTAACTTGCCACTAAAGGGTATTTTTGGTATTTCCACCAAATTCCATATTTTCCGGGTAGACATGACACGTTGCTAGACGTCAATCTTGTCTTATAGGTTTGATCGAACTAAAGAGTTTAATTCGATCATCAATTAGAAAGGATTCTAATTGTTAAGTTCGGGTTCGCGCAGTTTGGACTTAAATCGATTAGAAGAGTTCTAATCAAGTTGGGTCAACTCGCACTCACACCTATTGCTGGCTAAGTATGGAACCCAATGGGTCACACACAAGAAAACTTATCAAGGGTCTAATTGGATTAGATCATGTTTGCAAGATAAACATCCTAGCAGGTATTGCAAACCTTAGCTCCTGATTCGAACTGGATTCGAATATGATTCGAATTGGATTCGAATCTGATTCTTAATTGATCTAATTTGATTAGATCATATTCTAATATGGGTTAGCCAAGAGTTGGCACCTAAATTGGCTTGATTTGAGTCTAATTGGATTAGATTTGATAAAACATTTAATTTTGACCGTTGGATCAACATTTGGATGAAAAGAAGGATCAAATGGATGGCGCCATGGATTAGAGCCATTGGATCTTCATCATGGGATGATGGGAGATCATGATCTCGTGATGGACTTGTGATATTGACTTAGTCAACATCAGATGGCGTGAGAAAGAAGGGAATACGGTGAATTTAGAATGGCGCCTCATGAAGAAGTGCCACTTGGATTGGATAAAGATGACACGTCATCATATCCTAACTACTTTCCCTTCAACCGCATCATTCTCTCTCTCCTTCTTTCTTATGGCGCCACCAATAAGGGCCTTTGGATCATCATCTAGCCTTGATCAATGGTTGAAAATGCTCCCTATTTTTCATGCGTGAGAAGAAATGAAGAGAGGCATGAGTACGGTGGATTTCATGAAGAGATGCTTAGGGAATGGATAAGGATGAAGCGCCATATCATAAGCACTTCATCTTATCCTAACTACTTCTGATATGCCCTCTCATCAAATGACACATCACTTGATCTCACGCCCCTCTTCATGCATGAATGGATGGCTACAATGCATCCGTACGCCATCTATAAATAGGGAATGCTCCCGGTGTTTTCAAATCATCGGAAATCAATCCAACTCTCTCTCTCTCATATCCCTTCTTTCTTACATTAGTTTCTTTCTTTCTAACATTGCTTCTAGTGTGTCCTAAGCCAAGACAAGGTGGTCTTCATTAGGACAAAAGGATTAGAAGTGATTTTAGAAGGCTAAAGAAAAATAGAAAGGAAGGAAAGCAAGCCGTTAGAGTTCTTTAGAAGAATTCTGCATTAAGGATCAAAAGTCTTTGGAGCTAAAGTCTTGATCAAGTTTTCGTGTGGATCACCATTGGAGGGCGGACACTTGGACGCCTCGTAGAGATTGTACACTTTGGATTAGCATTTGAGGTATTCTACTAATTCTGCATTTATTTTATATTATTTGATTGTAATCATTAAGGTGATCTAGGCTTAAAAGGGTTTCATGCATAGGGACTTTATTAAGAAAATTTTAAAATCCCTAGCTTCCGCTGCCCATTATGACATGCTAGAACCCTTCACAGGCGGACAAGTTAGAGTCTAGGACCATAAGTGCTCGTTTCATTGGATATCCGAAAGAGTCATTAGGATACAATTTTTACGTCTCAGAGGATCACAATGTGTTTGTGAGCCGACATGCTGTCTTCTTGGAAAAACAGTTTATCCTTGATAGAGGCAGTGGGAGAAAAATAGAGCTTGAAGAGAGAGTCTCTGAAAAGCAACGAGTCATGGATCCTATAGAACCTATTCATACAGAGCCAGTACACGTAGTACCTCCTCCACCTCGTAGATCTAGTAGGGTCTCCCATCCTCCCGATAGATACTTATGTATACTAGTAGAGGACACTGAGAAAATGTTCCTCATGGGAGATAGGGAACATGTACAGGATCCCAATACCTACGACGAGGCGATATCTGTTATCGATTCCGAGAAATGGCTGGAAGCCATGAAGTCAGAGATAGACTCCATGTATTCCAACGAAGTCTGGACCTTAGTAGATCCACCAGAAGGTATAGTACCTATTGGATGCAAATGGATCTACAAAAGGAAGATAGGTTCGGATGAAAAGGTAGAGACCTATAAGGCAAGGCTAGTGGCGAAAGGGTATAGTCAGCGCGAAGGCATTGACTATCAGGAGACTTTTTCACCTGTAGCCATGCTAAAATCCATTCGAACATTGCTTGCCATTGCAGCGTTTCATGATTATGAAATATGACAGATGGATGTGAAAACTGCTTTCCTGAATGGATATCTTGATGAAGATATCTACATGGAGCAGCCTTTGGGTTTCACTTCCAGTGATGGAGATCACAAGGTCTGCAAGCTGCAAAGGTCCATCTATGGACTAAAGCAAGCATCTCGGAGCTGGAATACTTGTTTCAATGATGCAATCAAATCGTTTGATTTCATCAAGAACGAAAAGGAACCGTGTGTTTACAAGAAGGTTAGTGGGAGTGCTGTCGTGTTCCTCGTACTGTACGTGGATGACATCCTCTTGATTGGAAATGATGTTCCCATGCTAACCTCGATCAAGGTCTGGTTGTCAAAAGAGTTCTCCATGAAAGACCTTGGGGAAGCATCCTACATTTTGGCGATTAAGGTCTATAGAGATAGATCTAAGAGGTTGCTTGGCCTATCATAGAAGATGTACATAGAGGAGGTACTGAAGAGGTTCAGTATGGAAAACTCCAAGAGGGGTCTATTATCCCTTAGGCATGGGATTCATCTCTCCAAGAAGATGTGCCCCAACACATCTGAAGAGATTCAACGCATGAGCAGGATTCCTTATGCTTCTGCAATAGGAAGCCTCATGTATGCCATGCTGTGTACACGACCTGATATAGCCCTTGCTGTGAGTGTCACTAGCAGATATCAGTCGAATCCAGACGAAGAGCACTGGACAACTGTGAAGAACATTCTTAAGTACTTAAGAAGAAGTAAAGATTTGTTCTTGGTTTTTGGAGGAGCATTGATAAGTGCTAAATAATGCATAAATTAATATCTTATTCATAGCATTTATCATTATTTTAATTCACATATTTTGTAAATTCAACTAAAAATTTGTGTTACCTTCATCATTGCATTTTAATTAGAATTAATTCAAGTTTGATTATTTTTATTGATCAAATCTAATCTATGCAGGTCGAGTCAAGCTCAATAAGATAAAACCTAAACATATACTGCATCATTTCATAATTTCACATCCTCCGGAGTCGACTCCAAGAACTTTCTTCCAGAACCCAGCGATTCCCATTAATTCCCATCTTCACCTAATTCTCTTCCCACACTTTTCAATCATTTATTTCTCGGATCTCAAAGTAAATCATCTATTCATCTATAATTGCACAGATCTCAGAGGAATCTAGTCATTGGCCTCTTTCCAGCCGAATAGGATTAACTCCCATCTTCAAAATAGAGCCAAGACCCCCTCCTCCGCATGATCCCAACGTCCCACGAACAGAACCAAGCCAATCGTCACCCAAAGATCTCTTCCGGCTCTTCTCCCGTATCCAAACAAAATCCCATGAACCCAGCAACCGTATTCATCCTTATCTCCCGTTTGCATATGCTGTGATTCTCCCCTGTTTCACGTACATCCCGTTCGTGAGTTCCTTCCAGAACAGCCGAGATCCTGTTCCGCTTATCCCTTCCCTTCCGGATGAGAACCAGGAACCATACTTCATCCGGATTTGCTCCCAGCATCTTCAACGTCCGTTTTCTTCTTCCGGGATCTTCTCACACACCCAAATCCGAACCACCTTATCCCAGCATCCTCATTCCTCTTCCGAACTAGTTATTCTCCCCTGTTCCAACGTCTTCCCATTCTCCAGCGTCCGGATGTTCCATGATTCAAACTTCCATAGCCAGCCTTTATCCCGTATCAAGCCGTTCACAGCTTTAAATCCTCTGTTACAGCCGAATCCAGCCATTCCCGAGCTTCTTCTCATTCCGGATTGATCCTGTCATCCATAGGATAAAGTTTAGATGTTCATTCCGAAGCTAGATCCCATGATCTTCGGATCAAACTCTCTCATCTTCTTCCGTGCATCCGGCTCACTCATCCTTATCCAAATAACATCCCCTGCTTCAGCGGAACAGAGGCACCTAATCTTCATCTCCGAGAGCAACCAACTAAGCAAGGATCACGGATCAGTTTCTCTTATGCACAGAATAATCTCAGCATTCCTTGCATCTTGGTCCACGTCCTCGTCACCCCCTGCAGCCGAAGATCAAACAACAGACTTCCAGATCAACTACCAGCTCACCTTCCTCTGCTTCGGAATCAAATCCCAACAGCATACCAACTTTCGGATCAGCTCCAAATCTCAGCGAAGTCAGCACCCATGACGCGTCCGAGTAATCCGCGATTCGACTCCATCCGCAAGAGAGCTTCGTGAGGCTATAAAAGGAGAAGACTCCTCTTCATTGGGGTATCGATCAATCTCTCGAAGGCAAGTCCCATGGGAAGAAGAAGAGGAAACAGGGGAGGGAGTGAGCCACGGGAACATGAGAGAATAAAAAAATAAGAGGAGAGAGAAGAGTTTTGTTATTTTGGGAATATTTCAAAGAAAGAAATCATGAAGGAAGAGATGGGAGCCTGCTGCTGTGCTGCTGCTGCCGTCTCCAACTCCATGCAGGGCTGATCTCTTCTCCAGGGCCGGATGTAGCCCTAACAAAGGGCCAAGGGTTTTTATATTTTTAATTTCTATTCTTGAAGTTGTATAAACCTTATTCTGCTTCTAATGAATATTTTATTTCATTTCATATTTAATTTTTGTGATTTTAAATATGAAGTTTATACAACTGCTCTTCATGATCATTGAAGTAAAAATAAGATAGTTCGTGCTTAAGGAAGATGCGATGTGCTACCATCTTAGATTAGGGTAGACATTTCATGCTAAACTAAAGATGGATTATGCCTAAATTACTTCTGTGAAATTTTATTCGAATGCTTATTAGGCTTGTAGCCAATTTGCATGTTAATCCAAGAATAAATTAAAATATAAATAACCCTTGTTCCGATGTTAGTGGTGAATTCCTTGTCCTAGGTTTCCCCCAAACTGATATCTTTTTAATTGCATTTTGCTTTATTAAAATTCCTTAGTTTAATTTTCTTCACCAACTCTTCCTTTTTAAATATTTTATTTTTTAAAAGAAAAACAACTATACCCCAATCCTTGTGGATCGATACCCGTAATCACTATCCTACCAGATACGTGCTATTGCGTGGTCTTTAAAGTTGACTATCAATTTTTGGCGCCGTTGCCGGGGATTGTTAGCATAGTTGTTTTTCTTTTCATAAAAAAAAACTTTCAAAAAAAATATATATTTAAAATTAAATAAAAATATTTTCTATTTTTGTTATTTCTCTTATCTCCTTTCTCTTCTTTACTAATTTTTGATTTTTCTTGGTATCATTTGATCAGGAACCAAAGAGGAAGTTTGGGACAATCAGAAAGGGAACGACTGAAAAAGGAATACTGTAGAGGTTTGCTTTTTAAAAAAAAAAATTGCTGGAAATTCTGGTAACATCTGAACCTTTCTTATTTCAAATTGATTCCCATCTAGCCTGCAAGTTGTGGTGATTGTTTGATTTCAATTTTTTTTACAAAAGTGTGAATGCATGCTTGATACACATACACCAATTAATCTGTACATAGTAAGGGCAATCACCCCAGCAAGATAAGAACTGGATTTCATCACCAGATTCTTGCCCAAATTAGGTGAATCAATTCTCACATAGCTTTCACCTTAATTAAAATCAATTAGACGTTGGCCCCTAGGGACATTCGAGCTCAATAGGACGAAGATCACCGAAAGTTGCACCAATTTCGCTCTGTGGCTCAGTTGATGTCTAGGCAAGCTTTGTCCCAAGGGAGACAGTTCATCTGTTCGAGGCAAGTGGTTTTTAAGTGGGACCTTTTGAGGATGATAGTGTTATTTTGATGATTAACAAGCAATTATCTAGAGCATGCTATAAGTTAAATTGATACTTCATTTATAAGTTCATTACTCTCAGTATATTTGTTTAATTGAAAATGGATAAATGGCCTTGTTCATTTGGATGAATCTAACCTTGAGAATGCAGCAAAGTGTGGTTTGAGTCGACCCACAGGTTGATTGGGTCGACCCCGGTACATCAAGAAGTCATCTGGCACACTCCTGCAAAAATGGCACAAATGAACAGTGAGTTGGGTCGACCCAAGGTAAGCATGAGTCGACCCAACCTCCAAAGAACCTCAAAACACAACAGAAGAATGCTCTCTGGATTTACTGAGAGGGTCGACCCACACAGTGGTTGAGTCGACCCAAGCTTGAGTCGACCCAAACCCTGAGAGGGTCGACCCAAAGGCAAGACAGAAAGACAGACAGAAAATGGTTCTCTGGAATTACTGAGAGGGTCGACCCAAGAAGAAGTTGAGTCGACCCAAGTGAACTTTGAGTCGACCCAAAGAATGGTTGGGTCGACCCATGGGAAGGAAGGCTGAAATTGAGGTTTCTATGGTTTCTGAGAGGGTCGACCCAAGGAATGTTTGAGTCGACCCAAGGCAAAGTTGGGTCGACCCAAGGACAGGTTGAGCCGACCCAAACACGGGCTGAATAGTAACGGCTAGTTCTGCAGATGTACTTTTTGTCCTTCCCAAGGTGAGTAACGGCTAGTTTTTCAAATCTGACCATTGGGGCTTGTCCAAGGAAGGTTGGAAACTATTTAAAGGGGCACTATTCATCAGAGAGAAGAACTTTTGAGTGGGATATCAAAGAATACACAAGAAAACAAAAGAGCCCTAATCTCCTTCATCAAGAGCTTCATTCAAGAATCAAGGAAAGGGATTGAGCAGATTCAAAGAGGCATCAAGAGCTCCATCCTCCCTTGAAGAGTGAAGCATCCTTGACAAAGAAGAGCAAAGCGACTTCAAAGCGATAAATACTTTCTAACTCTTCTTTGTAGTTCATATTGTTTTATATGCTCATTTAGGAGTTTGAATCTTTTCTTTTTTATTTGTTAAACACTTTGTAAAGGTTCGTTGGTGAGCCCGCAAAACCAACAAAGATTTTTGGTGAACCCAGAAAACCAAGTGTATAGGTTCGTTGGTGAGCCCGCAAAACCAACAAAGGTTTTTGGTGAACCCGGAAAACCAAGTGTATAGGTTCGTTGGTGAGCCCGCAAAACCAACAAAGATTTTTGGTGAACCCGAAAAACCAAGTGTATAGGTTCGTTGGTGAGCCCGCAAAACCAACAAAGGTTTTTGGATTGTGACCCCGGAAAACAATCCAACTGTAATCCGCGGGATTATAGTGAATTCCCAAGGGGTCGCTTGGGGAGTGGACGTAGGTGCTAAGGAGAGCACCGAACCACTATACTTCTTGTTGTTTGTATTGTGATTTGTTTATTTCACTAACTCATCAATTAATATAAGTAAGATAGTTAAAATTAAGAGAAACCAATTCACCCCCCCTCTTGGCTTGTCACCTTGGGCAACAAGTGGTATCAGAGCAAGGTGCTCCAATAGTACTCATTGATCTCACAATCAAGAGTTAAAGATCATGACAACCCAAGTGGGATGTTCTATGAGTGAGGGGCAATCCACAAATAGACCACCTCTATTTAATGGCGCAAACTACACATACTGGAAAGCTAGGATGAGGATATTCATTCAAGCTTTAGACTATGAATTATGGTACATTGTTACTAGAGGCCCTCACTCACTCTCTCACACTATTAATGAAAAAGACTTAGCACAATTGAATGCTAATGCTATGAACATACTATATTGTGCTATCCATGAAACTGAATTTAATAAAATCTCTGCATGCTTATCTGCTAAGAAAATCTGGGATACTTTAGAAAATATTTATGACAAAATTCAGATTAGCTCACATGTGCTTCAATTACACACTAACAGTGAGCCTGCAGAAAAAGATGTTGAATCTCCCAATCCGGAAGAAAGAACAACAAATGAAGAATTTGGTGATGAAAACAAGGACCCATACCCAAACACCGAAAAATTCAAAAGCTTCCTAAAGACAAAGAAGAAGAGGAAGCAAGAAGAAAGGAAGAAAGAGATAAAAAGCAAGAAAGCCTTGACCAAGGAAGAGTCAAGCAAGAAAATGAAAGTGAGGAGCAACAATAATGATACTAGCTCCAAAGAACTACAAGAGGTAACTAACTTATGCCTTATGGCACAAGAAGATAAGGTAAAATCTGAATCTGATTTCACACCTAATGAATTTCAGGAAGAATTCTCTTATGATGAACTATTAAATGCTTTTCATGATTTGTATGGTGAATGTAGAAAATTAGCTACGAAAAATAAAAATCTTAAAAAGCTAAATCTGGAAATGTCAGAAGAAAGAAATTCTTCCGCTGAAATGAAAGACAAATTAAATTCTGAGAATGAACGCTTAAGATTAAATTCGGAAGAATTGATTCAGAAAAATCAGAATTTAATTAAAGAAAATCAAAACTTAAGTGAAGAAGTTAACCAATTGAAATCTTTTATTAACAAATTCACTGTAAGTTCAGAAAGATTAAAAACGATGTTTGAAAGCCAACATGCTGTTTTTGATAAATCAAGACTTGGCTGGATTCCTTTGCTCAATAATAAACCCCTAAAGAAAAAGGTTATCAATTCGCCAAGCAAACCATCAAATAAGATAACTTATTTCAAACATAAAAAGATTGGGCATAAAAACTTTACCTATGGTTCTAATATGAATAAATCAAATGGTAAAGTTATTACGATTAAACAGATTTGGATTCCAAAAGGAACCATATGCACTAACCCTCAAGGACCCAAGCAAGCTTGGGTACCCAAAATGAAAATATGAGGGTGTAGATGTAGGTGTGCCAAGCTACCCATGGAATAAATGAAATTTTCATACAAATGGGTGCGTTGACACATAATTAAAGATAAGTCTCAATTTATTCATTAAATCTAGTATAAGGTTTAACATTCTACTTCATGTATTGAAATTATCTTTTTATGAAATTACGATACTCTCTGCATCAAAGTTTTTAAATGCCTCATATGTTAAATCTTATCTCAACGATTTTAGCATGAAACTTTCTAGTGCTTGCATCATAATAAGAAAACAATGAATGAATATGTATAACCTTCTCCTTTAAGTTTTTCAAAATCTAAATTTCTTCTCTAATATAAATGGTTGATGCTGATTTCATGCTAAAACTTTATTGAGCATAATACTTATGAAATCTTAGGTTATCCTTCGTGAAGGTATGAATGTAATTCATCATGTTATTATACCATTCATTCCTTATATGATTATCTGAAATGTATTATGATTTGCTTTATAAGTCTCATATATGCACTATGAATACCAAGATTAAAGAAACCTTTATTTTGGCATTAACTCATGCTAGTATGTACTTAGTCTCAAAAGACCTTGTCATTGACTTACTTAGATTAATTTCTGCAAGGTAAAAGTTTGCTACGCATGTTAACTAAGAAAACAAACAAAAAAAAATAATTTCTAAATCTAAAGATGTTGTTTACATCATTGAGTTTTTCAAAAGCTTACATTGGCTTTGTTCTTGGCACTTAAATTGAAATATTTTCTGCATTGGCACAAACTCACAAAAAGGGTTCAAATGAAAAAGGTTTGCAAACTATGAAAATAAAATTGTATCATGGCATAGTTTTGAAAACCAATTTCTTATTAAGTTGTGCACAGAAAATAATATTGAATACAATTGTTTCTACACCAAGAACACCATAAATAAAATAGGGTTGATAGAATCCTTGAAGAAATAAAAAAGATAATGTTGTATGATAGTCATCTACTTAAATGATTTCTGTTAAAGGCTATCATCATTGCTTGTCATACATATGGTTTCTATTAGAAAACTCCTTTTGATCTTCTGAAAAATAGAAAATGATATATTGTATATCTTTTATATTTTTCAGTCATACATGTCATGCTTGATATGTTCTTATGAAAATAATGTCAAATCTGATAAAACAAATATTTCTTTGGATATCACTCTTCAAGCAATGTATATTGAAAATTCAATGAAAAGATACTAGTTGTAGAAATATCAATTCATACTATTCTTATTAAAACTAGATCCTTTATTGAGAATATAGTTTATTATTTTGATTCTATGTAACAATCTGAATTTTGATAGAAACAACTGTTTAAGATAATTTGATTAAAACTTAGCTAGCACGTCTTATTGATAATTATCTTATGCAAATAGAATCTAAGTTAAATTGATTCTGAAAACAAAAAAAAAAAAAATTTGATTTAACTTTAATGAATCTTTCTATTGCCTCACATGCTTGTCCTTGAACCATTTTACTTAATGAAGTTATCTCTTTAGTTCAAGTGACTTGTGCTTGCTTATACTTAGGCAATCTCTTGAGTAAAGTGACTCAAATTCAATTATTGTCATGTCTCATGTTGAGTCATCTAGTTAAGAAATATGTTGTATGAATGTTTTTGTATCCTAGAGAACTAATGAATTGCCTTCAAGAAAAGAAAAAGATTTTGCTAATGATACAGAATTTATGAGCAAGAAATTTCAACTTGAAGGACACATCGATGAAAGATACAATAAACATTCCCTTGCAAACAAAAAAAGAGAGAGATTTTCTTCAGCCAAGGGTGTAAAGAATCTAAAAGGTATTTGGCTTGAAGAATGCTAAATGCACTGGTAATCTAAACTCTTCTCTTGCGAGTTAGTTGAGCAAAATCAATAGTGTGAAATTATATGGTTGCATGATTAAACCTTTAATTGTTGATCATCTTGATATCATGCTTCATTCTCATGCTAGTAATAATTGTTTCATGGTGTGATTAAACTACCTTTTTCTATATAATGCATAACCATGAAATACACAAGCTTATGCCTCAAACCTCTAATTCAAAATAACTTGTGATAAGCTATGAATCATTGGGCATAATGAAAATGCTGTTTGCATGGTATATATTTATATGCAGCATATTAGATTAATTTTTTATTCTGCTCTTTCATGTAATTACTTGAAATAATAAAAAGAAAGAGAGATAAAGAAAAGAAAATGAACAATTATTCAAGGGAATACTCCAATCTTTAGGAAAAGCAAAACAAGCATAATATATTTGGCACATTTGTGAGACTAATATGAACATTCCTTTTGGAAGAGATAAAATCTGTAATTAATTATATAAAAAGTTTGAAGTGAACATTTTAACCCTTCTATATTGCTCATCATAGGGATGGTGCTAATGGGGAGGCTAGTGGTAGTACCCGGCACTATTTGACCCAACTATTCGGTGTAGGGCATATTAGGGACGGCACAAGAGGGAGGCTAGTAGTAGTACCTCGTGCCCCTTCCAACTCCACCGGATAGGGAGCAAATAGAGTATAGAGCATAGAAAAGTAAAATCAAAAGAAATGAAGATTAGAATATTCACTGAGTGGTTAAAGGAAGAAATTCAAAAATGAGGAAATGAATAACAAGATAAATGAAAGTATATAAAAAGCTTGTGAAAAGCCAAATGAAGTTTCGATCACTTGAAAACACACCTTAAGGATAAAAGCTTAAATTTAATTTAAAAATGCTTCTATCGTTGCATTTTTGTAACTTTCATTATATACTTCAATGATTGCATCATTTTGGGGAATAACTCAATATGATTTCTAGATGAAATCTACGGTTTAAGAAAAATAGAATTACTTTGGATACCTTGGTTGGTTGCTCCGATACGCATATGAAACATATCATTTTTTATCTTATAAGTGTACTGAAATTGGTCTAAATGATGTGTTTTTCAATGATCTTGATTGCAAATAAATGGTTCTAAACATATGATATTATTTTGATATTAAAAAGATTTATGGTGCTTCATATATACATTGCTGAAAAACTATGACTAAGAAATTAATATTTTGAATATACACTCCTACATAATTAAATGCTTCTATCATTAAAAAGAAAAGCTATTTTTAAGAAGAGAGTTAATGATCCTAAAGCTTAGAATATTTCAACTCACTTCAATAATTCCTATAGGAAAGAAAATGTAATTACTTTTGAAAGAAATTTGAGCTTCAAAAGAATTATTTTCTGATTAATATTTCCATACATATTCAAAAAAAAAATAAGAGGAAATATAATTTATTCTTGAAAGATTAAAAAGAGTGATTGCTATAAATTTTGAAAAATTCTAGATCACTCTACATTCTTGATATTATAGAAGAACAAAAAAAAAAAGGTTTGAAAGAAAATGCATCTTTTGAGGGGGAGCTTTAAATACTCAATCTTTTTATTGAAAATTATCTTCAAACTCTAAACTCTCAAATGGAATGATTAATTAAGGGAGAGAAAGAAAATTTCAGAGTAAGAGATCATATAGAACTTAATCATGTAAATTCACAACTAAAGATGAGAGAAAGAATACTAAATGTAAAGTGGTATTAAACTTTGTGCTTCATTGAATATCTTTTGAAAGTTGGATTTTCATCTGTACTTAATTGGTAAATCACTTGTTTTGAAAACTAAGTGAAAAGGATTCCATTTGTCTTAGTATTGGAAATTTACTTTGGAATCTACTAATGAGCTCTTATTGGCTTGCACTTTAGTGTTTCAATCCTGAGCCAATTCATTTTAATTGATTTTGATGCTATGATCTTTAAAGGAGTAAAAGAAAGTCTTTAAGAGAGCTATAAAAGAACTTTCAAAGTCCTGAATTTTATGTATCCTACATTGCATAAATTCATATTTTGGTATCTATGCTCCAATATTTTTATATCATGAAAGAACTTTGAAATCATTAAGAATTAAGGATTCAACATAATCTTATGTTTTTCGAGTATATAAGTTTTGATCTTTATCTGCTCTTATACTATACTCTAAAAAAAAAAAATTAATTAGATTGCTCTCATGTTGCTATATACTTAATATATTAAAAAAAAAAAGGGTATTGGATTTTCATTCGTGCTTTCTTTGAATATTATTCTTGATACTCCTTGAAATAACTTGAAAAAGATTCCATCTACACTTGATTTCAAAACTATCCTTGGAATCTACATTTAGAGATCACTTCTGGCTTACATCCTAAATATCTCATTCCTAAAGCCAAACACATAGAAATAAGATATCATTTTATTAGGGATCATGTGCAAAATGGAAACATATGTATTGAGCATATATGCACTGAAAAACAATTAGCCGACATATTCACAAAATCCTTGAGTGAAGATAGATTCTGCACGCTAAGGAGGGAATTAGGCATATGTGATCCTTTTTTATTGAAGAAATATAAAAGGGAGCTAGTAGTCTCATGATACATTCCTCCAATTTCTAAAATCCCATGAAACATGAGTCAAATTTGTTATCTGTAGATTCCTTACTCATGTATCATTGTCCCAGAAAGAATTTATAAGGATTGGAAGCAAGGAAAATGTTTAGAAGCAAAAAGGAAGAGAAAAGAAAAATTCTGCACTTGGGTCGACCCAACCCAGAATAGGGTCGACCCAACGTTGAGTCGACCCAAGAAATTTCTTGAGTCGACCCAACGTCGGGACCCCACTGTTAAAAGGGGGACCCGTGAGCTATCTAGGGCACTGTTTACCCTTTGTCCTCTTCCGAAAACCCTATTCCCCACTCTCAAATCTTCTCCAATCATCTCCAAACAGTAGATTACTTCAAGATCTTGGAGAAATGGGACCCAAGAGAGTCGTAGCCAAGCGATCCGGGAGAGTCTCACGATCTTGTTTAGAGCCTAGGATATGTATCTAATTCTCATATGTATTTTGTGTTGATCATGTATCTTTAAACTTTGATTAAGGAACATTGTATTTGCTTTTGTTTTTGGCATGAATGTACTAAAATGTTCCTATTTTGATCAATGAAGTTTGAATGTTTGTTATTTATTGTGTCTTTTCTCATGCACCTATTTGATGATAACAAAAAGGGGGAGAAGTAAAGAAAGAGTAATAGGGGAGAAGTAAAGAAGAAGTAAAGAAAAGAGTAATAAGAGGAGAAGTAAAGGAAAAGAAATAAGAAATTGTGTAAGAAAAGAGAAATAACTTGTAAACTAAATTGAATATCATATAGGAAAGCATATACATCTAAGGGGGAGCAATTTGCAACAATGAAAATGATCAAATCAAAAATTCCTATCAAATTTCAGAATTTGGCACATAGAATTTCAGAATTTGGCACGCACCTTTCACACCTCGATACATAACCTGAAACTCATGTTTTATCTCAAATTTTTTGAGTTTCATCTTTAATGAATTATAAATGAAAGGGGGAGCAATTCAAAAAGTCAAACTGGCAACATTTGAATAATATAGGGGGAGATCTCACTCTTATATATGAAAAGCTGAAATTCAGCAATTTAAACCCTTTTATAAACTGATTTTAAAGACAAGTATCAATAGGCTTATACTCTTTATTTTGTAATCATCAAAAAGGGGGAGATTGAGGATGATAGTGTTATTTTGATGATTAACAAGCAATTATCTAGAGCATGCTATAAGTTAAATTGATACTTCATTTATAAGTTCATTACTCTCAGTATATTTGTTTAATTGAAAATGGATAAATGGCCTTGTTCATTTGGATGAATCTAACCTTGAGAATGCAGCAAAGTGTGGTTTGAGTCGACCCACAGGTTGATTGGGTCGACCCCGGTACATCAAGAAGTCATCTGGCACACTCCTGCAAAAATGGCACAAATGAACAGTGAGTTGGGTCGACCCAAGGTAAGCATGAGTCGACCCAACCTCCAAAGAAAACACAACAGAAGAATGCTCTCTGGATTTACTGAGAGGGTCGACCCACACAGTGGTTGAGTCGACCCAAGCTTGAGTCGACCCAAACCCTGAGAGGGTCGACCCAAAGGCAAGACAGAAAGACAGACAGAAAATGGTTCTCTGGAATTACTGAGAGGGTCGACCCAAGAAGAAGTTGAGTCGACCCAAGTGAACTTTGAGTCGACCCAAAGAATGGTTGGGTCGACCCATGGGAAGGAAGGCTGAAATTGAGGTTTCTGTGGTTTCTGAGAGGGTCGACCCAAGGAATGTTTGAGTCGACCCAAGGCAAAGTTGGGTCGACCCAAGGACAGGTTGAGCCGACCCAAACACGGGCTGAATAGTAACGGCTAGTTCTGCAGATGTACTTTTTGTCCTTCCCAAGGTGAGTAACGGCTAGTTTTTCAAATCTGACCATTGGGGCTTGTCCAAGGAAGGTTGGAAACTATTTAAAGGGGCACTATTCATCAGAGAGAAGAACTTTTGAGTGGGATATCAAAGAATACACAAGAAAACAAAAGAGCCCTAATCTCCTTCATCAAGAGCTTCATTCAAGAATCAAGGAAAGGGATTGAGCAGATTCAAAGAGGCATCAAGAGCTCCATCCTCCCTTGAAGAGTGAAGCATCCTTGACAAAGAAGAGCAAAGCGACTTCAAAGCGATAAATACTTTCTAACTCTTCTTTGTAGTTCATATTGTTTTATATGCTCATTTAGGAGTTTGAATCTTTTCTTTTTTATTTGTTAAACACTTTGTAAAGGTTCGTTGGTGAGCCCGCAAAACCAACAAAGGTTTTTGGTGAACCCAGAAAACCAAGTGTATAGGTTCGTTGGTGAGCCCGCAAAACCAACAAAGGTTTTTGGTGAACCCGGAAAACCAAGTGTATAGGTTCGTTGGTGAGCCCGCAAAACCAACAAAGGTTTTTGGTGAACCCGGAAAACCAAGTGTATAGGTTCGTTGGTGAGCCCGCAAAACCAACAAAGGTTTTTGGATTGTGACCCCGGAAAACAATCCAACTGTAATCCGCGGGATTATAGTGAATTCCCAAGGGGTCGCTTGGGGAGTGGACGTAGGTGCTAAGGAGAGCACCGAACCACTATACTTCTTGTTGTTTGTATTGTGATTTGTTTATTTTACTAACTCATCAATTAACATAAGTAAGATAGTTAAAATTAAGAGAAACCAATTCACCCCCCCCTCTTGGCTTGTCACCTTGGGCAACACCTTTGCAACGCATCGTGACCCCCCCACTTACCTGGGAGCTTACCTGGTCAGCTCAGTCATTAGACCGGACTGGAGGCTTAGGTGCCCTCTTCAAACCAGTTAGGAGCTGTCTAGTGATTTTAGGGTGAACATAAGGAATTGTGTTTTTCTTTTTAGTACATGCTTGACTGTACTGATCAGAGGAGTCTTAGTGTATGCTAGGGTGTCGTTCCAAATCTCCCGAATTAGTGCCTTTTGACTCTGAAATAGAGCGTTCTATTAGGGCCCTTCGAGCTGAAATCCGCACCTATAGAACCATAGGATCTGCTCCACTTATAGAGATGGCTGAAGAACAACCCAAACTCCTAAAGGAGTACTTCACTCCTTCCATTTATACCTCTCCATCTTGTATTCAACTACATGATACCACCGCTGCTGCACATTTTGAAATTAAGTCTAGTGTCATCCAAATGCTTCCCTCTTTTTATGGACTTAACAATGAAGACCCATATAAACATTTAGATGAGTTCCTTGAGATCTGCACTACTGTTAAAATTCAGAACTTCACTGATGATGCTCTGAAACTTAGGCTGTTTCCTTTTTCCCTTAAGGATAGAGCTAAGCAGTGGCTACATTCATTAGAAGCCAATTCCATTCTTTCATGGGCTCAAATGCAACATGAATTTCTAAAAAAATATTTTCCCATAGGAAGAACAAACCATTTAGGCGTGCTATTACGAGCTTCTCCCAATATGATGGGGAAGAATTTCATGAAACTTGGAAAAAATTTAGAGATTTACTCCGAAAATGCCCGCATCATCAAATACCCAAATGGCAATTAGTGCAATGCTTTTATGACGGACTATCCGAACAAAATCGTCAAATGGTTGATGCTTCTTGTGGGGGAACTTTCATGCTTAAGAGTGAGCATGAGGCATGGCAGATGTTTGAAAACCTTAATGAAAATTCCCTCCACCATGCCTCCTCCGCTCGTCAAGCACCCCCGAGTTCTCAAAGAAAAGGAACCATATATGAAGTTAACCAGTCCATAGGTCTATCTGACAAAGTAGATGCACTATCCCGCAAGTTGGACCAGCTAATGTCTAGAGAACAGCTTCCAAATTTTTCCCAAGCACAAGTTTGTGCTCTTTGTTCTAGCCCGTCTCACCCTATTCATGAATGCCCTTCGGCAGCACAATTCTCTAAATTTGTGCAAGAGCAAGTAAATGCTGCCCAAACACAATCCCGACTGGGTAATGATCCATATTCTAACACTTATAACCCGGGGTGGCGCAACCATCCAAACTTCTCCTGGAAGCAGCAGACTCCCAATACTTCCCAACCTTATTCCCAAAACTTCCAACCATTCCAGAATGTTCATCCGAACCGCCCTCCTACTCACTATTCACAATTTCAACATGTCCCTCCTCCAACACCCCCAAAAAACACAGCTTTTGAGGAAAAAGTGTTGAACTCCCTTCAAGGTTTGGAAACTATTACACAATTAGTGCACTCTCACACGCAATCTATCGCCAAGCTAGAATCCCAAATGGGGCAACTAGCTAATGCACTGAACAAGCGAGAGGAAGGAAAGCTTCCAAGCCAACCAGTGAGTAATCCTAGGGGACAATACATGGCTCAAGAAAATCAACCAAATACAATTCATCATGAACAAGCCAATGCTCTGACTACCCTAAGGAGTGGACGTGTAGTAGACAATACGATTGGGGAGGGAAACAATAAGAAAGGTAAAGAGGAGGAGAGAAATGTATCACATGAAAATCCAAAACCTTCTTTTTCCTCAGTTAGTCCACCTTCGGCCAAAACTCACATCCCGAAGGCTCCATTTCCTGAAGCTCTTAATGCACCCACTCCCTTTGGCAAGAAAGGAACTTCATTAGAGGAGATGATGAAGGTTTTCAAACAAGTCAAAATCAACCTCCCGCTTCTTGATGCTATTAGACAAGTTCCCTCCTATGCTAAATTTCTCAAAGACCTTTGTACCCAAAAGCGAAAATCTAGGACACGTGCCTAAAAAGGTCTTCCTAACTGAGCAAGTGAGTTCTATTCTCCAACACAACACCCCTCCGAAATTCAAAGATCCTGGTGCTCCCACCATCTCCTGTGTCTTAGAAAATAATTTCATTGATCGAGCACTCTTAGATCTAGGGGCAAGTGTCAACCTCTTACCTTACTCAGTTTATGAGAAACTTGGGTTAGGTGAGTTAAAACCAACCTCGGTATCCCTTCAATTGGCTGATCGATCTGTAAAAATACTACGAGGAATAATTGAAGATGTTCTTGTCAAGGTAGACAAATTCTATTTTCCAGTAGATTTTATCATCCTTGATATGGAACATGAGCCTAATCCTAAGAAACAAATCCCCGTGATCCTTGGGCGCCCCTTTTTAGCTACAGCCAATGCAAGTATAAATTGTAGAACTGGGGTGATGAATATATCCTTTGGGAATATGAAGGTCAAGTTAAATATATTTCGTGCCTCTGATCAACCCACGAGGACAGTTGAGTGCTTTCAAATAGACAAAATGGATGATCTTATAGAAGAAGCCCTTCCCTATATTTTGGCAGATAACTCTCTGAAAACATACTTGGCCCATTTTGACTTTGATATAGACAAGGCCATAGAAGCAGTCAACTTCCTGCTTAACAATCAGTCTTCCACAAATTTTCTTCCTTGGAGAACCCCGCATGAACCCGGTATGATTTGATAAGGATGCACTGCGTCTGGCTGAAGACGTTAAACTTAGCGCTTGTTGGGAGACAACCCAATTCTCGTAGGTTATTTTTGCATATTTTTTTGTCGCATTTTTTTATTTTCTTAACAGGATCCCTCATATTACTGATGCAACTACGGTAAAATGCTTCTATCCTCCATATGCATCATATTTTCGTCCAAAATAAAAAATATATAAAACAATAAAAATAATAATATAATATTCAAAAAAAACAAAACATTGAGGACAATGTCTGATCTAGGTTGGGGGGTATAGAATTCAAATTTTTGAAGGAATTTTTCGCATTTTCACATTTTTAAGTGAATTTCAAAAAAAAAAGTGAATTTCAAAAAAAAAACCTAATTTTTATGCCTTAGTGCTAAAATGATAATCACACAAAGTATATAAAATCTAAAAAGCCCAATGATTAGTCAGGAATAAGTCAATTTGAGTTCTTTTCATTAAAAATTCTTTTAGCGAGTTGTAAGACAATTTTTACTTTGAAATTTCACAACACGTATGGCCTGCACTTCTAAGGGTTAGGTTTAACATGATGTTGTTAAGTCTGGTAGCAACCTTGAGTCCTGATGAATCATACCTATTTAATTTGCTATTAAAAAAAAGAAAAAAAAAAGAAGAAGTGAATTTAGTCAAGTACATCGAAAAGGGCTACCTATTGTCAAAGGTCAGCGGGCTTGTGATGATGAACCCGAGCATAGGTTCGTAGGGGAGTCTTGATGCCCAACACCTTATGCCATCTGGCGTGGGAGTGTTGACTGAATGCTCGCTACATGGAGGAATCATTACAAGAGTAAAAGTGCATAATTTATTTATAAATACAAAATAAAAAAAAATCAAAATCAAAAAAAAAAAGAAAAAGAAAAAGAATATAATATTGACCTTGAAAAAGACGATAGTGTGAAAGCCATCGTTGTAAAAATTCGAGTAAACTGGAATATTACAGATAAAGCCCATGAGGTATTAAAGTAAACATCCACAACTCTCGAAATCCTGCAAGATAGGATGATTTTGAATTAGTGATTAGGTCATATCTGACCAATTCTTGGAAACTACCAGCTTAGCAGTATTTTGGAGATCTAAAGCCTTAGCTTGTGTATGGTCCAGATATCACCGAGCACCTAAGTATAAATAAGTCTTACAACTCTCTAACGGAAAATTTAATAACTTCAACTTAAGTTGCATACTGACCTAGGATTTGGGCTGACTTAGTAATTAAAACTTTGTGTGCTTTTGAAATTCTTGGCATTAATGCATTTGAAATTAGAATTTATAAATCAATAAAATAAATTCGTTCGACTGCAGTTTGTGGGTATCTGAGCCGGAAACCCTCACGAGACAAAACTCGTCCACTAGGGCCACTTAGGGGTTTAAAGCCTTATTACATACGGTAAATGCAATCGCGATTCCTGCAAAAGTGAGTTAGCTTTTATTTTGCTCGAGGACTAGCAAAATGTAGGTTGGGGGGTGTGATAAGTGCTAAATAATGCATAAATTAATATCTTATTCATAGCACTTATCATTATTTTAATTCACATATTTTGTAAATTCAACTAAAAATTTGTGTTACCTTCATCATTGCATTTTAATTAGAATTAATTCAAGTTTGATTATTTTTATTGATCAAATCTAATCTATGCAGGTCGAGTCAAGCTCAATAAGATAAAACCTAAACATATACTGCATCATTTCATAATTTCACATCCTCCGGAGTCGACTCCAAGAACTTTCTTCCAAAACCCAGCGATTCCCATTAATTCCCATCTTCACCTAATTCTCTTCCCACACTTTTCAATCATTTATTTCTCGGATCTCAAAGTAAATCATCTATTCATCTATAATTGCACAGATCTCAGAGGAATCTAGTCATTGGCCTCTTTCCAGCCGAATAGGATTAATTCCCATCTTCAAAATAGAGCCAAGACCCCCTCCTCCGCATGATCCCAACGTCCCACGAACAGAACCAAGCCAATCGTCACCCAAAGATCTCTTCCGGCTCTTCTCCCGTATCCAAACAAAATCCCATGAACCCAGCAACCGTATTCATCCTTATCTCCCGTTTGCATATGCTGTGATTCTCCCCTGTTTCACGTATATCCCGTTCATGAGTTCCTTCCAGAGCAGCCGAGATCCTGTTCCGCTTATCCCTTCCCTTCCGGATGAGAACCAGGAACCATACTTCATCCGGATTTGCTCCCAGCATCTTCAACGTCCGTTTTCTTCTTCCGGGATCTTCTCACACACCCAAATCCGAACCACCTTATCCCAGCATCCTCATTCCTCTTCCGAACCAGTTATTCTCCCCTGTTCCAACGTCTTCCCATTCTCCAGTGTCCGGATGTTCCATGATTCAAACTTCCATAGCCAGCCTTTATCCCGTATCAAGCCGTTCACAGCTTTAAATCCTCTGTTACAGCCGAATCCAGCCATTCCCGAGCTTCTTCTCATTCCGGATTGATCCTATCATCCATAGGATAAAGTTTAGATGTTCATTCCGAAGCTAGATCCCATGATCTTCGGATCAAACACTCTCATCTTCTTCCGTGCATCCGGCTCACTCATCCTTATCCAAATAACATCCCCTGCTTCAGCGGAACAGAGGCACCTCATCTTCATCTCCGAGAGCAACCAACTAAGCAAGGATCACGGATCAGTTTCTCTTATGCACAGAATAATCTCAGCATTCCTTGCATCTTGGTCCACGTCCTCGTCACCCCCTGCAGCCGAAGATCAAACAACAGACTTCCGGATCAACTACCAGCTCACCTTCCTCTGCTTCGGAATCAAATCCCAACAGCATACCAACTTTCGGATCAGCTCCAAATCTCAGCGAAGTCAGCACCCATGACGCGTCCGAGTAATCCGCGATTCGACTCCATCCACAAGAGAGCTTCGTGAGGCTATAAAAGGAGAAGACTCCTCTTCATTGGGGTATCGATCAATCTCTCGGAGGCAAGTCCCACGGGAAGAAGAAGAGGAAACAGGGGAGGGAGTGAGCCACGGGAACATGAGAGAATAAAAAAATAAGAGGAGAGAGAAGAGTTTTGTTATTTTGGGAATATTTCAAAGAAAGAAATCATGAAGAAAGAGATGGGAGCCTGCTGCTGTGCTGCTGCTGCCGTCTCCAACTCCATGCAGGGCTGATCTCTTCTCCAGGGCCGGATGTAGCCCTAACAAAGGGCCAAGGGTTTTTATATTTTTAATTTCTATTCTTGGAGTTGTATAAACCTTATTCTACTTCTAATGAATATTTTATTTCATTTCATATTTAATTTCTGTGATTTTAAATATGAAGTTTATACAACTGCTCTTCATGATCATTGAAGTAAAAATAAGATAGTTCATGCTTAAGGAAGATGCGATGTGCTACCACCTTAGATTAGGGTAGACATTTCATGCTAAACTAAAGATGGATTATGCCTAAATTACTTCTGTGAAATTTTATTCAAATGCTTATTAGGCTTGTAGCCAATTTGCATGTTAATCCAAGAATAAATTAAAATATAAATAACCCTTGTTTCGATGTTAGTGGTGAATTCCTTGCCCTAGGTTTCCCCCAAACTGATATCTTTTTAATTGCATTTTGCTTTATTAAAATTCCTTAGTTTAATTTTCTTCACCAACTCTTTCTTTTTAAATATTTTATTTTTTTTAAAAGAAAAACAACTATACTCCAATCCCTGTGGATCGATACCCGTAATCACTATCCTACCAGATACGTGCTATTGCGTGGTCTTTAAAGTTGACTATCAAGCATCGGAGTTAAAGGTAGAAGGATACACAGATTCAGACTTTATGACTGATATTGAAGATAGAAAGTCTACATCTGGATATGTGTTCTTGTGCAATGGTGGTACGGTAAATTGGAAGAGTTCCAAAAAACCGATCATTGTTGATTCTACCATGGAAGCTGAGTATATCGCCGCCTCTGAAGCTGCAAAGGAAGCCTTCTAGTTCAAGAAATTCATTGCAGAGCTAGATGTAATGCCATCAGATGCCATCACATTCTACTGCGATAATAATGGCGCTATAGCTCTTGCTAAGGAGCCAAGGTCTCATCAGAAGTCCAAGCATATAGAGCGGCGCTTTCACCTTATACGTGACTACCTCGAGAAGAAATATGTCGAGGTGCAGAGAGTAGACTCCACGGACAACGTGGCAGACCCGCTCACTAAGCAGCTAAGTCAGCAGAAGACTGAAGCCCACCTTGAGAAGATGGGACTTAGATATATGGCTGATTGGCTTTAGTGCAAGTGGGAGATTGTTAGATGTATGCCCTAGAAGCCAATTTGGTGGACACATTATTAATTCTGGGACATAAATTTGTACTTGACTTTATTATTATTGAATAATAAATGGGCATCTTTTCATTCATATTGTTTATGTGTCTATGAATCGTCCAAGAAATTAATAAGATGATGATACATATTCTCAAGAGTTGAGAATTTGAGCCATGTATCATTGGTGATTAATTTTTAAATGCTCCTGATCAATGGACCATCACGAGGACGGTGATCGATCCGATCAGTGCACAGATCGCTTTTCTTATGGATGGACGAGACTCGAGTCCACAGTGTGGGGACACTGAAGTGATAGTGCAGGTGCTTGTTAGAGAACAAGGGTACTGAGCGTGACCAAGACAAGAAGTCACTTGGATGTCTATCCACTCGTCAGTGACTTGCTTGATGTTGCAGTATTATGATTGGTCCTTTGACCTGCGGTGCTTCGGCTGCTCACAGTGAGGTTATTGTAGTTTGACTACACATACACATGGTCTCTAGTCATATGGGTCCTTGTAGTGTAGATTGGCTGCAGTAAATTTACTGTAGGAGTAGGGTACGACCTACATGAAATCTATCTATGTGATTTATTAGACTGAGTTCTAAGACCTTGGCCAGAGCAGTAATATACAGTGGAGAAAGAGTTTTTCACTATCGAACTCAAGTCAAATAAATCTAGACATATGACAGACGACGGAGTTTGACGAGTTATCCATGACCTTCGGTCTGTAGGAATCCACGATAGAAGGACTGTATCATACGATAACTACACCTAGAGGTTCATCATTCTATTCTGCTGGGTGGCCACTACATACTGCTAGGTGTCACTGGTAGATGGTGAGACTCACAGGGATCATCTTGGTGGTCGATAAACCCTGATGAGTTAAGTTGAAATTGTTTCAACCCATTGAAAGAAGTTTTCAATGATATTGTGATAGAGATCGCAATATATCTCACTACCAGTCAGAATGGAACCTATGGAGTCACACACATTAGAGGTAATGACCGATCCGATGGTTGAATGTGATTAGGAATCACAAATAAACAATTAGATTGATAAATGAAAATCCGCTAAGAGTTAGTGGTTAGAAGAAGGAACAATTGCAATCGGATTGTAATTTAATTTAATTAATTAAATTTAATTAATTGGACTTGATCATGAGTCTTACTTGGAGTAGGATCCTTGGAGTCCTAATTGGATTAGGATTTCAAATTAAATTAGAATCTTATTTGGAATAGGATTTCTAAAGTCCTAATTGTCTTAGGGCTGAAATTTAATAAGTCCTAATTAGATTAGGATTATTTTAAGTCCTAATTAATTTTAAATTTAATCTAATTAATTTCATGACTCCTAATTGGATTAGGATTGAAGAGTTCAATAGAGTCATGGTTCAATTAAATCCTAATTAGATTAGGATTTGGAGGAAATTGAAATAGGTGCATATAAATCCTATTTTGACTAGGATTGGACTCATGCATTAGACCCAAACCACCTTGCCACTTAATTTGATTAAGTGATTAATTGAAGGGGATATGTGGGAGGGTCGTAGGCCCCTTGATTGCTTGCGTGAGAAGTAAAAAAAAAAGGGAGCAAACCCCCTCCTTGCTGCCAAATTGAAGAGATAAGGGTGAACTCCTAAAAAATAGGAGTTCATCCTTATCACATTGAAAATAAAAAGGAGGAGGGGTTCGGCCCCTCCTCTAAGGCTTTTCTCTTGGATTTCATGGCAGCAAGTCTTCCCTCCCATTCCTCTTTTCAGCAGAAATAGAGAAGGGAAGAAAAGAAGCTTGGGTGGCCCTTCTTCCTCCCATTCTTGGTTCCAACAAAAAGAAAAGGGAAAAGGCTGAAAGTGTTTTGTTCTTGTTCCCTTTGATCCATCCTTCTTCCTCCTTCTCCCTAGGCATTCAAGAGTTGATTGAAAGGAGAAACCTCAGCCATCCAAAGCCATCTCTGCAAGGGAGCTAGCACCTCGGGGAGATCCAAAGGCTTCGATCGAATCATTACCTCGTGTGGATACCCGTAGAGGCCGGACGTGTGTGCGGCTTCCATCGAACCTTCTACAAATTCACGTGAATCAGATTTGTGGAGACCATCTACCCGCACAAGGTGAAGATCTGATCTTCTTAATGATTTTAAATGGTTTAAAATAATTTAATTCTAATCTATCTACAAACGAATGGTTTTAAAATACGTTCATGCGATGAATGAATCCCGCATAGTTTTTCCGCTGCAATCTGAAAATTATTTCGAATTTTCATGGCATATGTGGGATGCTAAAAAGGTTAGAATTAAATTTTTCAAGGCATTTTAGATCTGAAATTTAAGGGATTATGCTTGCTGAAATTTATGTATGCAGAATTTTCAGCTTGCTGATTTTTCTGCATACTAATTATTGGATGCTTGGATTAATGATTCTAATGCTTTGATAATGTGATTACAAATATTTAGAATCATATCTTGCATAATCAGCAAGTCACGAGATGGAATAATCAATTAAATTACAGATCTAAAAATAATTTTTATGCATGTGATGCGTATGGTGATGATCATGGATGGACCCTTTGAATGTGCTGAAATACTCTGCGATGTTCTGTGATGCATGTAATTTTAATTTTCAGATGCCTGCGTGCATCTTAAATTCATGTATTAGAGACCTGCGTGTCTCATAAAAAGGGTTGTAATTTTATTTTTATTTAATTTTTAAAGTAATTTGGGATGTAATATGTGATGTGTGTTGCACATCGATGGTTGATCGATATGTACATCAACAAGCTCAACATGCGCGGATCGAGATCAAGGGTTGATTGAAGATGGATCAAGAAGTTGATCACAATTGGACCTAGAGGATCAAGATTGAGTCAAGAATTGAAGACGATCAAACCAATTGACGTGCATGTGCTTGTAAAATGACCCCATCCTGGATCCATGATCATCACCATTTAATTTTATTTTGATAAATGCCTGGATGTTTAATGCTTATGTCTATGCGGGTAGACTTATATTTGCATGAGATGTGAATACGCGATCGAGTGAGACCTAAATCGAAACCTCCCTAATCAGTCGAGGGTGAACCAACATGAGTTAGTCATATTAGATTAATTGATCTTATTGGTGTCTAGGCAAGCCTAAAAGGTGGTTACTTAATTAGGACCTTACTCTCTGAGTAAGGGGTGCCTCCCACCTGCTTACCTGGCCAATTGTTCGATTACCTCTTATGAAGAACTCAAGTTGCAAACACTAAGACTTGATTATGCAATATTAAGTCCATAGGTCTTCCATCGTAGTAGAGCTGCTAAAGTCTTTTCGGTGTTGATTTGTCTCAGCTGGACATAGTGAGCAAGTTGCATCGGGGGACTGGAACTCTCTATTAGATATGAGATGTTGCGGGATAAAGGTGGGGTTGGGCACCAATAACTGTTAGGTGAGGACCCAATGACGACTTTATTTCTGCGGTTATACGGTGGATCTGACTTAACTAAGTAATAGGGCCAATAACTGTTAGGTGAGGTCTTCATGACTTAGAGACCAAGTACCACTGCAATTTGCTTGAGAAGCATTGTACAAGAGTTGTACACTCATCCATTTATATGTCACCAATAACTGTTAGGTGAGGCGGCATGTAAATCAGTGAGACCGCAGTACCCACTAGAAATTCAAGTCGCGTAGGATTTTCGTTTCTCCATCAGGGGAGTATGAGGGATTCGAGAAAATAGTGGGAGCACATTTATTCTAAAAGTCCCTAGAATAAATTAAGTTCAAGTATAAAGTCTAACTAGAATCTTTGCTCTCTACAGATCACAATGTCAGCTTCAAACCCTTTGACCCGAATTCTTGAGACCAACAGACTGACCGGAACCAACTATAAAGACTGGCTTAGAAACCTGAAAATTGTTCTGAGTTGTGAGAAAATAGGGTACGTGCTCGAGAATGATATTCCTAGGCTACCAGCACGTCCTACTGATGATCAGCGTGAGACGCATCAGAAGTGGACTGATGACGACATTAGGGTCAAGTGCTATATCATGGCATCCATGACTAACGAACTTCAATGCCAGCATGAGAACATAAAGACTGCTAGGGAAATACTGGCTCACCTGCAAGAGTTGTATGGTGAGCAGAGCCGCACTGCACGCTTTGAAGTGTCCAAGAGGCTCTTCAAGGCAAAGATGCGCGAGGGGCAGTCTGTCCATGATCATTGTCTGACTATGATCAAGGACCTCGAGGAGCTTGAGAAGCTCGGTATGTCCATGTATAAGGAACTGCAGATAAATCTGATCCTGCAATTCCTTCCTGATTCATTTGGTCAATTTATAGTAAACTACCATATGAATAAAATTGAATGCACGAAGACCGAGTTGTTGAATATGTTGGTAACTACTGAAGGGCCTTGAAAGGTTCAAGGGGCTCTGTTCTGGCTGCTGAGCTGACTTCTGGTTCCAAGAGAAAGTCTACTTGGAAGAAAAAGTAGCCTACAAAGAAGCATAAGAAAGATAAAAAGCCTAAGAAGGACGTTCATAAGAAAAGGGCTGATGACAAAGAAAAATGTTTCCACTGCAACGTCGACGGCTACTGGAAAAGGAACTGCCCTTCATACCTCGAGAGCCAGAAGAACAAAAGGGACACACCTTCTGAAGGTATGCTAGACTTGCTCGTGATTGAAACTAACCTTACGGTTTCTTCTACTTCTAGTTGGGTTATAGATTCTGGTTCTAGTGCTCATTTGTGCACTACTATGCAGGGTCTAAAGAAAAGTAGGAGGCTGGCGGAAGGTGCAGTAAGCCTTCGGGTTGGCAACGGGGCAAGAGTGCTCGTTTCATTGGATATCCTAAAGAGTCATTAGGATACAATTTTTACATCTCAGAGGATCACAATGTGTTTGTGAGCCGACATGCCGTCTTCCTGAAAAAACAGTTTATCCTTGATAGAGGCAGTGGGAGGAAAATTGAGCTTGAAGAGAGAGTCTCTGAAAAGCAACGAGTTATGGATCCTATAGAACCTATTCATATAGAGCCAGCACACGTTGTACCTCCTCCACCTCATAGATCTAGTAGGGTCTCCCATCCTCCCGATAGATACTTAGGTATACTAGTAGAGGATACCGAGGAAATGTTCCTTATGGGAGATAGGGAACATATACAGGATCCCAATACCTACAACGAGGCGAAATCAGATATCGATTCCAAAAAATGGCTGGAAGCCATGAAGTCAGAGATAGACTCCATGTATTCCAACCAAGTCTGGACTTTAGTAGATCCACCAGAAGGTATAGTACCTATTGGATGCAAATGGATCTATAAAAGGAAGATAGGTTCGGATGGAAAGGTAGAGACCTATAAGGCAAGGCTAGTGGCGAAAGGGTATAGTCAGCGCGAAGGCATTGACTATCAGAAGACTTTTTCACCTGTAGCCATGCTAAAATCCATTCGAACATTGCTTGCCATTGCAGCGTTTCATGATTATGAAATATGGCAGATGGATGTGAAAACTGCTTTCCTGAATGGATATCTTGATGAAGATATCTATATGGAGCAGCCTTTGGGTTTCACTTCCAGTGATGGAGATCTCAAAGTCTGCAAGCTGCAAAGGTCCATCTATGGACTAAAGCAAGCATCTCGGAGCTGGAATACTCATTTCAATGATGCAATCAAATCGTTTGATTTCATCAAGAACGAAGAGGAATCGTGAGTTTACAAGAAGGTTAGTGGGAGTGCTGTCGTGTTCCTCGTACTGTACGTGGATGACATCCACTTGATTGGGAATGATGTTCCCATGCTAACCTCGGTCAAGGTCTGGTTGTCAAAAGAGTTCTTCATGAAAGACCTTGGGGAAGCATCCTACATTTTGGGGATTAAGGTCTATAGAGATAGATCTAAGAGGTTGCTTGGCCTATCACAGAAGATGTACATAGAGGAGGTACTGAAGAGGTTCAGTATGGAAAACTCTAAGAGGGGTCTATTACCCCTTAGGCATGGGATTCATCTCTCCAAGAAGATGTGCCCCAACACATCTGAAGAGATTCAACGCATGAGCAGGATTCCTTATGCTTCTGCAATAGGAAGCCTCATGTATGCCATGCTGTGTACACGACCTGATATAGCCCTTGCTGTGAGTGTCACTAGCAGATATCAGTTGAATCCAGGCGAAGAGCACTGGACCGCTGTGAAGAACATTCTTAAGTACTTAAGAAGAAGTAAAGATTTGTTCTTGGTCTTTGGAGGAGCATCGGAGTTAAAGGTAGAAGGATACACAGATTCAGATTTTATGACTGATATTGATGATAGAAAGTCTACATCTGGATATGTGTTCTTGTGCAATGGTGGTACGGTAAATTGGAAGAGTTTCAAACAACCGATCATTGCTGATTCTACCATGGAAGCTGAGTATATCGCCGCCTCTGAAGCTACAAAGAAAGTCTTCTGGTTCAAAAAATTCATTGCAGAGCTAGATGTAATGCCATCAGATGCCATCACACTCTACCGCGATAATAATGGCGCCATAGCTCTTGCTAAGGAGCCAAGGTCTCATCAGAAGTCCAAGCATATAGAGCGGCGTTTTCACCTTATACGCGATTACCTCGAGAAGAAATATGTCGAGGTGCAGAGAGTAGACTCCACGGACAACATGGCAGATCCGCTCACTAAGCAGCTAAGTCAGCAGAAGACTGAAGCCCACCTTGAGAAGATGGGACTTAGATATATAGCTGATTGGCTTTAGTGCAAGTGGGAGATTGTTAGATGTATGCCCTAGAAGCCAATCTGGCTGCACATTATTAATCCTGGGACATAAATTTGTACTTGACTTTATTATTATTGAATAATAAATGGACATCTTTTCATTCATATTGTTTATGTGTCTATGAATCGTCCACGGAATTAATAAGATGATGATTCATATTCTCAAGAGTTGAGAATTTGAGCCATATATCATTGGTGATTAATTTTTAAATGCTCTGATACCACTGTTAGCATCCCACATATGCCATGAAAATTTGAAATAATTTTCAGATTGCAGCGGAAAAACTATGCGGGATCTGTTCATCCTTATCACTTTAGGGATTAAAAGAGGAGGCGTGTGACCCCTCTTCTTCATCCTTTTCTGATGCATTTCGACAGCAACCTTTCTCCTCCATCTTCCTCCTTTGAGCCGCCATCAAGAGAAGAAAAAGAAGAGCCTTGATCGCCCTCTTCCTTCTTCATTTCAGTTTTAAAAGGGAAGAACAAGAAAAAGGCTGTAGGGCTTTGTTCTTGTTCCTTTTGATCCATCCTTCTTCCTCCTCCTCCCTAAGCATTTAAGAGTTGATTGAAAGGGAGGACTTCAGCCATCAAAAGCCATCTCTGCAAGGGAGCTAGCACCCCGGGGAGATACATAGGCTTCCATCGAACCTTCTACAAATCTAATTAATTGTCTTAGGGCTGAAATTTAATAAGTTCTAATTAGATTAGGATTATTTTAAGTCCTAATTAATTTTCAATTTAATCTAATTAATTTCATGACTCCTAATTGGATTAGGATTGAAGAGTTCAATAGAGTCATGGTTCAATTAAATCCTAATTAGATTAGGATTTGGAGGAAATTGAAATAGGTGCATATAAATCCTATTTTGACTAGGATTGGACTCATGCATTAGACCCAAACCACCTTGCCACTTAATTTGATTAAGTGATTAATTGAAGGGGATATGAGGGAGGGTCGTAGGCCCCTTGATTGCTTGCGTGAGAAGTAAAAAAAAAAGGGAGCAAACCCCCTCCTTGCTGCCGAATTGAAGAGATAAGGGTGAACTCCTAAAAAATAGGAGTTCATCCTTATCACATTGAAAATAAAAAGGAGGAGGGGTTCGGCCCCTCCTCTAAGGATTTTCTCTTGGGTTTCACGGCAGCAAGTCTTCCCTCCCATTCCTCTTTTCAGCAGAAATAGAGAAGGGAAGAAAAGAAGCTTGGGTGGCCCTTCTTCCTCCCATTCTTGGTTCCAACAAAAAGAAAAGGGAAAAGGCTGAAAGTGTTTTGTTCTTGTTCCCTTTGATCCATCCTTCTTCCTCCTTCTCCCTAGGCATTCACGAGTTGATTGAAAGGAAAAACCTCAGCCATCTAAAGCCATCTCTGCAAGGGAGCTAGCACCTCAGGGAGATCCAAAGGCTTCGATCGAATCATTACCTCGTGTGGATACCCGTAGAGGCCGGATGTGTGTGCGGCTTCCATCGAACCTTCTACAAATCCACGTGAATCAGATTTACGGAGACCATCTACCCACACAAGGTGAAGATCTGATCTTCTTAATGATTTTAAAATGGTTTAAAATAATTTAATTCTAATCTATCTACAAACGAATGGTTTTAAAATACGTTCATGCGATGAACGGATCCCGTACAGTACGAGGAACACGACAGCACTCCCACTAACCTTCTTGTAAACACACGGTTTCTCTTCGTTCTTGATGAAATCAAACGATTTGACTGCATCATTGAAACGAGTATTCCAGCTCTGAGATGCTTGCTTTAGTCCATAGATGGACCTTTGCAGCTTGCAGACCTTGTGATCTCCATCACTGGAAGTGAAACCCAAAGGCTGCTCTATATAGATATCTTCATCAAGATATCCATTCAGAAAAGCAGTTTTCACATCCATCTTCCATATTTCATAATCATGAAACGCTGCGATGGCAAGCAATGTTCGAATGAATTTTAGCATGGCTACAGGTGAAAAAGTCTCCTGATAGTCAATGCCTTCGCGCTAACTATACCCTTTCGCCACTAGCCTTGCCTTATAGGTCTCTACCTGAAAGAGTAGATGCCCTACAAGTCAATCGCAATATGTATTGCGAAAGGTTTTTTCTTTTGATTTGTCCAAATCATGTACATGACATTTAAATATGAATAAAGGCGTTATATTTTATCATATGCTGTTGATTATATTTATGATAAACTCCTTAGATTAGGGCAATGGTTTTAAGACTATGATGAGATCATACTAGTGAGACTTAAAATTCTAAAATCCTAATCTTAAATATTTCCAGTCATTGGTACATTGAGTCGGGGATCAATGATTACCGGAAAAGACTGGCATGTCTTATGTATGCTCGATGCAGAGGATGATTGATCTCACAATCATTTGTGTGGAGACACTAATACAAAGATGTGGATGCTTATTAGAGGAATGAGTTCACTGAATTGACCTACAAAGAGAAATCTTATGAAGTCTTACTTACATGTCAAAAGATGATTCTCTTAGTGGAAGTTGTGCAACTGATCCTATGACCTGAGATCACCATGGTATCTTGTGCACATGAACCCATATTTTGGTTTACACTCATTCATGACAATAAGTTGTGTACGAGGTCTTCTGGATATGGTGAATTGTGTACGAAGATTCTGAGTAGGTCAACAAGGAATTAATCACTTCTAGTAAGAGAAGATAGCATCCTATTTATTCTAATCACATGATAATTCGGAAAGCCTTTGATCAAAGCAGAATGAAAATTAGAAAGAGTTTCTAATATTTCATTATTTGAATTATCATTAAAAGATTGAGAAAAATATGAATATGAAATTGAGTTTGACATATATTCATACTCATATACATATTTGGGATGCAGTTTGATTAAAGGATTGAATTGCATGGTAACTTGCCACTGAATGGTATTTTTGGTATTTCTACCAAATTTCATATTTTTTGGGTAGACATGACACGTTGCTAGACGTCAATCTTATTTTATAGGTTTGATCAAATTAAAGAGTTTAATTCGATCACCAATTAGAAAGGATTCTAATTGTTAAGTTCGGGTTCGCGCAGTTTGGATTTAAATCGATTAGAAGAGTTCTAATCAAGTTGGGTCAACTCGCACTCACACCTATTGCTGGCTAAGTATGGAACCCAATGGGTCACACACAAGGAAACTTATCAAGGGTCTAATTGGATTAGATCATGTTTCCAAGATAAACATCCTAGCAGGTGTTGCAAACCTTAGCTCCTGATTCGAATTGGATTCGAATCTGATTTGAATTGGATTCGAATCTGATTCTTAATTGATCTAATTTGATTAGATCATATTCTAATATGGGTTAGCCAAGAGTTGGCACCTAATTGGCTTGGTTTGAGTCTAATTGGATTAGATTTGATAAATCATTCATTTTTGACCGTTGGATCAACATTTGGATGAAGAGATGGATCAAATGGATGGCGCCATGGATTGGAGCCATTGGATCTTCATCATGGGATGATGGGAGATCATGATCTCGTGATGGATCTCATCTGGAGGCGTGATGATGAAATTTACGTGAAGGGATAAGCACTTAAAATAGATGGCGCCCCTTGGATTGGATAAAGATGACACGTCATCTTATCCTAACTACTCTCCCTTCAACCGCGTCATTCTCTCTCTCCTTATTTCTTATGGCGCCACCAATAAGGGCCTTTGGATCATCATCTATCCTTGATCAATGGTCGAGAATGCTCCCTATTTTTCATGCGTGAGAAGAAATGAAGAGAGGCATGAGTACGGTGGATTTCATGAAGAGGTGCTTAGGGAATGGATAAGGATGAAGCGCCATATCATAAGCACTTCATCTTATCCTAACTACTTCTGATATGCCCTCTCATCAAATGACACACCCCTTGATCTCACGCCCCTCTTCATGCATAAATGGATGGCCACAATGCATCCGTACGCCATCTATAAATAGGGAATGCTCCGGTGTTTTCATCCATCGGAAATCAATCCAACTCTCTCTCTCACATATCCCTTCTTTCTTACAAGCCTTCTTTCTTTCTAACATCACTCTTAAGTTGTCCTAATCCTAGACAAGAAGGTCTTCTTTAGGTCAAAAAGGTTAGAAGTGTTTTTAGAAGGGAAAAAAAAATTAGAAAGGAAGGAAAGTAAGCCATTAGAATTATTTAGAAGAATTCTGCATTAAGGATCAAAAGTCTTTGGAGCTAAAGTCTTGATCAAGTTTTCGTGTGGATCACCATTGGAGGGCGGACACTTGGATGCCTCGTGGAGATTGTACTCTTTGGATTAGCGTTTGAGGTATTCTACTAATTCTGCATTTATTTTATATCATTTGATTGTAATCATTAAGGTGATCTAGGCTTAAAAGGGTTTCATGCATAGGAACTTTATTAAGAAATTTTTAAAATTCCTAGCTTTCGCGGCGCATTATAACATGCTAAAACCCTTCACTACCTTTCCATCCGAACCTATCTTCTTTTTATAGATCTATTTGCATCCAATAGGTACTATACCTTCTGGTGGATCTACTAAGGTCCAGACTTGGTTGGAATACATGGAGTCTATCTCTGACTTCATGGCTTCCAGCCATTTCTCGGAATCGATATCTGATATCGCCTCGTTGTAGGTATTGGGATCCTGTATATGTTCCCTATCTCCCATGAGGAACATTTCCTCGGTATCCTCTACTAGTATACCTAAGTATCTATCGGGAGGATGGGAGACCCTACTAGATCTACGAGGTGGAGGAGGTACAACGTGTGCTGGCTCTATATGAATAGGTTCTATAGGATCCATAACTCGTTGCTTTTCAGAGACTCTCTCTTCAAGCTCAATTTTCCTCCCACTGCCTCTATCAAGGATAAACTGTTTTTCCAGGAAGACGGCATGTCGGCTCACAAACACATTGTGATCCTCTGAGATGTAAAAATTGTATCCCAATGACTCTTTAGGATATCCAACGAAACGAGCACTTATGGTTCTAGGCTCTAACTTGTCCGTCTGTAGTCGGTTGACGTGGGCCGGACATCCCCAAATCCTGAGATGACCAAGACTCGGCTTCTTACCATGCCATATCTCATACGGTGTGGTAGGAATGGATTTAGAGGGAACTCTATTCAATAAATAAATCGCGGATAATAAGGCATCTCCCCAAAGAAACATAGGTAGATCAGTGAAGCTCATCATGGATCGGTGTTAGAAACCCCGATCATACCGCTACTAATCTAAAAAAAATCAGATAGCAGCGGAAGAGGCATGTGCGGGATCGACGTTCATCTCATGAACGTTGTTTCATGAACCGTTCGTAGTTAGATAAGGATTAAAACTTTTAAAACCTTTAGGAAGATCAGATCTTCACCTTGTGCGGGTAGATGATCACCGCAAACTGAAGTTCGTGGTTTTGGAATAAGGTTCGCTTGAAGCCGTTCAAGTGTCCGGCCTCTACGGGTATCCACACGAAGCAGGAACCGATCCAAGCTTTCTATCTCCCCGGGGTGCTAGCTCCCTTGCAGAGATAACTTTAATGGCTGATGTCCTCCCTTTTAATCAACCCTTGATTGCGCTTGGGAGGAGGAAGAAGAAGGATGAAGAGAGGAAGAAGATCAAAGCCCCTGCAGCCTTCTTTCTTTTCCCTGCGTTGGAAGGAAGAAGGGAGGAGGAAGAGGCCGCCAATGGCTTCTTCTTTTCTTCCTTTGCTTGCGGCTGAACCAAGGGGGAGAGAGGTGGCCACGGCTTGGAGGGGAGAGGAATTCACTTACTTAGGGCGCCGGCCCTTGCCCCCTTTTTATAGCCATCTAGGGCTCCTACAATTTAGGAGCCCTAGAGTTATTTCCTAAGAGGGGGCGCCGGCCCCCTCTCTTCATGCCGCACCAAGATAAGGAGAGGGGCTCATGCCCCTCTTATTTGGTTAACCTAATCCTCCTCTAAGGAGGATTAGGTGTCCCTCTCATGGTTTAGTCCTAATCTAATTAGGCTTGAATCAATTGGGTTCAATCAATGCTAGTCTTAATCCAATTAGGACTTGAATGAACCATGACTCAATTGAACCCTTCAATCCTAATCCAATTAGGAGTCATGTTGATCCATTAGATTAATGATTAATTAGGACTTAAGAAATCTTAATCTAATTAGGACTTATTTAATTTTAGTCCTAATCCAATTAGAACTCTTATTTGAATCCGAAGTCCTAATCTAATTAGGATTTCTAGGAATGCTATTCTAAGTAGGAATCCAAAATAAATTCAAAATCCTAATCTAATTAGGATTGTAGGAATCCTACTCTAAGTAGGAATCCCAGTCCTACTCCAAATAGAATTCCCAGTCCTAATTCAATTAGGACTCTAGAAATCCTACTCCAAGTAGGATTTGTGTTTTAAGTCCAATTAATCAATTTCCATTCCTTCTTCAACTTCTTATCAATCGAATTGATTACTCGTGATTCATAATCACTTTTTCAACCATCGGATCGGTCAATACTTCTAGTGTGTGTGACCCCATAGGTTCTACTCTGACTGGTAGTGAGATATATTGTGATCTCTATCACAATATCATTGAAAACTTCTTTCAATGGATTGGAACGATTCCAACTCTACTCATTAGGGTTTATCGATCATCAAGATAATCCCTATGAGTCCCACCATCCACCAGTGACACCTAGCAGCATGTAGTCGCTACCCAGTAGAATAGAATGATGAACCTCTAGGTGCAGTTAATATGTGATACAATCCTACTATCGTGGATTCCTACAGGATGGAGGTCATGGACAACTCGTCAAACCCCATCGTCTATCGTATGTGAAGATTTATTTGACTTAAGTTCGAGAGTGGAAAACTCTTTCTCCACTGTGCATACTGCCTCGGCCGAGGTCTTACGAACTCAGTCTTATAAATCACATAGGATCTCTCCTTATCTATCAAGGTCGATAGATTCCTTATAGGTGCATACCCTACTCCTACAGTGAACCTACTGCAGCCAATCTACACGGCATGGACCCATATGGCTAGAGACCATGCATGTGTGCAGTCAAACTACAATAACCTTACTGTGAGTGGCCGAAGCACCGCAGGTCAAAGGACTAGTCACACTATTGCGACATCAAGCAAGTCACTGACGAGTGGATAGACATCCAAGTGACTTCTTGTCTTGGTCACGCTCAGTACCCTTGTTCTTAACAAGCACCTGCACTATTACTCAGTGTCGCCACACTGTGAACTCAAATCTCGTCCATCCATAAGGAAAGTAATGTGTGCACTGATCTCATCGGATCGATCACCGTCCTCGTGATGATCCATCGATCAGGAGCATTTAGAAATTAATCACTAATGATACATGGCTCAAATTTTCAACTCTTGAGAATATGCATCATCATCTTATTAATTCCTCGGACGATTCATAAACACATAAACAATATGAATGAAAAAGATGCCTTTCATTTATTCAATAATAATAAAGTCAAGTACAAATTATGTCCCAGAATTAATAATGTGTCAGCCAAAATTGGCTTCTAGGGCATACATCTAACAATCTCCCACTTGCACTAAAGCCAATCAGTCATATATCTTAGTCCCATCTTCTCAAGGTGAGCTTCAGTCTTTTGTTGACTTAGTTGCTTAGTGAACGGGTTTGCCACGTTGTCCGCGGAGTCTACTCTCTGCACCTCGACATACTTCTTCTCAACATAGTCGCGTATGAGGTGAAAACGCCGCTCTATATGCTTGGACTTCTGATGAGACCTTGGCTCCTTAGCAAGAGCTATGGCGCCATTATTATCGCAGTAGAGTGTTATGGCATCTGATGACATTACATCCAATTCTGCAATGAATTTCTTGTACCAGAAGCCTTCCTTAGCAGCTTCAGAGGTGGCGATGTACTCAGCTTCCATAATAGAGTCAGCATTGATCGGTTGTTTAGAACTCTTCCAATTCACCGTACCACCATTGCATAAGAACACATATCCAGATGTTGACTTTCTATCATCGACGTCAGTCATGAAGTCTGAATCTGTGTACCCTTCTACCTTTAACTCTGATGATCCTCCAAAGACCAAGAATAAATCTTTAGTTCTTCTCAAGTACTTAAGAATATTCTTCACAACTGTCCAGTGTTCTTCACCTGGATTTGACTGATATCTGCTTGTGACACTCACAGCAAGAGCTATATCAGGTCGTGTACATAGCATGGCATACATGAGGCTCCCTATTGCTGATGCATAGGGAATCTTGCTCATGCGTTGAATCTCTTCAGATGTGTTGGGGCACATCTTCTTGGAGAGATGAATTCCATGCCTAAGGGGTAAGAGACCCCTTTTGGAGTTTTCCATGCTGAACCTTTTCAGCACTTCCTCTATGTACATTTTCTGTGATAGGCCAAGCATCCTTTTAGATCTATTTCTATAGACCTTAATTCCCAAAATATAGGATGCTTCCCCAAGGTCTTTTATGGAGAATTCTTTTGACAACCAGACCTTGACCGAGGTTAGCATGGGAATATCATTCCCTATCAGGAGGATGTCGTCCACGTACAGTACGAGAAATACGACAGCGCTCCCACTAACATTTTTGTAAACACACGGTTCCTCTTCGTTTTTGATGAAATCAAACGTTTTGATTGCGTCATCGAAACGAGTGTTCCAACTCCGAGATGCTTGCTTTAGTCCATAGATGGACCTTTGCAGCTTGCAGACCTTGTGATCTCCATCACTGGAAGTGAAACCCAAAGACTGTTCCATATAGATATCTTCATCAAGATATCCATTCAAGAAAGCAGTTTTTATATCCATCTGCCAGATTTCGTAATCATGAAATGCTGCAATGGCAAGCAATGTTCGGATGGATTTCAGCATGGCTACGGGTGAAAAGGTCTCCTGATAGTCAATGCCTTCGCGTTGACTATACCCTTTCGCCACTAGTCTTGCTTTATAGGTCTCTACCTTTCCATCCGAACCTATCTTTCTTTTGTAGATCCATTTGCATCCAATAGGTACAATACCTTTTGGTGGTTCTACTAGGGTCCAGACTTGGTTGGAATGCATGGAGTCTAACTCTGATTTCATAGCTTCCAACCATTTCTCGGAATCGATATCAGATATCGCCTCGTTGTAGGTTTTGGGATCCTGTATGTGATCCCTATCTCCCACTAGGAACATTTTCTCGGTATCCTCTTCTAGTACACCTAAGTATCTATCGGGAGGATGGGAGACCCTACTAGATTTGCGAGGTGGTTGAGGGACATCGTGTACTGGCTCTGTATTAATGGGTTCGATAGGATCCATGACTCGTTGCTTTTCAGAGACTTTCTCTTCAAGCTCAATTTTTCTCCCACTGCCTCTATCAAGGATAAACTGGTTTTTCAAAAAGATGGCATGATGGCTCACAAACACATTATGCTCCTCTGAGACGTAAAAATTGTATCCTAATAACTCTTTAGGATATCCTATAAAACGAGCACTTATGGTCCTAGCCTCTAGTTTGTCCGCCTGTAGTCTTTTGACGTGGGCCGGACATCCCAAATCTTGAGATGACCAAGACTTGGTTTCTTACCATGCCATATCTCATACGGTGTGGTAGGAACGGATTTAGAGGGAACTCTATTAAGTAGATAAACTGCGGTAAGTAAGGCATCTCCCCAAAGAAACATCGGTAGATCAGTGAAGCTCATCATGGACCGGACCATATCCAATAGAGTCCGATTTCTCCTCTCTGACACCCCGTTGAGTTGAGGTGTACCTGGAGGAGTCTATTGTGAGACTATGCCATTGTCTTTGAGATAGTCCCGGAATTCTCCACTAAGGTATTCTCCTCCTCGATCTGATCGAAGAGCCTTAAGAGGTTTTCCAGTTTGTTTTTCTACTTCATTTATGAACTCTTTGAACTTTTCGAAAGATTCAGATTTGTGTCTCATAAGATACACATACCCATACCATGAATAATCATCGGTAAAGGTAATGAAGTACGAATAACGTCCCCTGGCTAGCACATCGAATGGGCCACATACATCTGTGTGTATCAGGGTAAGTATTTCAGTGGTCCTCTCCCCATGTCCTACAAAGGGCAATCTGGCCATTTTTCCTTGAAGACAGGACTCGCAAATTGGATATGACTCGGAAGTCAATGAGCCGAGAAGCCCATTTTTATCCATTTTGTTCATTCTGTCCTCTCCAATATGGCCAAGCTTGAGGTGCCACAAATATTTTTGATTTATCTCATCCCTGGATCTTTTGGATCCTTTGGCACTCACTTCTTGCTCAGACACATTTATAGGTACATCCATATGCAAATGATAGAGACTGTCAATCATAAAACCACGTGCGACTATTTTATTTCTGAAATAAATAGAACAGTAGTCTTTGTCAAATGTAAAAACATGACCTTCCTGTGCTAGACATAAAACAGAAATCAAATTTCTGCTAGCAGCAGGTACATAATAGCAGTCTCTAAGTAATAAACTAAAACCAGACGGTAGTCGCAGATGGTAAGTGCTCACAGCCACAGCAGCAACTTTTGCCCCGTTGCCAACCCGAAGGGTTACCGCACCTTCCGCCAGCCTTCTACTTTCCTTTAGACCCTGCATGGTAGTGCATAGATGAGCACTAGAACCAGAATCTATAACCCAACTAGAAGTAGAAGAAACCGTTAGATTAGTTTCAATTATGAGCAAGTCTATACCTTCTGAAGGTGTGTCACCTTTCTTGTTCTTCAGGTTCTCGAGTATGAAGGACAGTTCCTCTTCCAGTGGCCGTCGATATTGCAGTGGAAACATTTTCCTTTGTCATTGGCCATTTTCTTTTGAACTTCCTTCTTTGGCTTCTTATCTTTCTTCTGTATCTTAGCAGGCTTCTTTTTCTTCCAAGTAGACTTTCTCTTGGAACCAGAAGTCAACTCAGCAGCAAGGACATTGCCCCTTGAACCTTTCAAGGCTCCCTCAGTAGTTACCAACATATTTATCAGTTCAGTCTTAGTGCATTCAATCTTATTCATGTGGTAGTTTACTATAAACTGACCAAATGAATCAGAAAGGGATTGAAGGATCAGATCAACTTGCAATTCCTTGTGCATGTTCATACCGAGCTTCTCAAGCTCCTCTAGGTCCTTGATCATAGTCAGACCGTGATCATGAACGGACTGCCCCTCGCGCATCTTTGCTTTGAAGAGCCTCTTGGACACTTCAAAACGAGCTGTGCGACTCTGCTTACCATACAACTCTTGCAGGTGTGCCAGTATGTCCCTAGCAGTCTTCATATTTTCATGCTGGCATTGTAGTTCATTGGACATGGATGCCATGATATAGCACTTGACCCTAGTGTCATCGTCTGTCCACTTCTCATGCGTCGTACGCTGATCAGCGGTCGGACGTGCTGGTAATGCGGGGATGTCATTGTCGAGCACATAGCTATTTTCTCGCAACTCAGAATAATTTTGAGATTCCTAAGCCAGTCTCTGTAATTGGTACCGGTCAATCGGTTGGTCTCAAGAATACGGGTCAAAGGGTTTGAGGCTAACATTATGATCTGCAGAGAGTAAAGATTCTAGTTAGACTTTTGTACTTGATCTTAATCCGTTCTAGGGTCTTTTAGAACAAATGTAACTCCCACTATTTTCTCGAATTTCTCACACTCCCCTGGTAGAAAAACGGAAATCCCACACAACTAGGGTTTCTAGTGGGTACTGCGGTCCCACCGATTTACATGCCACCTCACCTAACAGTTATTGGTGACACATAGATTGATGAATGTACAACTCTTGTACAATGCTTCTCAAGCATGTTGCAGTGCAACTTGGTCTCTAAGCCATGAAAACCTCACCTAACAGTTATTGGTCCCATTTCTTAGTTAAGTCAGACCCACTATATAACCGTAGGAATAAAGTCGTCATTGGCTCCTCACCTAACAGTTATTGGTGCCCAACCCCACCTTTATCCTACAACATCTCATGTCTATAGAGAGGTCCAGCCCCCCGATGCAACTTGCCCACTGTGTCCAGCCGAGACAAATCAACATCAGAAAGACCTTAGCAGCTCTAGTACGGTGGAAGACCTATAGACTTAATATTGGTTAATCAAGTCTTAGTGTTTGCAACTTGAGCTCTTCATAAGAGGTAATCGAACAATTGGCCAGGTAAGCAGGTGGGAGGCTCTCCTTACTCAGAGAGTAAGGTCCTAAATAAGTAACCACCTTTCATGCTTTCCTAGACACCAATTAGATCAATTAATCTAATATGACTCGCTCATGTTGGTTCACTCTCGACTTGATTGAGGAGGTTTTAATTTAGGTCTCAATTGGGTTTGCTACATCACATGTAAACCTATCTACCCGACTCTCATTCACATCACATGCAAACGGCACATTGCAGGCAGTTATAATCGCAGCAATAATTAAAGTTAAACTTTAAATGGGTGATGATCATGGATTCTAATTAGGTCATATTACAAGCACATGCACGTCAATCGATCAACTGGTCTTCAACCCTTGAATTGGTTCCAAGCCTCCTTGATTCGATCCTTGACCAACTCTTGATCCAATCGCTATCAACCGCTTAGACCTCTGTTCATCTCATGCATCATCTTCGACTTGATCGTTGACGTACATCACATCACAGAAATACAACCAGATATAAAATAAAAATAATAATAAATTACATCTCCCTTTTAGGAGGCACGCAGGCCTCTCAAAACATTAAATAAGATGCATGCAAGCATCTAAAAAATTACATGACATTGCAGATCACATCGCAGGTCTTTACATTTAATACCAAAAGAGTTTGAATCCTATGATCATCACCATATGCAACAATTATAATTTTCAGATCTGAGAATTAATTGATTATGTTATGACATAGGTTGCTGATTATGCTAATCATGATTCTAAACTTTGTAATCTCATTAACAATACAATTAGAATCATCATCTTATCATATAAAAATCAGCATCCAAAAATTCAGCAATCCTGAAAAATCTGCATGCAGAAATTTTCAGCATGCATAATCTTTCAATTTTCAGATCTAAGATGCCTTTAGATAATTAATCCTTACCTTAATCTACGATGCCTAGGCTCTGATACCACTGTTAGAAACCCCGATCATGCCGCTGATAATTCAAAAAAAATCAGATAGCAGCGGAAGAGGCATGTGCGGGATCGACGTTCATCTCATGAACCGTTCATAGTTAGATAAGGATTAAAACTTTTAAAACCTTTAGAAAGATCAGATCTTCACCTTGTGCGGGTAGATGATCACCGCAAACTGAAGTTTGTGGTTTTGGAATAAGGTTCGCTTGAAGCCGTTCAAGTGTCCGGCCTCTACGGGTATCCACACGAAGCAGGAACCGATCCAAGCTTTCTATCTCCCCGGGGTGCTAGCTCCCTTGCAGAGATAACTTTGATGGATGATGTCCTCCGTTTTAATCAACCCTTGATTGCGCTTGGGAGGAGGAAGAAGAAGGATGAAGAGAGGAAGAAGATCAAAGCCCCTGCAGCCTTCTTTCTTTTCCCTGCGTTGGAAGGAAGAAGGGAGGAGGAGGAGGCCGCCAATGGCTTCTTCTTTTCTTCCTTTGCTTGCGGCTGAACCAAGGGGGAGAGAGGTGGCCACGGCTTGGAGGGGAGAGGAATTCACTTACTTAGGGCGCCGGCCCTTGCCCCCTTTTTATAGCCATCTAGGGCTCCTACAATTTAGGAGCCCTAGAGTTATTTCCTAAGAGGGGGCGCCGACCCCCTCTCTTCATGCCGCACCAAGATAAAGAGAGGGGCTCATGCCCCTCTTATTTGGTTAACCTAATCCTCCTCTAAGGAGGATTAGGTGTCCCTCTCATGGTTTAGTCCTAATCTAATTAGGCTTGAATCAATTGGGTTCAATCAATGCTAGTCTTAATCCAATTAGGACTTGAATGAACCATGACTCAATTGAACCCTTCAATCCTAATCTAATTAGAAGTCATGTTGATCTATTAGATTAATGATTAATTAGGACTTAAGAAATCTTAATCTAATTAGGACTTATTTAATTTTAGTCTTAATCCAATTAGAACTCTTATTTGAATTCGAAGTCCTAATCCAATTAGGATTTCTAGGAATCCTATTCTAAGTAGGAATCCAAAATGAATTCAAAATCCTAATCTAATTAGGATTGTAGGAATCCTACTCTAAGTAGGAATCCCAGTCCTACTCCAAATAGGATTCCCAGTCCTAATCCAATTAGGACTCTAGGAATCCTACTCTAAGTAGGATTTGTGTTTTAAGTCCAATTAATCAATTCTCATTCCTTTTTCAACTTCTTATCAATCGAATTGATTACTCGTGATTCATAATCACTTTTTCAACCATCGGATCGGTCAATACTTCTAGTGTGTGTGACCCCATAGGTTCTACTCTGACTGGTAGTGAGATATATTATGATCTCTATCACAATATCATTGAAAACTCCTTTCAATGGATTGGAACGATTCCAACTCTACTCATTAGGGTTTATCGATCATCAAGATAATCCCTATGAGTCCCACCATCCACCAGTGACACCTAGCAGCATATAGTGGCTATCCAGTAGAATAGAATCATGAACCTCTAGGTGCAGTTAATATGTGATACAATCCTACTATCGTGGATCCCTACAGGACGGAGGTCATGGACAACTCGTCAAACCCCATCGTCTGTCGTATGTGAAGATTTATTCGACTTAAGTTCGAGAGTGGAAAACTCTTTCTCCACTGTGCATACTGCCCCGGTCGAGGTCTTACGAGCTCAGTCTTATAAATCACATAGGATCTCTCCTTATCTATCAAGGTCGATAGATTCCTTATAGGTGCATACCCTACTCCTACAGTGAACCTACTGCAGCCAATCTACACGGCATGGATCCATATGGCTAGAGACCATGCATGTGTGCAGTCAAACTACAATAACCTTACTGTGAGTGGCCGAAGCACTGCAGGTCAAAGGACTAGTCACACTACTGCAACATCAAGCAAGTCACTGACAAGTGGATAGACATCCAAGTGACTTCTTGTCTTGGTCACGCTCAGTACCCTTGTTCTTAACAAGCACCTGCACTATTACTCAGTGTCGCCACACTGTGAACTCAAGTCTCGTCCATCCATAGGGAAAGTAATGTGTGCACTGATCTCATCGGGTCGATCACCGTCCTCGTGATGATCCATCGATCAGGAGCATTTAGAAATTAATCACTAATGATACATGGCTCAAATTTTCAACTCTTGAGAATATGCATCATCATCTTATTAATTACTCCGACGATTCATAGACACATAAACAATATGAATGAAAAAGATGCCTTTCATTTATTCAATAATAATAAAGTCAAGTACAAATTATGTCCCAGAATTAATAATGTGTCAGCCAAAATTAGCTTCTAGGGCATACATCTAACAATCGGACCATATCCAATAGAGTCTGATTCCTCCTCACTGACACCCCGTTGAGTTGAGGTGTACCCGGAGGCGTCCATTGTGAGACTATGCCATTCTCCTTGAGATAGTACCGGAATTTCCCACTAAGGTATTCTCCTCATCGATCTGATCGAAGAACCTTAAGGATTTTTCCAGTCTGTTTTTCTACTTCATTTCTGAACTCTTTGAACTTTTCAAAAGACTCAGATTTGTATCTCATAAGATACACATACCCATATCGTGAATAGTCATCGGTAAAGGTAATGAAGTATGAATAACGATCCCTGGCTTGCACATCAGTGTGTACCAGGGTAAGTATTTCAGTGGTCCTTTCCCCATGTCCTACAAAAGGTAATCTAGCCATTTTTTCTTGAAGACAGGACTCACAAACTGGATATGACTTAGAAGTCAATGGGCCGAGAAGCCCATCTTTTTCCATTTTGTTCATTCTATCCTCTCCAATATGGCCAAACCTGAGGTACCACAAATACTTCTGGTTTATGTCATCTCTGGATCTTTTAGATCCTATGGCATTCACCACTTGCTCAGACACATTCACAAACACATCAATATGCAAGTGATAGAGACTGTCAATCATGAAACCACGTGCAACTAATTTATTTCTGAAATAAATAGAATAGCAGTCTTTGTCAAAAGTCAAAACATGACCATCCTGTGCTAAACACGAAACAGAAATCAAATTCCTGCTAGCAGGAGGGACATAATAACAGTCTCTAAGCAATAAACTAAATCCAGATGGTAATCGCAGAGGGTAGGTGCCCACAGCTACAGCAGCAACTCTTGCCCCGTTGCCAACCCGAAGGCTTACTGCACCTTCCGCCAGCCTCCTACTTTTCTTTAGACCCTGCATAGTAGTGCACAAATGAGCACTAGAACCAGAATCTATAACCCAACTAGAAGTAGAAGAAACCGTAAGGTTAGTTTCAATCACGAGCAAGTCTAGCATACCTTCAGAAGGTGTGTCCCTTTTGTTCTTCAGGCTCTCGAGGTATGAAGGGCAGTTCCTTTTCCAGTGGCCGTCGATGTTGCAGTAAAAATATTTTCCTTTGTCATCAGCCCTTTTCTTATGAACTTCCTTCTTAGGCTTTTTGTCTTTCTTGTGCTTCTTTGCAGGCTTCTTTTTCTTCCAAGTAGACTTTCTCTTGGAACCAGAAGTCAGCTCAGCAGCCAGAACAAAGCCCCTTGAACCTCTCAAGGCCTCTTTAGTAGTTACCAACATATTCAACAACTCGGTCTTCGTGCATTCAATTTTATTCATATGGTAGTTTACTATAAACTGACTAAATGAATTAGGAAGGGATTGCAGGATCAGATCTATCTGCAGTTCCTTATACATGGACATACTGAGCTTCTCAAGCTCCTCGAGGTCCTTGATCATAGTCAGACAATGATCATGGACAGACTGCCTCTCGCGCATCTTTGCCTTGAAGAGCCTCTTGGATACTTCAAAGCATGCAGTGCGGCTCTGCTCACCATACAACTCTTGCAGATGAGCCAGTATTTCCCTAGCAGTCTTCATGTTCTCATGCTGGCATTGAAGTTTGTTAGTCATGGATGCCATGATGTAGCACTTGACCCTAATGTCGTCATCTGTCCACTTTTGATGCGTCTCACGCTGATCATCAGTAGGACGTGCTGGTAACCTAGGGATATCGTTCTCGAGCACATACCCTAGTTTCTCACAATTCAGAATAATTTTCAGGTTTCTAAGCCAATCTTTATAGTTGGTTCCGGTCAGTCGATTGGTCTCAAGGATACGGGTCAAAGGGTTTGAAGCTAACATTGTGATCTATAGAGAGTAAAGATTCTAGTTAGACTTTGTACTTGAACTTAATTTGTTCTATGGACTTTTAAAACAAATATGCTTTCACTATTTTCTCGAATCCCTCATACTCCCCTGATGGAGAAACGAAAAACCTACGTGACTAGGATTTTTAGTGGGTACTGCGGTCTCACCGATTTACATGCCGCCTCACCTAACAGTTATTGGTGACATATAAATGGATGAGTGTACAACTCTTGTACAATGCTTCTCAAGCATATTGCAGTGGTACTTGGTCTCTAAGTGATGAAGACCTCACCTAACAGTTATTGGCCCCATTACTTAGTTAAGTTGGACCCACCGTTTAACCGCAGAAATAAAGTCGTCATTGGGTCCTCACCTAACAGTTATTGGTGCCCAACCCCACCTTTACCCCACAACATCTCATGTCTAATAGAGAGGTCCAGTCCCCCGATGCAACTTGTCCACTGTGTCCAACCGAGACAAATCAACACCGAAAAGACCTTAGCAGCTCTACTACGGTGGAAGATCTATGGACTTAATATTGCATAATCAAGTCTTAGTGTTTGTAACTTGAGTTCTTCATAAGAGGTAATCGAACAATTGGCCAGGTAAGCAGGTGGGAGACTCCCCTTACTCAGAGAGTAAGGTCCTAATTAAGTAACCACCTTATAGGCTTGCCTAGACACCAATTAGATCAATTAATCTAATATGACTAACTCATGTTGGTTCACCCACGACTGATTAGGGAGGTTTTGATTTAGGTCTCACTCGATCGCGTATTCACATCTCATGCAAATATAAGTCTACCCGCATAGACATAAGCATTAAACATCCAGGCATTTATCAAAATAAAATTAAATGGTGATGATCATGTATCCAGGATGGGGTCATTTTACAAGCACATGCACGTCAATTGGTTTGATCGTCTTCAACTCTTGACTCGATCTTGATCCCTTAGGTCCAATTGTGATCAACTCCTTGATCCATCTTCAATCAACCCTTGATCTCGATCCGCGCATGTTGAGCTTGTTGATGTACATATCGATCAACCATCGACGTGCAACACACATCACAAATTACATCCCAGATTGCTTTAAAAATTAAAATTAAAATAAAAGAATAAATTACAACCCTTTTCATGAGACACGCAGGTCTCTAATACATGAATTTAAGATGCATGCAGGCATCTAAAAATTAAAATTACATGCATCACAGAATATTGCAGAACATTTCAGCACATTCAAAGGGTCCATCCATGATCATCACCATACGCATCACATGCATAAAAATTATTTTTGGATCTGATATTTAACTGATTATTTCATCTCATGACTTGCTGATTATGCAAGATATGATTCTAAATATTTGTAATCACATTATCAAAGTATTAGAATCATTAATCCAAGCATCCAATAATTAGTATGCAGAAAAATCAGCAAGCTGAAAATTCTGCATACATAAATTTCAGCAAGCATAATCCCTTAAATTTCAGATCTAAAATGCCTTGAAAAATTTAATTCTAATCTTAATCTACATAACCATGGCTCTGATACCACTGTTAGCATCCCACATATGCCATGAAAATTTGAAATAATTTTCAGATTGCAGCGGAAAAACTATGCGGGATCCGTTCATCGCATGAACGTATTTTAAAACCATTCGTTTGTAGATAGATTAGAATTAAATTATTTTAAACTATTTTTAAATCATTAAGAAGATTAGATCTTCACCTTGTGCGGGTAGATGGTCTCCGCAAATCTGATTCACGTGGATTTGTAGAAGGTTCGATGGAAGCCGCACACGCGTCCGGCCTCTACGGGTATCCACACGAGGTAATGATTCGATCGAAGCCTACGTATCTCCCTAGGGTGCTAACTCCCTTGCAGAGATGGCTTTTGATGGCTGAAGTCCTCCCTTTCAATCAACTCTTAAATGCTTAGGGAGGAGGAGGAAAAAGGATGGATCAAAAGGAACAAGAACAAAGCCCTACCGCCTTTTTCTTGTTCTTCCCTTTTAAAACCGAAATGAAGAAGGAAGAGGGCGATCAAGGCTCTTCTTTTTCTTCTCTTGATGGCGGCTCAAAGGAGGAAGATGGAGGAGAAAGGTTGCTGTCGAAATGCATCAGAAAAGGATGAAGAAGAGGGGTCACACGCCTCCTCTTTTAATCCCTAAAGTGATAAGGATGAGTTCCTATTTTTTAGGAACTCATCTTTATCTTTTGTTTTGGCCAACAAGGAGGGGCGTGCGCCCCTCCTCTTTCTCCCACGCACACCCCAAGGGGAGCGGCGTGGGCCCCTCCCTCAAGTTCATTTAAATCTGCTATTTAAATAAATTAAAGGGTGTTTTAATTTGGGTCCATTGCATGAGTCTAATCCTAGTCAAAATAGGATTTTTATAAACCCATTTCAATTTCCTCCAAATCCTAATCTAATTAGGATTTAATTGAACCATGACTCTATTGAACTCTTCAATCCTAATCCAATTAGGAGTCATAAAATTAATTAGATTAAATTTAAAATTAATTAGGACTTAAAATAATCCTAATCTAATTAGGACTTATTAAATTTCAGCCCTAAGACAATTAGGACTTTAGATATCCTATTCCAAATAGGATTCTAATTTAATTTGAAATTCTAATCCAATTAGGACTCCAAGGATCCTACTCCAAGTAGGACTCATGATCAAGTCCAATTAATTAAATTTAATTAATTAAATTAAATTGCAATCCGATTGCAATTGTTTCTTCTTCTAACCACTAACTCTTAGCAGGTTTTCATTTATCAATCTAATTGATTATTTATGATTCTTAATCACATTCAACCATCGGATCGGTCATTACCTCTAATGTGTGTGACCCCATAGGTTCCATTCTGACTGGTAGTAAGATATATTGCGATCTCTATCACAATATCATTGAAAACTCCTTTCAATGGGTTGAAACAATTTCAACTCAACTCATCAGGGTTCATCGACCATCAAGATGATTCCTGTGAGTCTCACCTTCCACCAGTGACACCTAGCAGTATGTAGTGGCCACCCAGCAGAATAGAATGATGAACCTCTAGATGCAGTTATCGTATGATACAGTCCTTCTATCGTGGATCCCCACAGACCGGAGATCATGGATAACTCGTCAAACCCCGTCGTCTGTCATATGTCTAGATTTATTCGACTTGAGTTCGATAGTGGAAAACTCTTTCTCCACTGTATATTATTGCCCTGGCCAAGATCTTAGAACTCTGTCTAATAAATCACATAGGATCACTCCTCTTCTAACAAGGTCGATAGATTCCATGTAAGTGCATACCTTACTCCTACAGTGAACCTACTGCAGCCAATCTACACAACAAGGACCCATATGACTAGAGACCATGTATATGTGCAGTCAAACTACAATAACCTCACTGTGAGTAGCCGAAGCACCGCAGGTCAAAGGACCAGTCACACTACTGCAACATCAAGTAAGTCACTGACGAGTGGATAGACATCCAAGTGACTTCTTGTCTTGGTCATGCTCAGTACCCTTGTTCTCTAACAAGCACCTGCACTCTCACTTCAGTGTCCCTACACTGTGGACTCGAGTCTCGTCCATTCATAAGGAAAGCGATCTGTGCACTGATCGGATCGATCACCATCCTCGTGATGATCCATTGATCAGGAGCATTTAGAAATTAATCACCAATGATACATGGCTCAAATTCTCAACTCTTGAGAATATGTATCATCATCTTATTAATTTCTTGGATAATTCATAGACACATAAACAATATGAATGAAAAGATGCCCATTTATTATTCAATAATAATAAAGTCAAGTACAAATTTATGTCCCAGAATAAATAATGTGTCTGTCAGATTGGCTTCTAGGGCATACATCTAACAGTCGCATGCCTTTTGGGTTATGCAATGCACCAGCTACATTCCAGCGGTGTATGCTGAGCATTTTCTCCGACATGGTAGAGAAGTTTTTAGAAGTTTTTATGGATGACTTTTCTGTATTCGGATCTAATTTTAATGAATGTCTGCATCACTTGACCCTTGTTGTAGAACGATGTAAAGAGAAAAATTTAGTTCTTAACTGGAAAAAATGTCATTTTATGGTTCAATCAGGTATTGTTTTGGGACACATTGTGTCGCAAAGAGAAATCGAGGTGGATAAAGTTGTTGTCCAATTCCTGTTTACCTAAAAATATGCTAAACAGATCGTTGTTAGAACCGACAAACAAAGTTTAAATTAATTTTAATCTTACCTATTCTACTCGAAGAATAGTGGTTGTAAGAGGTCGATCCACAGGGAGGCGATTGGAGTTGCATAAAAATCAAAATGTTCACTCAGATTCGAAATCGATGTTTGAATAATAAAAGAAAAACACTACTTCGGGATGTTTGAATGATTCTCTGGGCTACCAGAGAATGTTTTCTACTTGAAATTGGCAAAAAGATAGGTATTTAAATTCGGAAAGCATTTATATATTTAACTAATCAAAGAAATGCTTTGGCATAAATAAAAATGGATGAAAACGAGAAGATTGAAGCGAACACAAATTGCATAAAGGAAGATTTAATGTATTGCATGAAAAGGAAAATTACAAAAGTTGAAGAATGGAACTTAAAAATAACAGAAATTAAAAACAACAGAAATTAAAGCTTTAGCGTAAATTGGATGAAAACAGTGCTAGGAAAATTGCAGACTGGAATATAGATTGCATAAAATAAATTTATGGATTGCATAAAAGGTCAAGTGCTTACAAGAGTAGAAAAAAGAAAAAATATAAAAACAAGGAACAAGTAATCCTTCACGGTGGAACACTAAAAGAAACAATAAAATATATGCTTTTTTTTTTCTTTCTTTCTTCTCCAAAAGAAACAGAGCTCTCCCCTGTTCTTTGGCTCAACACCCAGCCGACTCCTCCTCTTTCTTGGACCCACCGGCCACCACCCTCCCCCCCTGTTTCTTGGCCCAACCGACCTCCACACTCTCGCCGAGAGCTCCCCTTTCTTGGACCCGCCGGCCACCACCCCCTCCCTATTTCACAGCCGAGAGCCCCTTCTTATAGATCGCCCGAGCCTTGAAGCCGGCGATGGATCCTTGATGGAGTAACAGTCGTGGGTTTTGGGGGATTTGCCAGGACATGGAGCGGACGCGGGAGCTTGATCCGTGGAGGGGGTGATTCAATCCAGAAGGGGGAAGCGGGGATTTCTCGGAGGAAGGCGTGGAAGCTGGATGCGGACGGATGGCTGCTGTGACCGGAAGAAGAGGAGATGGGAGGCTGAGACGGCGGCTTGATCACAGCACAGGATCACTGGGCGGATTGCGGAGTAGGGGGTTAATGATCCATGGAGCTCGAACGCGGCGTCGGAGGCTGGGATTGCGGGATGCTGTGAGGAGGTGATGACCCGTGGGCTGGTGGGAGGAGCCGATCACGGCCACGGTGGAAGCTTGGATCACGGCTTGACTTCGGAAGGGAGGAGATGCGCTGAAGATGGAAGATGCCACGGGATGATTCGGGCGTTGATCATGGAAGATGCTTCGGGTATCTGATTGCTGGGGTACGGAAGAGATGGGTGCTGTGGGATCCAGAAGCTTGGAGCTGGGGAGGATGGATGGTCGTGATGCACTGCGGGAGGAATCAGATCGCGGAAGGATTTGGCTGCGGCTGAAACGCGGGATGAGCTGAGCTCAAACCCAATGTTATTGGGTCTCTTGGATTACTTGCACTCAAACACAAATACAATGTTAATTAGTTAATTTTATTATTAATGATTAGCTAAAATACTAATTAAGATGGTATGATGATTGCACTTTTGTGCTCTCATCACACCCCCAAACTAGCTTATTGCTAGTCTCTAGCAATTTAGTGCGAAAATGAGAGTGCAAAAGTATTAATTATTATTATATATATACATGAACTAAGATAGATACTCACTTTCGTAGAGCATTACGATTGCACTTAGCACGTGCAACAAGCCTTTAAACCCCTTGGTTACCCTAGTGGACGAGTGTTGTCTCGTGAGGGTTTGCAGTGAAGTTACCCTCAAACTTCATCAGTCAGGGATTTCCAATTTTTAACTCGAAATTTGAATAAGTATTACTGTATGAAACTAGAATTGCAAGGACAATAGAGACTTATTGCTATCATATTTAAGCAAAGTCTAACTCAAGTTTCATTACACCCTATCTATCTACTAACAAGTCAAGAATATAGTGAGGTGCAAGATAGTATCATATAAATGAGTGGCTTTCTCTTACTTCCAACATGATCACTCCAATTTTCAAGACTTTCTAGAGTTAAATGGTAATGAACACCCCAGATTTATTTATTTATTTATTTATTATTATTATTATTTTTATCAGACTGAATGCTAAGAAGAATGACTTGTGCAATATCTAGCCTTATTAAGCTTTCTAGCTGACCCATGTAGCGAGTGTTAGGCCAATGACTTCCGATCCAGATGGCTCAGGGCACTAGGTGTAGAGACACCCTAACAGGCTTAATAACTCAAGTTAACTAGGCTTCAAGGCCAAATTAGTCACTCAGAATTTAATCTCAATCATCCTCACATTTTTACGCGAACACTCGCTGCTTGCCAGGCAAAAGACTCGGTTACTCAGTGAGAAGACTTAAAATAAACTCATTATTTTATTTTATTTTATCTTTCTTTTCTTTTTTTTTGATTAGGGTGTTCATCACACATATAACTTTAAATTATCTCGAAAATTAAAAGTATTCATATTAGTTGCAAGTTTACATACCCCCCTATTCATATGCTTACGTGTAGGTGCTAAATCATCTTGTATCATGTTAGCAGAAGATAGGTGGGACGAAAATTCAAGATAGAACTGCTATCATATTTCTTGACTCAAAGCTATTGTCAAAGCAATTCCTAGTTTGTACAGGCAAAAAGATTAGAGTTTGAGTTAAAAATTTGAAATTCTTTTCTTTTTTTCTTTTTTTTTTAAATTGCATAAAAAATCAAAAAATATTCTCACCCCCATACCTAAATCTAACATTGTCCTCAATGTTAAAGAAAATTTAAAGCAGTAACAGAACAGAAGAGAAGTTACCTGATATGGGTAGGTAAAGTGACAATTGGGGCAAAAACCCCCAAACCTGCATGTTAGTAATTTATTGAAATTATTATTATTATTATTATTTTTTATTATTATTATTTTATAATATTTATATGTTGGGTTGCCTCCCAAAAGCGCTAAGTTTTATGTCTTCAGCCAGACAAAATGTGGATTCATTTTTTTTCAACCATTATCTAAGAATGGTTTTGGAAGAGTCCGAGGAAGAACAGTCAGCTGATGATGATCTATGCTCATAAGGAGAACAGAATTAGGGGGTGCATGCTCGACCGCTTCCTCAGAATAGGAAAGGTAAGCTTCTAAAGGGTCCTTATTATAAGTTTGTAAGAACGTCTCCTGAACCAGACTTTCAATCATGTCAACTTCATTGATTTCTTTGTCGTCTGGTGGTTGTTTACTTATGTTGAAGACATTAAGCTCGACTTTCATGTTGCCAAAAGATAACTTCAGCATCCCATTTCGATAATTGATCACAGCATTTGCTGTGGCTAAGAAAGGTCTACCTAAAATTATAGGTGTGTGATTGTCTGGATGTATTACAGGTTCGGTCTCAAGGATAACGAAGTCCACAGGATAGTAAAACTCGTTTACCTTCACTATTACATCCTCTACAATCCCCTTGGGATACTTCACCGTCCTATCTGCTAAGGAAAGGATAATATTTGTGGGCTTTAATTCCTCCAAACCTAACTTTTGGTACACATAGTAGGTTCACACTAGCTCCTAAATCTAATAGGGCTCTTTGGATGATCGTCTCTCCTATTTTTATTTCAATGGTGGGGCAACCAGGGTCTTTGAATTTTGGGGCAATCTGTTGTTGAATTAGAGATGAGACTTGTGCAGCCATAACAGCTTGCCTAGGAATACTGGTTTTTCTTTTGACCGTGGTGAGGTCTTTCAAGAATTTTGTATAGGAGAAAATTTGTCTTATGGCATCGAGAAAAGGTATATTTATTTGAACAGTTTTAAAGACTTCCATTATTTCATCAAAGTTAGATTGTTTCTTGGAGTCCTGAAGTCTACTGGGAAAGGAAACCTTATGTTTGTATGTTTCTATGAGTTCTTCCTTTTTGTCTGATTTATCTTGTTCTTGACCCCTCTTCTAAATAGGGTTCTTATCGGATTCATTTTTATTTTCTTTTTCATGTTCAGGAAGTTGGACTTTATTGTCCACTTGCTTGCCAGACCTTAAAGTGGTAATTGCCTGGACTTCATAGGTCGGATTTTCATTAGAATCGATTTGATACTGACCTCTCTGACCTTGATTTTGTTGTCTACTAGGGTTAGGCACTGGTTGACTAGGTAGTTCACCTTTCCTTCTTTCTCCTAGAGAGTTTGCTATTTGGCTTAGACTAACCTCAAGTTTTGCAATTGCTTGCGTATGGAATTGGTTAGTCTGGGCTTGGGCTGTATTGGTCTGTTGTTGTTGCTTGATAAAATCTTATTGTTGTTTCATCATATTAGCCATCATGGTTTTTAATGGTGAAGGTTGCTGTGGGATAGGGGCATTATAAGGAGGTACAGATAGAACCAAAGGTTGGTTCATTTGTGATGGACCTATCTTGGAAAAGTTGTTCTGAAAACCTGGTAGACCACCTTGATGCTGAATAGGTTCGTTCTGCTTGTATGAGAAATTTGGGTGGAACCTATTATCAGGATGGTAAACTGGGCTGAATGAATTGGGAGTGGGCTTCTTGAAGGCACTATATGAATTTAGAGCATTTGCTTGCTCGGCCTTTATGGTGGGCAGATTAGGGCAGCACTCCACTAGATGTTTCGGACTGTTATACAAGACACATAAACTATGTGACTCGTGATCCACTTTTATGATGGGATTTAACTCTTTATATGAACTCGAGCTAGTGGAAACAGTGAAAGCATCAAACTTTTTACTTAAGTTATTCATTCCAATCACCAGATTGGACATGACATTTTTGAGATTTGGGTCTGCTTTCATTTCATAATTACCTGGTTTTCTAGACCCGAACTCATCTTTATTTACTTCCTCACCATAGCTACTCCAATTTTGGGCGTTCTCGGCTAAGTCAACAAGAAATTCATAGGCTTGATCTGGGGTTTGATTCATGAACCTACCCTTGTGCATGGACTCAATCATGTTACTATGTGCCGGAGTTAGTCCTTTATAAAAGAAGTGGACCAGATCATGAAAGAGTAGATGCCCTACAAGCCAATCGCAATATGTATTGCGAAAGATTTTTTTTCTTTTGATTTGTCCAAATCATGTACATGATATTTAAATATGAATAAAGGCGTTATGTTTTATCATATGCTGTTGATTATATTTATGATAAGCTCCTTAGATTAGGGCAATAGTTTTAAGACTATAATGAGATCATACTAGTGAGACTTAAAATCCTAAAATCCTAATCTTAAATATTTCCAGTCATTGGTACATTAAGTCGGGGATCAATGATTACCGGAAAAGACTGGCATGTCTTATGTATGCTCGATGCAGAGGATGATTGATCTCACAATCATTTGTATGGAGACACTAATACAAAGATGTGGGTGCTCATTAGAGGAATGAGTTCACTGAATTGACCTACAAAGAGAAATCTTATGAAGTCTTACTTACATGTCAAAAGATGATTCTCTTAGTGGAAGTTGTGTAACTGATCCTATGACCTGAGATCACCATGGTATCTTGTGCACATGAACCCATATTTTGGTTTACACTCATTCATGACAATAAGTTGTGTACGAGGTCTTCTGGATATGGTGAATTGTGTACGAAGATTATGAGTAGGTCAATAAGGAATTAATCACTTCTAGTAAGAGAAGATAGCATCCTATTTATTCTAATCATATGATAATTCGGGAAGCCTTTGATCAAAGCAGAATGAAAATTAGAAAGAGTTTCTAATGTTTCATTATTTGAATTATCATTAAAAGATTGAGAAAAATATGAATATGAAATTGAGTTTGACATATATTCATACTCATATACATATTTGGGATGCAGTTTGATTAAAGGATTGAATTGCATGGTAACTTGCCACTGAAGGGTATTTTTGGTATTTCCACCAAATTCCATATTTTCCGGGTAGACATGACACATTGGTAGACGTCAATCTTGTTTTATAGGTTTGATCAAATTAAAGAGTTTAATTCGATCACCAATTAGAAAGGATTCTAATTGTTAAGTTCGGGTTCGCGCAGTTTGGACTTAAATCGATTAGAAGAGTTCTAATCAAATTGGGTCAACTCGCACTCACACCTATTGCTGGCTAAGTATAGAACCCAATGGGTCACACACAAGGAAACTTACCAAGGGTCTAATTGGATTAGATCATGTTTGCAAGATAAACATCCTAGCAAGTATTGCAAACCTTAGCTCCTGATTCGAATTGGATTCGAATCTGATTCGAATTGGATTCGAATCTGATTCGAATTGGATTCGAATCTGATTCTTAATTGATCTAATTTAATTAGATCATATTCTAATATGGGTTAGCCAAGAGTTGGCACCTAATTGGCTTGATTTGAGTCTAATTGGATTAGATTTGATAAATCATTCATTTTTGACCGTTGGATCAACATTTGGATGAAGAGATGGATCAAATGGATGACGCCATGGATTGGAGCCATTGGATCTTCATCATGGGATGATGGGAGATCATGATCTCGTGATGGATCTCATCTGGAGGCGTGATGATGAAATTTACGTGAAGGGATAAGCACTTAAAATAGATGGCGCCCCTTGGATTGGATAAAGATGACACATCATCTTATCCTAACTACTCTCCCTTCAACCGCATCATTCTCTCTCTCCTTATTTCTTATGGCGCCACCAATAAGGGCCTTTGGATCATCATCTAGCGTTGATCAATGGTTGAGAATGCTCCCTATTTTTCATGCGTGAGAAGAAATGAAGAGAGGCATGAGTACGGTGGATTTCATGAAGAGGTGCTTAGGGAATGGATAAGGATGAAGCGCCATATCATAAGTACTTCATCTTATCCTAACTACTTCTGATATGCCCTCTCATCAAATGACACACCCCTTGATCTCACGCCCCTCTTCATGCATGAATGGATGGCTACAATGCATCCGTACGCCATCTATAAATAGGGAATGCTCCCGGTGTTTTCATCCATCGGAAATCAATCCAACTCTCTCTCTCACATATCCCTTCTTTCTTACAAGCCTTCTTTCTTTCTAACATCACTCTTAAGTTGTCCTAATCCTAGACAAGAAGGTCTTCTTTAGGACAAAAAGGTTAGAAGTGTTTTTAGAAGGGAAAAGAAAATTAGAAAGGAAGGAAAGCAAGCCATTAGAATTATTTAGAAGAATTCTGCATTAAGGATCAAAAGTCTTTGGAGCTAAAGTCTTGATCAAGTTTTCGTGTTGATCACCATTGGAGGGCGGACACTTGGACGCCTCGTGGAGATTGTACACTTTGGATTAGCGTTTAAGGTATTCTACTAATTCTGCATTTATTTTATATCATTTGATTGTAATCATTAAGGTGATCTAGGCTTAAAAGGGTTTCATGCATAGGAAATTTATTAAGAAATTTTTAAAATCCCTAGCTTCCGCGGCGCATTATAACATGCTAAAACCCTTCAGTGGTATCAGAGCCATCCTTAATTGGTTCAATCAAATAATAATGCATGATGTATGATTATTAATTTACTATGAGATAGTAATGTCATATGCTTAATGAAATGCTGAAATATATGATTCATATATGATATGATATGTAATAAAATGTCGTGATATGAAATTTTTCATATGAAGATATGTTGAAGCATGTTAATTAATTGCTTATGATTTATACATGCTATGAGATAGCTATGATGCATAATAGCTTATTTTAGATATGTTAAATATATGTTACAATTAAAGAATGTGCTAGAGACTAGTAAGCCCTCAATAAAAATTATATTAAGTCATAGTGTTGAAAAATTTTGAGCTAACCCATTCTAGAACAATTAATCTAATTGGTGTCTAAGGAAAGCACTAAAGGTGGTTACTTAATTAGGACCTTACTCTCTGAGTAAGGAGAGCCTCCCACCTACTTACCTGGCCAATTGTTTGATTGCCTATTATGGATAAGCTTAATATTGATATAACACTATTGATAGCCTTCCTTCATGCCTCGATATTATTATGTCAAGATCCATGCTAGTTTGTTGTGCTAACACAAGACTTGCAATGGGAACTGATGTTATACTGTCTTGGTGCATTAAGATGCTTATGGCATATTTTAATATATTGCCTTGTTGTGCAACCACAAGGGCAATATTATTCGAATATGACTATATGGAAATGAAGAGTTTGACTTAACTAAATATTATTGTTTGTTGTGCTAACACAAGGCAATAAGTATTTTAAGAGGACAAGATAAAGTTGAGAATTGCATGAGATGCAATTGGAAAGAGTTTCCTACCTTTGAACTCATAAGAGTTTGTTGTGTAAACACAAGGTTTTTTATGATGAATTAGGATCTCAACCCTACTAAGAAAAATTATATTTTCACGTTTATCATAGGAGAGGGCTATGATATTCGATAAAAATAGTAGGAGACAAATTAGATTAAAGTCCTTATCTAGTTGCAAACATGTCATCATGATTGGTCTGCTTATATTAGTTTTGTTCTTGCATATGTAGAATTATTAAATGGCTTCTTCACTTTCACTAAGAGGCATCTTAGATGCCAACAAGTTGACCAGACCAAACTATGTGGACTGGTTGAGGAATTTAAAGGTAGTACTCACTCAGGAGAAAATTTTCTATATACTTGAAACCCCTGATCTTGGAGATCTAGGGGATGATGCTACAGAAGAGGAGGTTGCCACACATAAGATGTGGAAAAATGACAGTGTGACTGTGATAGCCAACTTTAAAGACCACGCAATAGCATCTAGTAGGATAGTGATTACGGGTATCGATCCACAGGGATTGGGGTATAGTTGTTTTTCTTAAAAATAAAAATATTTAAAAGGATGAATTTGTGAAGACTATTAAACTAAGCAATTTTAATAAAAGAAAATGCAATTAAAGGAATATCAGTTTAGGAGAACCTAGGGCATGGAATTCACCACTAACATCGGAACAAGGGTTATTTATATTTTATTTCGTTCTTGGATTAACATGCAAATTGGCTACAAGCCTAATAAGCATTTAAATAAAAATTCACAAAAGTAATTTGAGCATAATCCATCTTCAGTAGGCATGAAATGTCTACCCTAATGCAAGGTGGCAGCACATCGCATCTTCCCTAAGCATGGACTATCTTATATTTACTTAGTGATCATGAAGAACAGTTGTATAAACTTCACATTTAAAATCACAGAAATTAAACATGAAATAAAAGTAAATATTCATTAAAAAACAATAAGTTCATACAACTCCAAGAACATAAAATAAAATATAAAATCCATGTCCCTGTGTTAGGGCTGCATCCAGCCCTAGAGAGGAGATCAGCCTTCCATGGAGTGGAGGATGGCAGCAGCAGCACAGCAGCGGGCTCCCATCTTCATATGAAAATCTTCTGCTTTCGTCCCACTCCCTCTATTCCCGAAATATCACAAAGTATTCTCTCCCTCTCTTTTTTATTCTTTTGTGGGAACTCCCTAAGAAGAGCCAAGCTCTTCTTCTCCCGGTGGGGGACTTGGCCTCTCAGGAGATTGGAATGCCTTCTCTGTTTCACGGTTGACCCTTTTATAGGCTGCGCCCTTCCTTCTCCTCTTCTTCGTTTCACGTCATAGATAAGGATGAACCCTTTGCCGTTGGGATGAAGTTTGGACTGATTCGTTGGACTGCTGTGGTTCGGATCTTAGATCCGGCTGCTGGGATGCTGATCAAAGGAGAAGATGCGTGAAGCCGGACGCGTGGGAAGATGAAGTCAATCCGAACGGCTGGAATGCTAGTTCGGTTGGGAGGAAGTGGCTCACAGGTTGCTTTATTTTCGGAGAAGATGACTCTAGAATGCAGGGGATTTGGATAAAGAAGAGATGGATTACATCCGTGGATGAGGTGCTGGGAACATAACTGGGAGCTGATCCCTTGTCGATGGAGGAGGCTTTGGAGAGGATCTCGGACGGTTGCTGGCTTCCAGATGCTGTGAAGATAAGTTGGGATCCTGTTCCAAAACAGGGGAGGATGGAGTTCCTTGCCGTGAAGCTCGGAATGGTTGTTGTAGAGCTGGGAAGAACGCGTAGACTCATCCGTTGATAGGCTGGGAGATGATCCGAAACGAGAGGATCTGGATTCGGCTGGTGTTTGAATGTTGGATAAAGATAGAAGTTTGTTTTTTTGGCAAGCATCGCGGGAGGAGCTGTTCCGGAAGCCTTGGAGATGAAGACACGGGAGGAATGAGCTGGGAATCCTGTTGGATGTGGGATAGATCACAAACGGAGGATCATGTGGGATGCTATGCATTTAGTTGTTTGATCCGAACGGGAAAACAACCTGTGAAGCTCGGGATTTGACTGGCCACGAGATGAAGATGAATCACAGATATCGTGAGCTGGGACGGACATGGAGGAGATGAGGAGGAAGAGGATACGGCTGAATGGCGGATTGGAGCTTATCCGGGGGAAGAAGATCACGGAGAAGATGGGATTGATCTCGGTTTGGGAAGCGGCTGAGAAGAAATCTTGGAGGAAGGTGACATGGTTACAACGCGGAGAAACAGGGGAAAAGAATGACTTGGAAGATGCTTTGGATGCGGACGAGATTGGCTTGGATAAGGCTGCAAGCTGGAACAGGGGAGTTGATTGAAAGATAAAGAAAAGACGTTGGGAGGAATGAGCGAGATGCTGGGAGGAAGATACGATGGGAAGATGAACTGGGATGCAGGGGATTATGTTTGCATAAATCTGGGGCTTATCCGTGGGTGGTTGGGATGGATGGGAGGAGTCACGAAAGAATATTTTTTTTGGAGTTAATCTAGAACTGTGGCTCTGTTCCTTGGTTCCGTCTTGGGTCCGAATGAAGGCTGAAGTGTGGGATGGACTCGGAACAAGATGAGATGGAATGAAGGGGGATTTGCATGATAGCGTGGCTTGTTTGAAGATTCTAATTTGGTTTGGCTGGGAAGATAGAATTAATTCTATTTGGTTGGAAAAAGGCCAATGACTAGAATTCTTTGAGATCTGTGCAACTATAGATGAATAGATGATATACTTTGAGATCTGAGAAATAAATGATTGAAAAGTGTGGGAAGAGAAGAAGGTGAAGAAACGGGAATTAATGGGAAGCACTGGGTTTTGGAGGAGAGTTCTTGGAGTCGACTCTGGAGGATGCTGCAGTGTCCATAGGCATTACCTTATTGAGCTCGACTCGACCTGCATGCATTAAGCTTAATTAATAAATAATCAAATCAAACTTGAATTACCTTGGATAATTTATTAAAATGCAATCATGAAGGTAATACATTTTTTTGGTTGAATTTACAAAATATGTGAATTAAAATACTGATAAGTGTTATGAATAAGATATTAATTTATGCATTATTTAGCACTTATCACACCTCTCAACCTACATTTTGCTAGTCCTCGAGCAAAATAAAATAAACAAAAAAAACTAACTCACTTTCGCAGGAATCGCGATTGCATTTACCGTATGCAATAAGGCTTTAAACCCCTAGGTGGCCCTAGTGGACGAGTTTTGTCTCGTGAGGGTTTCCGGCTCAGATACCCACAAACTGTTGTCTCTACTCAAAGAGTTTATTGTTTTATAAAATCTAATTTCAAATGCATAAATGCCAAGAATTTCAAAAGCACACAAAGTTTTAATTACTAAGTCAGCCCAAATCCTAAGTCAAAATGCAACTTAAGTTGAGGTTATTAAGCTTCCGTTAGGGAGTTGTAAGACTTCTTTATACTTGGGTGCTCGGTGATATCTGGACCATACACAAGCTAAGGCTTTAGATCCCCAAAATACTGCTAAAGTTAGTAGTTTCCAAGAATTGGTCAGATAAGACCTAATCACTGATTCAAAATCATTCTATCTTGCAGGATTTCGAGAGTTGTGGATGTTTACTTTAATACCTCATGGGCTTTATCTGTAATATTCCAGTTTACTCGAATTTTTACAGCGATGGCTTTCACACTATCGTCTTTTTCAAGGTCAATATTATATTTTTTTTTCTTGTTCTTTTTCTCTTTTTTTTTTGAGATTTATAAATTACGCACTTTTACTCTTGTAATGATTCCTCCGTGTAGCGAGCACTCAGTCAACACTCCCACACCAGATGGCTTAAGGTGTTGGACATCAAGACTCCCCTACGGACCTATGCTCGGGTTCCTCATTACAAGCCCGCTGACCTTTGACGATAGGTAGCCCTTTTCGATGTACCTGACTAAATTCACTTTTTTTTTTACAATAAATACGGGATAATAGTGAATTAGATAGGAATGATTCATCAGGACTCAAGGTTGCTACTAGACTTAGTAACATAATGTTGAACCTAATCCTTAGAAGTGCAGGCCATGTGTGTTGTGAAATTCCAAAGTAAAAATTATCTTACAACTCGCTAAAAGAATTTTTAATGAAAAGAACTCAAATTGACTTACTCCTGACTAGTTATTGAGCTTTTTAGATTTTATATACTTTGTGTGTTTATCATTTCAGCACTAAAGCATAGAAATTAGGTTTTTTTTCTCTTTTTTTTCTTTTTTTTTTGAAATTCACTTTTTTTTTTTGAAATTCACTTAAAAATGTGAAAATGCAAAAAATTCCTTTAAAAATTCAAATCCTATTACCCCCCAACCTAGATCAGACATTGTCCTCAATGTTTTTTTTTTGATGAATTTTTTTTGAATATTATATTATTATTTTTATTGTTTTATATCTTTTTTATTTTGGAAGAAAATATGATGCATATGGAGGATAGAAACATTGTACCTTAGTTGCATCAGTAATATGAGGACTCCTGTAAAAAATATGACAAGAAAATGTGCAAAAATCTATGGAAATTGGGTTGCCTCCCAACAAGCGCTAAGTTTAACGTCTTCAGCCAGACGCAGTGCATCCTTATCAAATCATACCGAGTTCATGCGGGGTTCTCCAAGGAAGAAAATTTGTGGAAGACTGATTGTTAAGCAGGAAGTTGACTGCTTCTATGGCCTTATCTATATCAAAGTCAAAATGGGTCAAGCATGTTTTCAGAGGTTCATCTACCAAAATATAGGGAAGGGCTTCTTCTAAAAGATCGTCCATTTTATCTATTAGGAAGCACTCAACTTCCTTTGCGGGTTGATCAGAGGCACGAAATATATTTAACTTAACCTTCATATTTCCAAAGGATATATTCATCACCCCAGTTCTACAATTTATACTCGCATTGGCTGTAGCTAAAAAGGGACGCCCAAGGATCACGGAGATTTGTTTCTTAGGATTAGGCTCATGTTCCATATCAAGGACGATAAAATCTACTGGAAAATAGAATTTATCTACCTTGATAAGAACATCTTCAATTATCCCACGTGGTGTTTTCACAGATCGATCAGCCAATTGAAGGGATACCGAGGTTGGTTTTAACTCACCTAACCCAAGTTTCTCATAAACTGAGTAAGGTAAAAGATTGACACTTGCCCCTAGATCTAAGAGTGCTCGATCAATGAAATTATTTCCTAAGACACAGGAGATGGTGGGAGCACCAGGATCTTTGAATTTCGGTGGGGTGTTGTGTTGGAGAATAGAACTCACTTGCTCAGTTAGGAAGACCTTTTTAGGTACATGTGTCCAAGATTATTGCTTTTGGGTACAAAGGTCTTTGAGAAATTTGGCATAAGATGGAACTTGTCTAATAGCATCAAGAAGCGGGAGGTTGATTTTGACTTGTTTGAAAACCTCCATCATCTCCTCTAGTGAAGTTCCTTTCTTGCCAAAGGGAGTGGGTGCATTAAGAGCTTCAGGAAATGGAGCCTTTGGGATGTGAGTTTTGGCTGAAGGTGGACTAACTGAGGAAGAAGAAGGTTTTGGATTTTCATGTGATACATTTCTCTCCTCCTCTTTACCTTCCTTATTGTTTCCCTCCCCAATCATATTGTTTACTACACGTCCACTCCTTAGGATAGTCAAAGCATTGGCTTGTTCATGATGAATTGTATTTGGTTGATTTTCTTGAGCCATGTATTGTCCCCTAGGATTACTCACTGGTTGGCTTGGAAGCTTTCCTTCCTCTCGCTTGTTCAGTGCATTAGCTAGTTGCCCCGTTTGGGATTCTAGCTTGGCGATAGATTGCGTGTGAGAGTGCACCAATTGTATAATGGTTTCCAAACCTTGAAGGGAGGTCAACACTTTCTCCTCAAAGGCTGTGTTTCTTTGGGGTGAAGGAGGAGTGTGTTGAAATTGAGTCAAAGGACGGTAGGGATTAACATTCTGGAATGGTTGAAAGTTTTGGGAATAAGGCTGGGAAGTATTGGAAGTCTGCTGCTTCCAAGAGAAATTTGGATGGTTGCGCCACCCCGGGTTATAAGTGTTAGAATACGGATCATTACCCGGTCTAGGCTGTGTTTGAGCAGCGTTGACTTGTTCTTGCACAAATTCAGGGAATTGAGCTGCCGAAGGGCATTCATGAATAGGGTGAGACGGGCTAGAACAAAGAGCACAGACTTGTGCTTGGGAAAAATTTGGAAGCTGTTCTCTAGACATTAGCTGGTCCAATTTGTGGGATAGTGCATCTACTTTCTCGGATAGACCTATGGACTGGCTAACTTCATATATGGTTCCTTTTCTTTGAGAATTCGGGGGTGCTTGACGAGCGGAGGAGGCATGGTGGAGAGAATTTTCATTAAGGTTTTCAAACATCTGCCATGCCTCATGCTCACTCTTAAGCATGAAAGTTCCTCCACAAGAAGCATCAACCATCTGACGGTTTCGTTCAGACAACCCGTCATAGAAACATTGCACCAATTGCCATTTGGGTATTTGATGATGCGGGCATTTTCGGAGTAAATCTCTAAATTTTTTCCAAGTTTCATGAAATTCTTCCCCATCAGATTGGGAGAAGCTCGTGATAGTACGCCTAAATTGGTTTGTTCTTCCTATGGAAAAATATTTCTTCAGAAATTCATGTTGCATTTGAGCCCATGAAAGAATGGAATTGGCTTCTAATGAATGTAGCCACTGCTTAGCTCTATCCTTAAGGGAAAAAGGAAACAGCCTAAGTTTCAGAGCATCATCAATGAAGTTCTGAATTTTAACAGTAGTGCAGATCTCAAGGAACTCATCTAAATGTTTGTATGGGTCTTCATTGTTGAGTCCATAAAAAGAGGGAAGCATCTGGATGACACTAGACTTAATTTCAAAATGTACAGCAGCAGTGGTATCAGGTAGTCGGATACAAGATGGAGAGGTATAAATGGAAGGAGTGAAGTACTCCTTTAACAGCTTGGGTTGTTCTTCAGCCATCTTGATAGGTGAAGCAGATCCTAGGGTTTTGTAAGTGTGGATTTTAGCTCGAAGGGTCCTAATAGAACGCTCTATTTCAGAGTCAAAAGGTACTAATTCAGGAGACCTGGAACGACACCCTAGCATACACTAAGACTCCTCTGATTAGTCAAATTCAGTCAAGCATGCACTAAAAAGAAAAACACATCAATTTCTTAAGTTTACCCTAAAATCACTAGACAGCTCCTAACTAGTTTGAAGAGGGCACCTAAGCCTCCAATCCGGTCTAATGAACTGAGTTGACCAGGTAAGCTCCCAGGTAAGTGGGGGGGTCACGATGCGTTGCAAAGGTCCCACTTAAAAACCACTTGCCTCGAACAGATGAACTGTCTCCCTTGGGACAAAGCTTGCCTAGACATCAACTGAGCCACAGAGCGAAATTGGTGCAACTTTCGGTGATCTTCGTCCTATTGAGCTCGAATGTCCCTAGGGGCCAACGTCTAATTGATTTTAATTAAGGTGAAAGCTATGTGAGAATTGATTCACCTAATTTGGGCAAGAATCTGGTGATGAAATCCAGTTCTTATCTTACTGGGGTGATTGCCCTTACTATGTGCAGATTAATTGGTGTATGTGTATCAAGCATGCATTCACACTTTTGTAAAAAAAATTGAAATCAAACAATCACCACAACTTGCAGGCTAGATGGGAATCAATTTGAAATAAGAAAGGTTCAGATGTTACCAGAATTTCCAGCAATTTTTTTTTTTTAAAAAGCAAACCTCTACAGTATTCCTTTTTCAGTCGTTCCCTTTCTGATTGTCCCAAACTTCCTCTTTGGTTCCTGATCAAATGATACCAAGAAAAATCAAAAATTAGTAAAGGAGAGAAAGGAGATAAGAGAAATAACAAAAATAGAAAATATTTTTATTTAATTTTAAATATATATTTTTTTTTGAAAGTTTTTTTTTTTATGAAAAGAAAAATAACTATGCTAACAATCCCCGGCAACGGCGCCAAAAATTGATAGCCAACTTTAAAGACCACGCAATAGCACGTATCTAGTAGGATAGTGATTACGGGTATCGATCCACAGGGATTGGGGTATAGTTGTTTTTCTTAAAAATAAAAATATTTAAAAGGATGAATTTGTGAAGACTATTAAACTAAGCAATTTTAATAAAAGAAAATGCAATTAAAGGAATATCAGTTTAGGAGAACCTAGGGCATGGAATTCACCACTAACATCGGAACAAGGGTTATTTATATTTTATTTCGTTCTTGGATTAACATGCAAATTGGCTACAAGCCTAATAAGCATTTAAATAAAAATTCACAAAAGTAATTTGAGCATAATCCATCTTCAGTAGGCATGAAATGTCTACCCTAATCTAAGGTGGCAGCACATCGCATCTTTCCTAAGCATGGACTATCTTATATTTACTTAGTGATCATGAAGAACAGTTGTATAAACTTCACATTTAAAATCACAGAAATTAAACATGAAATAAAAGTAGATATTCATTAAAAAACAATAAGTTCATACAACTCCAAGAACATAAAATAAAATATAAAATCCATGTCCCTGTGTTAGGGCTGCATCCAGCCCTAGAGAGGAGATCAGCCTTCCATGGAGTGGAGGATGGCAGCAGCAGCACAGCAGCGGGCTCCCATCTTCATATGAAAATCTTCTGCTTTCGTCCCACTCCCTCTATTCCCGAAATATCACAAAGTATTCTCTCCCTCTCTTTTTTATTCTTTTGTGGGAACTCCCTAAGAAGAGCCAAGCTCTTCTTCTCCCGGTGGGGGACTTGGCCTCTCAGGAGATTGGAATGCCTTCTCTGTTTCACGGTTGACCCTTTTATAGGCTGCGCCCTTCCTTCTCCTCTTCTTCGTTTCACGTCATAGATAAGGATGAACCCTTTGCCGTTGGGATGAAGTTTGGACTGATTCGTTGGACTGCTGTGGCTCGGATCTTAGATCCGACTGCTGGGATGCTGATCAAAGGAGAAGATGCGTGAAGCCGGACGCGTGGGAAGATGAAGTCAATCCAAACGGCTGGAATGCTAGTTCGGTTGGGAGGAAGTGGCTCACAGGTTGCTTTATTTTCGGAGAAGATGACTCTAGAATGCAGGGGATTTGGATAAAGAAGAGATGGATTACATCCGTGGATGAGGTGCTGGGAACGTAACTGGGAGCTGATCCCTGGTCGATGGAGGAGGCTTTGGAGAGGATCTCGGACGGTTGCTGGCTTCCAGATGCTGTGAAGATAAGTTGGGATCCTGTTCCAAAACAGGGGAGGATGGAGTTCCTTGCCGTGAAGCTCGGAATGGTTGTTGTAGAGCTGGGAAGAACGCGTAGACTCATCCGTTGATAGGCTGGGAGATGATCCGAAACGAGAGGATCTGGATTCGGCTGGTGTTTGAATGTTGGATAAAGATAGAAGTTTGTTTTTTTGGCAAGCATCGCGGGAGGAGCTGTTCCGGAAGCCTTGGAGATGAAGACACGGGAGGAATGAGCTGGGAATCCTGTTGGATGTGGGATAGATCACAAACGGAGGATCATGTGGGATGCTATGCATTTAGTTGTTTGATCCAAACGGGAAAACAACTTGTAAAGCTCGGGATTTGACTGGCCACGAGATGAAGATGAATCACAAATATGGTGAGCTGGGACGGACATGGAGGAGATGAGGAGGAAGAGGATATGGCTGAATGGCGGATTGGAGCTTATCCGGGAGAAGAAGATCACGGAGAAGATGGGTTGATCTCGGTTTGGGAAGCGGCTGAGAAGAAATCTAGGAGGAAGGTGACATGGTTACAACGCGGAGAAACAGGGGAAAAGAATGACTTGGAAGATGCTTTGGATGCGGACGAGATTGGCTTGGATAAGGCTGCAAGCTGGAACAGGGGAGTTGATTGAAAGATAAAGAAAAGACGTTGGGAGGAATGAGCAGGATGCTGGGAGGAAGATACGATGGGAAGATGAACTGGGATGCAGGGGATTATGTTTGCATAAATCTGGGGCTTATCCGTGGGTGGTTGGGATGGATGGGAGGAGTCACGAAAGAATATTTTTTTTTGGAGTTAATCTAGAACTGTGGCTCTGTTCCTTGGTTCCGTCTTGGGTCCGAATGAAGGCTGAAGTGTGGAATGGACTCGGAACAAGATGAGATGGAATGAAGGGGGATTTGCATGATAGCGTGGCTTGTTTGAAGATTCTAATTTGGTTTGGTTGGGAAGATAGAATTAATTCTATTTGGTTGGGAAAAGGCCAATGACTAGAATTCTCTGAGATCTGTGCAACTATAGATGAATAGATGATATACTTTGAGATCTGAGAAATAAATGATTGAAAAGTGTGGGAAGAGAAGTAGGTGAAGAAACGGGAATTAATGGGAAGCACTGGGTTTTGGAGGAGAGTTCTTGGAGTCGACTCTGGAGGATGCTGCAGTGTCCATAGTGAAAGACTAGATGCCCTATAAGCCAATCATTTGATGGGTTTCTCTTTATAATCCTCCAAATCATGTACTTTGACACTCGATATATATCAATAAAGGCATTGTGTTTCATCATTTGCTGCTTATCTATTTTATTATTGGATGATGAACCCCATAAATTAGGACATTGGTTTTAGGATTATGATGAGATCATACCAGTGAGACCTAAAATCCTAAAATCCTAATTTAGAATATTCCCAGTCAAATTGGTATATTGAGTCGGGGATCAATATTACCGGAAAGACTGGCACATCTTATGTATGCTCAATGTAGAGGGTGATTGATCTCACAATCACTTGTGTGAGACACTAATACAAAGATGTGGGTGCTCATTAGAGGAATGAGTTCACTGAAATGACCAGCCATGAGAACATCTTATGGATTCTTACTTAATTATCAAAAGATGGTTCTCATAGTGGGAGTTGTGCAAGTGATCCTTAGACCTGAGATCACCATGGTACCTTGTGCACTTGAAGCTATGTTTTGGTTTACCCTCATTCACGACATTGCGTTGTGTATGGAGTATTCTGGATATGGTGGATTTTGTACGAAGGTTGTGAGTAGGTCAACAAGGAATCCGTCACTTCTAGTAAGAGAAGGTAACATCCTACTTACTCTAATCTTATGATGATTCAAGAAGCCTTTGATCAAAGCAAAATGAATATTAGAAAGAGTTTCTAATGTTTCATTGTTTGAATTATCATATAAAAGATTGAGAGAGACATGAATAAGTGATTGAGTTTGATATTGATCCATACTCATGCACTTATTCAAGATGTAGTATGACTGAGGGATTGAATTGCACGGTAACTTGCCACTGAAGGGTATGTTTGGATTTGTCCAATACATTCCTCATCTTCCGGGTAGACATGATACGTTGCTAGACGTCAATCATGTCTTGTGGGTTGATCGGATCAAAGAGTTTGATTAGATCAAAGCATCAGAAAGGTTCTGATTGCTAAGTCAGGTTTAGCACTAAATTGAACCTAAATTGGATTAGAGGTATTCTAATCAGGTTAGGTCAACTTGCACCTGCACCTACTGCTGGCTAAGATAAGGAACCCAATGGGTCACACACAAGGGAATTGATCAAGGGTCTAATTGGATTAGATCATGTTTGCAAGATGAACATGCTAGCACGTGTTGCAAATCCTAGCTCCTGATTCAAATTAAATTCGAATATGATTCTTAGATTAGGTTGATCTAATATGATTAGATCATGACCTAATATGGGTTAGCCAAGAGTTGAAACCCATTTGGCTTTAATTAGACCTGATTTGATTAGGTTTAATGTTTTCTTTAAGTTGGTTAAACCCAATTGGATTGGGTTTGACAGGGCCTTCACTTCTGGACCATTGGATCGCTTCCTGGATGAAGGATCTGGTCCACTGGTTGGCGCCTTCATCTGGACCATTGGATGGCTTCCTGGATGAAGGATCTGGTCCACTGGTTAGCGCCTGAATCTGGACCACTGGATAGCTCTCTGGATGAAAGATCTGGACCGTTGCTCAGCGCCTGAATCTGGACCACTGGATGGCTCTCTGGATGAAAGATCTGGACCATTGCTCAGCGCCTGAATCTGGACCATCGGTGATGGCATCTTGCTTCTGGACCATTGGATGGCACCCTGAATGATGATGCGCTGATCTGGACCATTAGATGGCGCCTAGATCTGGACTATTGGCTTTGGTTCACTGCATTTGGGCCCTTGGATCATCAGGATTTAAGAGGGAGATGTGAGAAAGAAGTTGATACACCCTTCTCCTTAGCACCCCATCATGATGGGATGCTTCTCTTGGCACATGCCTCATCATGATGAGGTGTGTGGATGGGATGCATCCCTTTATGATGCATCCCTCCATCTCTTATAAATAAGGAGGTGCCTTGGGGTTCTAAATATCATCCAAGAAAAAGCCTCTTCTTCTCTCTCCCTTATCCCTTCTTTCTTACAAGCCTCTCTCTTTTGTCCTAACCCAAGACAAGAGGGTCTTCTTTAGGACAAAAAGGCTAGTGAATGTTTTAGAGGTAGAAAGGAAGAAGGAAGTGAAGGAAAATCAGCCAATTAAATCCTTTGGAAGGATTGAATAATTAGAATCAAGTTTTGGTGGAGCTAGAGTCTTGAACCCATTCCTGTGTAGATCAACATCGGAGGGTGAACATTTGGGCACCTTAGGACATCTTCAGATATATTGGATATAGCGTGATAGGTATTCTTCTATACCAAGATTATATTTTCTACATTATTTGGTTATACTATTAAGGCGATCTTGGCTTATTAGGATTTCATATAATGGGTTTTATAAGAAAATTTTATAATCCCGTATCTTCCGCTGCGCCCTAGGGCACAGGAAAACCCTAACAGTGGTATCAGAGCCACCCTTAATCTGTTTAACCAAATGATAATACATGCTATTATCTTGATGCTATGAGATAGCTAGGTTGTTTGTACGCATGATTAGTTTATGCCATGAGATAGTGTTATATTCATGTTGTAGCATAGTATAATTGCTAGTGCTAAATTATAGAATGTGCAATGAGACCAATATAGTAGTATGAAAACTTTGGGCTGACCCATTCTGGAATAATCGACTCAGTTGGTGTCTAGGAAGGAAGCCACAGGTGGTTACTTAATTAGGACCTCACTCTCTGAATGAGGGGTGCCTCCCACCTGCTTTCCTGGCCAATTATTTGATTGTCCTTTATGGTTGAGCTTAATGTTAGTAAGATACTACTATTTGAAAGTCCTCACTAAATTCATAATTAAGTCGTAGTGTTAATTGCTTTAAGCTGAGCCATTCTGAATCAATTGACTAAGTTGGTGTCTAGGAAAGAGGCTACAGGTGGTTATTTAATTAGGACCTTACTAAGTAAGGAGAGCCTCCCATCTGCTTACCTGGCCAACTATTTGATTGACCTCCATGGAAAAGCTAATTGCTGATATAACACTATAAAGGTCCTTCCTTCATGCTTAGATATTATTATGTCAATATCTACGCTAGCTTGTTGTGATTCCCACAAGGCTAGTATTAGGGATTGTTATTGTAATATCTTGGTGCATATGATGCATATGGCATATTTTAATATGTTGCCTTGTTGTGATTCCCACAAGGGCAGCATTATTCAAATATGACTGTATAAAAATGAAGGGTTTGACTTAACTAGACACAATAGTTTGTTGTGATTCCCACAAGACTATATGTGTGCTAGAGGACAGAATAAAGTTGGAAATTGCATGGGATGCAATTGGAAAGAGTTTCCTACCTTTGAACTTATAAGGGCTTGTTGTGATTCCCACAAGGTCTTTTATAAGGAATTTGGATCTCAACCCTACTAAGAAAATTAGTATTTTCTCGTTCATCATACTTGAGGGTTATGATATTCGATAAAAATAGTGGGAGTAACAATTAGATAAAAGTTCTTGTCTGATTGAATACATGTCATCATGATTGGTCTGCTTATATTAGTGTTCTTTGTAATTATAGATTAATTCTGCAAAAATGGCATCTTCACTCTCACTTAGAGGTATCTTAGATACAAACAAATTGACTGGTCCCAACTATATGGATTGGTTGAGGAATTTAAAGATTGTTCTCACACAAAAAAAACTTTCCTACATTCTTGAAACCCCTGACCTAGGGTCAGCAGGGGAAGATGCAACTGAGGAGGAATTGGCCACATATCGTATGTGGAAAAATGACAGTTTGACTGTCAAATGTATCATGCTTGCTTCTATGAATAATGAATTGCAGAGGCAGCATGATAGCATGGATACTCACTCCATACTCCTTAACTTAAAGGAGTTATATGGTGAGCAGAGCAGAACTGCTAGATATGAGATATCTAAACAATTGTTCCGTGCTAGAATGATCGAGGGATCGTCTGTGCAAGACCACTGTTTAAAGGTTATAGACTTAATCACTCGATTAAGTCAACTTGGTTTTGCTATGGACAGTGAGCTCAGTCAGGATTTGATACTGCAATCACTATCCGACTCATTCTCGCAGTTTGTCGTGAATTATCACATGAACAAACTGAATTCCTCCCTGCCTGAGCTTCTAAATATGCTGAAAACAGCAGAGTCTCACATCAAGAAGGACAAGGGTCCGATCCTTCTTGTTGGTGAGAGCTCAAAGAAGAAGTCGGGCAACAAGGGTTCAAAGAAAAAACTAAACCCTAAGAGTCGCATCAAAAAGAAGAAGGGAAAGAAAATCTCTGGACCCGGTACCTGTTTCCACTGTGGCAAGACGGGGCATTGGAAAAGGAACTGCAAGAGCTTTCTTGCAAGTGTGAAGCCTGATGCAAGTGTTGCATCAAAAGGTATGCTTTTATTACATGCCAATATGACATTAAGTTCTTCTGATTCTAATTCATGGGTATTGGATACCGGTTGTGGTTCTCACATATGCAAATCTTTGCATGGACTGCAGAAAATTAGAAGACTGAAGAAAGGTGACTTCGAGCTATATGGCGCTGGAGGAGAATCCATCCAGGCTGAAGCTGTTGGCACCTACATACTGGAGCTACCCTCCGGAAAGTTCTTGAAGCTAGAAGACTGTTATTTTATGCCAAAAATCATTAGAAATGTAATTTCAATTCCTTTGTTGCTTAAGAAAGGATTCGAAATAAATGGAAAGAGCAATGGTTGCTCTATTTCTTTATCTAATGAGTATTATTGTCATGGCACTATGGAAAATGGTCTTTTAGTATTATGTCTTAATAATGTTATGTTTTATATTGGCAAAGATAATAAAAGAAAAAGAGAAAATATTAATAATACCCTCCTCTGGCATTACCGATTAGGTCATATTAGTGAGACAAGGTTACATAAGTTGTATCAAGATAAATTCTTTGACCCTTATGATTTTGAATCATTAGGAACTTGTGAATCTTGTCTTATGGGTAAAATGACCAAGTCTCCATTCTCGGGACATGGAGAAAGGGCAAGTGAGTTGTTAGAACTCGTACACACTGATGTGTGCGGTCCTATGTCAACTCAAGCTAGAGATGGATACTCTTACTTCATCACATTTACTGATGACTTATCAAGGATCGGTTTTGTGTATCTAATGAAACATAAATCCGAAGCCTTTGATAAATTTAAAGAGTATCAAAGTATGGTCGAAAAATAAACTGGAAAGTGTATTAAAATCCTTCGATCTGATCGAGGAGGAGAATACCTTTCTAGTGAATTTTTAGACTATCTTAAATTAAAGGGTATACTCTCTGAATGGACACCTCCATATACGCCACAATTAAATGGTGTAGCTGAAAGAAGGAATCGTACCTTATTAGATATGGTACGGTCCATGATGTGCTTCACAAATCTTCCAATTTTCTTCTGGGGACATGCCCTAGAAACTGCTGCATTAGTATTAAATAGAGTACCATCTAAGTCTGTATCTAGCACTCCATATGAGATATGGAAAGAAAAGAAACCTAATCTTAAGTATCTTAAGATATGGGGTTGTCATGCTTATGTCAAAAGAAATTTTGGACATAAGCTAAGTGCTAGATCGGACAAGTGTACATTTGTAGGTTATCCTAAAGACAGTTTAGGATATATCTTCTATGATCCTACCGAACAAAAGGTATTTGTTGCTAGGCATGCCACTTTCTTGGAAAAAGAGTTTTTCTTAGAAAAGGAAAAGGATAGAAGAATTGAACTTGATGAAGTTCAAGACCTACAAGGTGAGACACATAATAATCCTCAACCAGATGTACCCATGGAAGAGGTACAGCCACTACACACTACTCCTCTCCGAAGGTCAGAAAGAGTGCGAAATGCACCTGAGAGGTATGGATTTATCATTGAGAATGATGAAGCCCACATCATTGATAACGATGACCCTCTGACCTATTCGGAAGCTGTCAAGAATAGGGACTTTGACAGATGGCTGGACGCCATGAAATCCGAGATAGATTCTATGTATACAAACCAAGTGTGGACTTTGGTTGATGCACCTGAGGGAGTGATTCCAATAGGGTGCAAATGGGTATACAAGAAGAAGATAGGAGCTGATGTCCAAGTAGAAACCTACAAGGCCAGGCTAGTGGCAAAAGGTTTCAGGCAAAAACAAGGTATTGATTATGATGAAACTTTTTTGCCAGTAGCTATGCTCAAATCTATTCGGATTATGCTTGCTATAGCTGCATACTATGATTATGAGATCTGGCAGATGGATGTCAAAACCGCCTTTCTTAATGGTCACCTTGAGGAAGAGGTTTATATGACACAGCCAGAGGGATTTGTCTCAAGAGGGAGAGCAAATCAAGTATGTAGGCTTAAGAAATCCATTTATGGATTAAAGCAGGCATCTAGGAGTTGGAACATCCATTTTGACATGATAGTCAAAGAGTTTGGCTTCATTAAAAATATAGATGAATCTTGTGTGTACAAGAAGACTAGTGGGAGTGCTATTGTCTTCTTGATATTATATGTGGACGATATATTGGTCATTGAAAATGATGTTCCAATGATGCAATCGGTCAAGACTTGGCTATCAAAGAAATTTTCCATGAAAGACTTGGGTGAAGCATCCTATATACTTGGTATAAGGATCTATAGAGATAGATCTAAAAGGATGCTAGGTTTGTCCCAGTCTAGGTACATAGATAATGTGCTGAAGAGGTTCAGCATGGATGCAAGTAAGAAAGGTTTCTTACCCATAGGACATGGCATACAACTCTCTAGGAAGATGTCTCCTAAGACATCCGAAGAGAGGAATAGAATGAGTTCTATTCCCTATGCTTCAGCAGTAGGGTTGATCATGTATGCTATGTTATGTACCAGGCCTGATGTAGCTTATGCCTTAGGTATGGTAAGTAGATTTCAGGCTGATCCCGGGGAGGATTATTGGAAAATTGTGAAAAGCATTCTCAAATACTTGAGAAGGACTAGAGATGTTTTTCTGATTTATGGAGGATCAGAATTGAAACTAGAAGGCTATTCAGATTCTAGCTTTCAATCTGATCCAGATGATAGCAAGTCAATCTCTGGATATATCTTCACTTTGAATGGTGGAGCTGTGAGTTGGAAAAGTTCCAAACAGCAAACTGTAGCTGACTCAACTACTGAGGCAGAATACATAGCTGTTAGTGAAGCTGCTAAGGAAGCAGTCTGGATGAAGAAGTTCATCACAGAGCTGGGTGTAGTTCCTGAGATTGCCGGACCAGTCCCAGTTTATTGCGATAACACTGGAGCTGTTGCACAGGCTAAGGAACCAAGGTCTCATCATAGATCCAAGCACATTTTGAGACGCTTCCATCTTGTTCGAGAGATAATCGAAAGACAAGACGTCAAGATTGAACGAGTAGACACAAAGAACAATATAGCAGACCCATTTACTAAAGCTCTACCACAGCAGCAATTCAATCGTCACCTCGATTGTATGGGGTTAAAATATAAGGGCGATTGGCTTTAGTGCAAGTGGGAGATTGAAAGACTAGATGCCCTATAAGCCAATCATTTGATGGGTTTCTCTTTATAATCCTCCAAATCATGTACTTTGACACTCGATATATATCAATAAAGGCATTGTGTTTCATCATTTGCTGCTTATCTATTTTATTATTGGATGATGAACCCCATAAATTAGGACATTGGTTTTAGGGTTATGATGAGATCATACCAGTGAGACCTAAAATTCTAAAATCCTAATTTAGAATATTTCCAGTCAAATTGGTATATTGAGTCGGGGATCAATATTACCGGAAAGACTGGCACATCTTATGTATGCTCAATGTAGAGGGTGATTGATCTCACAATCATTTGTGTGAGACACTAATACAAAGATGTGGGTGCTCATTAGAGGAATGAGTTCACTGAAATGACCAGCCATGAGAACATCTTATGGATTCTTACTTAATTATCAAAAGATGGTTCTTATAGTGGGAGTTGTGCAAGTGATCCTTAGACCTGAGATCACCATGGTACCTTGTGCACTTGAAGCTATGTTTTGGTTTACCCTCATTCATGACATTGCGTTGTGTACGGGGTATTCTGGATATGGTGGATTTTGTACGAAGGTTGTGAGTAGGTCAACAAGGAATCAGTCACTTCTAGTAAGAGAAGGTAACATCCTACTTACTCTAATCTTATGATGATTCAAGAAGCCTTTGATCAAAGCAAAATGTTAGAAAGAGTTTCTAATGTTTCATTGTTTGAATTATCGTATAAAAGATTGAGAGAGACATGGATAAGTGATTGAGTTTGATATTGATCCATACTCATGCACTTATTCAGGATGTAGTATGACTGAGGGATTGAATTGCACGGTAACTTGCCACTGAAGGGTATGTTTGGATTTGTCCAATACATTCCTCATCTTCCGGGTAGACATGATACGTTGCTAGACGTCAATCATGTCTTGTGGGTTGATCGGATCAAAGAGTTTGATTAGATCAAAGCATCAAAAAGGTTCTGATTGCTAAGTCAGGTTTAGCACTAAATTGAACCTAAATTGGATTAGAGGTATTCTAATCAGGTTAGGTCAACTTGCACCTGCACCTACTGCTGGCTAAGATAAGGAACCCAATGGGTCACACACAAGGGAATTGATCAAGGGTCTAATTGGATTAGATCATGTTTGCAAGATGAACATGCTAGCACGTGTTGCAAATCCTAGCTCCTGATTCAAATTAAATTCGAATATGATTCTTAGATTAGGTTGATCTAATATGATTAGATCATGACCTAATATGGGTTAGCCAAGAGTTGAAACCCATTTGGCTTTAATTAGACCTGATTTGATTAGGTTTAATGTTTTCTTTAAGTTGGTTAAATCCAATTGGATTGGGTTTGATAGGGCCTTCACTTTTGGACCATTGGATCGCTTCCTGGATGAAGGATCTGGTCCACTGGTTGGCGCCTTCATCTGGACCATTGGATGGCTTCCTGGATGAAGGATCTGGTCCATTGGTTAGCGCCTGAATCTGGACCACTGGATGGCTCTCTGGATGAAAGATCTGGACCGTTGCTCAGCGCCTGAATCTGGACCATCGGTGATGGCATCTTGCTTCTGGACCATTGGATGGCACCCTGAATGATGATGCGCTGATCTGGACCATTAGATGGCGCCTAGATCTGGACCATTGGCTTTGGTTCACTGCATTTGGGCCCTTGGATCATCAGGATTTAAGAGGGAGATGTGAGAAAGAAGTTGATACACCCTTCTCCTTAGCACCCCATCATGATGGGATGCATCTCTTGGCACATGCCTCATCATGATGAGGTGTGTGGATGGGATGCATCCCTTTATGATGCATCCCTCCATCTCTTATAAATAAGGAGGTGCCTTGGGGTTCTAAATATCATCCAAGAAAAAGCCTCTCCTTCTCTCTCCCTTATCCCTTCTTTCTTACAAGCCTCTCTCTTTTGTCCTAACCCAAGACAAGAGGGTCTTCTTTAGGACAAAAAGGCTAGTGAATGTTTTAGAGGTAGAAAGGAAGAAGGAAGTGAAGGAAAATCAGCCAATTAAATCCTTTGGAAGGATTGAACAATTAGAATCAAGTTTTGGTGGAGCTAGAGTCTTGAACCCATTCCTGTGTGGATCAACATCGGAGGGTGAACATTTGGGCACCTTAGGACATCTTCAGATATATTGGATATAGCGTGATAGGTATTCTTCTATACCAAGATTATATTTTCTACATTATTTGGTTATACTATTAAGGCGATCTTGGCTTATTAGGGTTTCATATAATGGATTTTATAAGAAAATTTTATAATCCCGTATCTTCCGTTGCGCCCTAGGGCACAGGAAAACCCTAACACATAGGCTTTACTTTATTGAGCTCGACTCGACCTGCATGCATTAAGCTTAATTAATAAATAATCAAATCAAACTTGAATTACCTTGGATAATTTATTAAAATGCAATCATGAAGGTAATACATTTTTTTGGTTGAATTTACAAAATATGTGAATTAAAATAATGATAAGTGCTATGAATAAGATATTAATTTATGCATTATTTAGCACTTATCAGACTGTCAAATGTATCATACTTGCCTCTATGAGCAATGAATTACAGAGGCAACATGAAGGCTTGGACACTCAATCCATACTTCTCAATTTAAAAGAGTTGTATGGAGAACAAAGCAGGACTGCTAGGTATGAGATATCTAAGCAGTTGTTCCGTGCTAGAATGAATGAAGGAACTCCAGTGCAAAACCATGCTCTTATGGTTATAGACTTGATCACCAGATTAAGTCAATTAGATTTTGCTATGGATAGTGAGCTCAGTCAAGATTTGATCCTGCAATCACTGCCTGATTCATTCTCTCAGTTTGTTGTGAACTTTCACATGAACAAGCTGAACACCTCCCTGCCCGAGCTGTTAAATATGCTCAAAACAGCTGAAGGGCATATTAAGAAGGATAAAGGTCCACTTCTTCTTATAAATAGCACCTCTAAGAGAAAATCTGGAAATAAGGGTTCTAAGAAACGATTGAACCCCAAGAGTAGCATCAAAAAGAAAAAAGGAAAGAAAAACTCCGGATCAAGTACCTGTTTTCATTGCAGCAAAGCTGGCCACTGGAAAAGAAATTGCAAGAGTTTTCTTGCAAGTATGAAGACCGATGCAAGAGTTGCATCAAAAGGTATGTTTATGTTACATGCCAACTTGTCATTAAGTTCTTCAAATTCAAATTCATGGGTATTGGATACCGGCTGTGGTTTTCACATTTGCAAATCTTTGCATTGACTACAGAAAATTAAAATTTTGAAGAAAGGTGACTTCGAGCTGCATGGCGCTGGAGGAGAATCCATCCAGGCTGAAGCTGTTGGAACCTACAACTTGGAATTGCCTTCGGGAAAGCTCCTACAATTAGAAGATTGTTATTATATGCCCAAAATTATTAGAAATGTAATTTCCATTCCTTTGTTGTTAAAGAAAGGTTTTGAAATTAATGGAAAGGGCAATGGTTGCTCTATTTATTTTTCTAATAAGCATCTTTGCAATGGCATTATGAAAAATGGTCTTCTAGTTTTATTACTTAATGACAATGTCTTTCATATTAATAAAAGCAATAAAAGAAAGAGAGAGGAAGTGAATAATACCCTCCTTTGGCATTGCCGACTTGGTCACATAAGTGAATCAAGAATCAACAAGTCATACAAAGAAGAGTTCTTTGATCCTTATGATAATGAATCATTAGGAACTTGTGAATCTTGTCTTATGGGAAAAATGACCAAGTCTCCATTCACTAGACATGGAGAAAGGGCAAGTGAGTTATTAGGACTTATACATACAGATGTATGTGGTCCTATGACAACTTCAGCTAGAGGTGGATACTCTTACTTCATCACATTCACTGATGATTTATCAAGGTTTGGATTTGTGTATCTTATGAAACATAAATCCAAAGCCTTTGATAAGTTTAAAGAGTATCAAAGTATGGTTGAAAAACAAACCGGAAAGTGTATTAAAATCCTTCGATCTGATCGAGGAGGTGAATACCTTTCTAGTGAGTTTTTAAATCATCTTAAAGAAAAGGGCATTCTCTCTGAATGGACACCTCCGTATACGCCACAATTAAATGGTGTAGCTGAACGGAGGAATCGTACTCTATTAGATATGGTAAGGTCCATGATGTGCTTTACAGATCTTCCTATTTCCTTCTGGGGCTATGCCTTAGAAACTGCTACATATGTGCTAAACAGGATACCTTCAAAATCTGTATCTAGTACTCCATATGAGATATGGAGAGGTAGAAAGCCCAATCTTAAATAAATATGGGGCTGCCAAGCATATGTCAAAAGAAATTTTGGACATAAGCTAAGTGCTAGATCAGATAAATGTATATTTGTAGGTTATTCCAAAGAAAGTATTGGATATCTCTTCTATCACCCTACTGAACAAAAGGTATTTGTTAGTAGGCATGCCACCTTTTTAGAAAAGGAGTTTATCTTAGAAAAAGGCAGTGAAAGAAGAATTGAACTTAATAAAGTTCAAGACCTACAAATAGAAACACAAGAAATTCTTCAACCAGATGTACCCATAAATGAGGTACAGATAGAGTGCGAAGAGCACCTGAGAGGTATGGGTTCATCATTGAGAATGATGAAGCCCACATTGTTCAGAATAATGATCCTCTGACCTATTCGGAAGCTGTCATGAGTAGTGACTATGATAAATGGCTAGAAGCCATGAAATCCGAAATAGATTCTATGTATACCAACCAAGTATGGACTTTGGTTGATGCACCAGAGGGTGTAAACCCTATAGGTTGCAAATGGGTCTATAAGAAAAAGATTGGAGCAGATGGCCAAGTAGAAACCTACAAGGCTAGATTGGTGGCAAAAGGTTTCAGGCAAAAGTAAGGAATTGACTATGACGAAACTTTTTCACCAGTAGCTATGCTCAAATCTATTCGGATTTTGCTTGCAATAGCTGCATACTATGATTATGAAATCTGGCAGATGGATGTCAAAACCGCCTTCCTTAATGGTTATCTTGAAGAAGAGGTTTACATGACACAGCTAGAAGGATTTGTCTCAAGTAAGAGAGCAAATCAAGTATGCAAGCTTAAGAGATCCATTTATGGATTAAAGCAAGCATCGAGGAGTTGGAACATCCGTTTTGATACAACAGTCAAAGAGTTTGGTTTTATCAAAAATATGGATGAACCATGTGTGTACAAGAAGACTAGTGGGAGTGCCATTGTCTTCTTAATATTGTATGTAGATGACATACTGATCATTGGAAATGATATTCCAATGTTACAATCGGTCAAGACTTGGCTATCAAAAAGCTTTTCCATGAAAGACTTGGGAGAAGCATCCTATATACTTGGTATAAAGATCTATAGGGATAGATCTAAAAAGATGCTAGGCTTGTCCCAGTCTAGGTACATAGATCATGTGCTGAAAAGATTCAGCATGGAAGGAAGTAAAAGAGGTTACTTGCCTATGAATCATGGCATACGTCTCTCTAAGAAGATGTCTCCTAAGACATCTGAAGAGAGGAATAGAATGAATTCTATTCCCTATGCTTCGGCAGTAGGATCAATTATGTATGCTATGCTATGTACCAGGCCTGATGTTGCTTATGCCTTAGGCATAACATGCAGATTCCAGGCTGATCCAGGAGAGGATCATTGGATAGCTGTGAAAAATATTCTTAAGTACTTGAGAAGGACTAAAGATATTTTTCTAGTTTATGGTGGATCTGAGTTAAAACTAGAAGGATTTTCTGATTCTAGTTTTCAGTCAGACCCAGATGATAGCAAGTCCACTTCAGGGTATGTCTTTACCCTAAATGGTGGTGCAGTGAGCTGGAAGAGTTCCAAACAGCAAACTGTAGCTGACTCAACTACTGAGGCAGAATACATTGCTATAAGTGAAGCCGCTAAGGAAGCTGTCTGGATAAGGAAGTTCATCTCTGAGTTAGGAGTAGTCCTGAGATTGCTGGACCAGTCCCAGTTTATTGTGATAATACTGGAGCTGTTGCTCAAGCGAAGGAACCAAGGTCTCATCACAAATCCAAGCACATTCTAAGACGCTTCAATCTTGTTCGAGAGATTGTCGAGAGACAAGACATAGTTATTGAACGAGTAGACACCAAGAACAACCTAGCAGACCCGTTCACTAAAGCTCTACCACAACAGCACTTCGATCGCCACCTCGATTGTATGGGGATAAAATATAAAAGCGATTGGCTTTAGTGCAAGTGGGAGATTGAAAGAGTAGATGCCCTACAAGCCAATCGCAATATGTATTGCGAAAGGTTTTTTTTCTTTTGATTTGTCCAAATCATGTACATGACATTTAAATATGAATAAAGGCGTTATGTTTTATCATATGCTATTGATTATATTTATGATAAACTCCTTAAATTAGGGTAATGGTTTTAAGACTATGATGAGATCATACTAGTGAGACTTAAAATCCTAAAATCCTAATCTTAAATATTCCCAGTCATTGGTACATTGAGTCGGGGATCAATGATTACCGGAAAAGACTGGCATGTCTTATGTATGCTCGATGCAGAGGATGATTGATCTCACAATCATTTGTGTGGAGACACTAATACAAAGATGTGGGTGCTCATTAGAGGAATGAGTTCACTGAATTGACCTACAAAGAGAAATCTTATGAAGTCTTACTTACATGTCAAAAGATGATTCTCTTAGTGGAAGTTGTGCAACTGATCCTATGACCTGAGATCACCATGGTATCTTGTGCACATGAACCCATATTTTGGTTTACACTCATTCATGACAATAAGTTGTGTACGAGGTCTTCTGGATATGGTGAATTGTGTACGAAGATTATGAGTAGGTCAACAAGGAATTAATCACTTCTAGTAAGAGAAGATAGCATCCTATTTATTCTAATCACATGATAATTCGGAAAGCCTTTGATCAAAGCAGAATGAAAATTAGAAAGAGTTTCTAATGTTTCATTATTTGAATTATCATTAAAAGATTGAGAAAATTATGAATATGAAATTGAGTTTGACATATATTCATACTCATATACATATTTGGGATGCAGTTTGATTAAAAGATTGAATTGCATGGTAACTTGCCACTGAAGGGTATTTTTGGTATTTCTACCAAATTCCATATTTTCCGGGTAGACATGACACGTTGCTAGACGTCAATCTTGTTTTATAGGTTTGATCAAATTAAAGAGTTTAATTCGATCACCAATTAAAAAGGATTCTAATTGTTAAGTTCGGGTTCGCGCAGTTTGGACTTAAATCGATTAGAAGAGTTCTAATCAAATTGGGTCAACTCACACTCACACCTATTGCTGGCTAAGTATGGAACCCAATGGGTCACACACAAGAAAACTTATCAAGGGTCTAATTGGATTAGATCATGTTTGCAAGATAAACATCCTAACAGGTGTTGCAAACCTTAGCTCCTGATTCGAATCTGATTCGAATTGGATTCGAATCTGATTCTTAATTGATCTAATTTGATTAGATCATATTCTAATATGGGTTAGCCAAGATTTGGCACCTAATTGGCTTGGTTTGAGTCTAATTGGATTAGATTTGATAAATCATTCATTTTTGACTGTTGGATCAACATTTGGATGAAAAGATGGATCAAATGGATGGCGCCATGGATTGGAGCCATTGGATCTTCATCATGGGATGATGGGAGATCATGATCTCGTGATGGATCTCATCTGGAGGCGTGATGATGAAATTTACGTGAAGGGACAAGCACTTAAAATAGATGGCGCCCCTTGGATTGGATAAAGATGACACGTCATCTTATCCTAACTTCTCTCCCTTCAACCGCATCATTCTCTCTCTCCTTATTTCTTATGGCGCCACCAATAAGGGCCTTTGGATCATCATCTAGCCTTGATCAATGGTCGAGAATGCTCCCTATTTTTCATGCGTGAGAAGAAATGAAGAGAGGCATGAGTACGGTGGATTTCATGAAGAGGTGCTTAGGGAATGGATAAGGATGAAGCGCCATATCATAAGCACTTCATCTTATCCTAACTACTTCTGATATGCCCTCTCATCAAATGACACACCCCTTGATCTCACGCCCCTCTTCATGCATGAATGGATGGCTACAATGCCTCCGTACGCCATCTATAAATAGGGAATGCTCCCGGTGTTTTCATCCATCGGAAATCAATCCAACTCTCTCTCACACATATCCCTTCTTTCTTACAAGCCTTCTTTCTTTCTAACATCACTCTTAAGTTGTCCTAATCCTAGACAAGAAGGTCTTCTTTAGGACAAAAAGGTTAGAAGTGTTTTTAGAAGGAAAAAGAAAATTAGAAAGGAAGGAAAGCAAGCCATTAGAATTATTTAGAAGAATTCTGCATTAAGGATCAAAAGTCTTTGGAGCTAAAGTCTTGATCAAGTTTTCGTGTGGATCACCATTGGAGGGCGGACACTTGGACGCCTCGTGGAGATTGTACACTTTGGATTAGCGTTTGAGGTATTCTACTAATTCTGCATTTATTTTATATCATTTGATTGTAATCATTAAGGTGATCTAGGCTTAAAAGGGTTTCATGCATAGGGACTTTATTAAGAAATTTTTAAAATCCCTAGCTTCCGCGGCGCATTATAACATGCTAAAACCCTTCAGATCAGCCTTATCAAGCCCATGGTGCGGGCACTTGACCAAAAGATCATGGAATCTTTCCCAAAGTTGGAAAAATTCCTCCTCAGATTTTTCTCTAAAAGTTCTAATGGCATCCTTAATTTTTTCAGTTTTTACCATGGGATAGAACTTAGCCATGAACTTCCTAGATAGTTGTTCCCATGATGTGATGGAATTTGAAGCAAGGGAATACAGCCATGCAGCAGCACGATCCTCTAAAGTCATGGAAAACAACCTTAATTTAATACCCTCTTCATCTAAGTTTTGATTTCTAAACGTTTGACAGATTGTCAAAAATTTGTTTAGATGAATGTAGGGTTGTTCGCTCTCGAACCCATGAAATTTGGGTAGCATGTTTATTGTTGCAGCCCGAATCTCGAATTGGGCTGCATTATTAATTGGTAATACTATGCAAGTAGGGGGAGTAGCAGATACGGTTGCGAACAATTCATTCAGGGTTCTAATATGATCACCCATTGTAGAGATTGACGGTTGGTTTACAGTTCGTAGGTTGTGATGAAAAGTTCTGTCAATCTCAGGATCAAATGGGGTTAACTTATCCCTTAATGATCTTCTACCATGCATACATTATCAACAATTCATTAGATTTGACTCCTAAAATGAACGAAATCCTAAGAGAAGAGAAGGGCTAGACGCAGATGACCACAACCAACACCACACAACAATTTGACTCTATTAGTTTTAGAATTAAGTGAGGTTTAGTAGCTTCTTAAATCTAGTTGCACAAAAATTTATCAGGTTAAAAAGTTTCTGAAATTCTCTCTAGATTAGACAGCTCCTAATCTTCCTTTCAAATTAAGCTTGAGCTTACCAGTTAAGCGATCTAGTAACCAGTGACCAGGAAAGTTCCGAGGTGTGTGGTAGTGCCAGAAGGGATACACCGATACCACAATACCCGTAACAGTTCTCACTATTGTAAAACTTTCTTAGACATCACCAATTACTAAATTCTCACTGGAGGGGCTTTCAGCCGCTTCTTTCCAAGAGCCTAATTGAGCTCGAAAATTCTAAGGCCAACGTCTAATTGATTTTAATTTAATTTGGCTTAGGATATGTATGCAAGGTGGTGATTTTTGGGCTAAGGACAAGTAATGACTTCCCGATCTTATCTTTTTAATGAGTTTTGCCCTTAAATTATTTTATGTAAATGCTTAATACTAAATGCAGCAAATATTCAATGATTTTTTTTTTTAAAGTTTATGGAATGTCATTAGGTTGTACTGATTAAATGAGCAAAAAAAAAATTTATTTAATTTTTTAATTTTATATTTTTTTTAAAAAAAATTATAGAGGAATAACTTGAATGTAAACTAAAACTAATCCTTATGCGTCAATCAATCTCCGAATGTCTGTTGAATAAGCTCTAGAGATTGCTCTGTAAGAAGCCCCAATAGAGGTATGATAACCTCGGAGGATTGCACCCTATCAATTACTAGCAAAAATAATAATAATTTTTTATTTTTTTGATTTAATTAATTTTTTTAACTTTTTTTTATTTTAAATTTCAAATTTTGAATCTCAGAGTTCAAATTTTGAATTTAAATTTTTGAAATTTTGAATTTTTGAATTTTGGAAATTTTTTCAATTTTTTTTAATTATCTCTTTTTTTTAATTTAAATTTTTTTTACTTTTTTTTAGGAAAAAAACTTTAAATTTTGAATTTCAAATTTTAGAATTTAATAACTATGAAATTATTAACTAAAAATAATCAAAATAAGGAAAATTAATAAAAATAAAAACTTACTACCGGAGTGCGTTCACTTCGGAAATCCAAAATTCGATTTGATCTTCGTGATCGTTCTTGCTTCTTGATTTGCCTTTCCGGCAACGGCGCCAAAATTTTGTTGTCCGATTTATGTTAACCTAAAAATATGCTAAACAGATCATTGTTAGAACCGACAAACAATGTTTAAATTAATTTTACTCTTACCTGTTCTGCTCGAAGAATAGTGGTTGTAAGAGGTCGATCTACAGGGAGGCGATTGGAGTTGCATAAAAACAAAACGTTCACTCGGATTCGAAATCGATGTTTGAATAACAAAAGAAAAACATTACATCGAGGATGTTTGTGTTAGATGTATGCCCTAGAAGCCAATTTTGGCTGACACATTATTAATTCTGGGACATAATTTGTACTTGACTTTATTATTATTGAATAAATGAAAGGCATCTTTTTCGTTCATATTGTTTATGTGTCTATGAATCGTCCAAGAATTAATAAGATGATGATGCATATTCTTAAGAGTTAAAAATTTGAGCCATGCATCATTGATGATTAATTTCTGAATGCTCCTGATCAATGGATCATCACGAGGACAGTGATCGATCCGATCAGTGCACACATTGCTTTCCTTATGGATGGACGAGACTCGAGTCCACAGTGTGGCGACACTGAAGTAATAGTGCAGGTGCTTATTAAGAACAAGGGTACTGAGCGTGACCAATACAAGAAGTCACTTGGATGTCTATCGACTCGTCAGTGACTTGCTTGATGTTGCAGTAGTGTGACTAGTTCTTTGACCTGCGGTGCTTCGGCCACTCACAGTGAGATTATTGTAGTTTGACTGCACACATACATGGTCTCTAGCCATATGGGACCATGCAGTGTAGATTGGCTGCAGTAGGTTCACTGTAGGAGTAGGGTATGCACCTATAAGGAATCTATCGACCTTGATAGATAAGGAGAGATCCTATGTGATTTATAAGACTGAGTTCGTAAGACCTCAGCCGGGGCAGATTGCACAGTAGAGAAAGAGTTCTCCGCTCTCGAACTTAAGTCGAATAAATCTTCACATATGACAGACGATGGGGTTTGACGAGTTGTCCATGACCTCCGTCCTGTAGGGATCCATGATAGTAGGACTGTATCACATATTGACTGCACCTAGAGGTTCACCATTCTATTCTGCTGGATGGCCACTACATGCTGCTAGGTGTCACTAGTGGATGGTGGGACTCATAGGGATTGTCTTGATGATCGATAAACCCTAATGAGTTGAGTTGGAATCGTTCCAATCTATTGAAAGGAGTTTTTAATGATATTGTGATAGAGATCACAATATATCTCACTACCAGTCAGAGTAGAACCTATGAGGTCACACACACTAGAAGTATTGACCGATCCGATGGTTGAAAAAGTGATTATGAATCACGAGTAATCAATTCGATTGATAAGAAGTTGAAGAAGGAATGGGAATTGATTAATTGGACTTAAAACACAAATCCTACTTGGAGTAGGATTCCTAGAGTCCTAATTGGATTAGGACTGAGAATCCTATTTGGAGTAGGACTGGGATTCCTACTTAGAGTAGGATTCCTACAATCCTAATTAGATTAGGATTTTGAATTCATTTTGGATTCCTACTTAGAATAGAATTCCTAGAAATCCTAATTGGATTAGGACTTCGGATTCAAATAAGAGTTCTAATTGGATTAGGACTAAAATTAAATAAGTCCTAATTAGATTAAGATTTCTTAAGTCCTAATTAATCATTAATCTAATGGATCAACATGACTCCTAATTGGATTAGGATTGAAGGATTCAATTGAGTCATGATTCATTCAAGTCATAATTGGATTAAGACTAGCATTGATTGAACCCAATTGATTCAAGCCTAATTAGATTAGGACTAAACCATGAGAGGGACACCTAATCCTCCTTAGAGAAGGATTAGGTTAACCAAATAAGAGGGGCATGAGCCCCTGTCCTTTTACTTGGTGCGGCATGAAGAGAGGGGGCCGGCGCCCCCTCTTTGGAAACTAGTCTAGGGCTCCTAAATTGTAGGAGCCCTAGATGGCTATAAAAAGGGAGCAAAGGGGCCGGCGCCCTAATGAAGGTGAAGCTCTCTTCCTCCAAGCCGTGGCCACCCCTCTCCCCTCCTTGGTTCAGCCGCAAGAAAAGGGAAGAAAAGAAGAAGCCATAGGCGGCCTTCTTCTCCTCTCTTCCTCCTTCCAACACAGGAAAAGAAATAAGGCTGCAGGGGCTTTGATCCTTCTCTGATCTTCATCCTTCTTCTTCCTCCTCCCAAGCACAATCAAGAGTTGATCAAAAGGAAGGAGATCAGCCACCAAAAGAAGTCTCTGCAAGGGAGCTAGCACCCCGGGGAGACAAGGAAACCTTGATCGGTCCTCTACTTCGTGTGGATACCCGTAGAGGCCGGACGCTTGTGCGGCTTCAAGTGAATCTACATCCTAAACCACGATCATCAATTTGCAGTGATCACCTACCTGCACAAAGGTGAAGATCTGATCTTCTAATGTTTTAAAAAGTTTTTAATCCTTATCTATCTACGAACGGTTCATGAAACAACGTTCATGAGATGAACGTCGTTCCCGCACATGCCGATTCCGCTGCCATCTGATTTTGTTTTGAATTATCAGCGGCATGGGCGGGGTTCTAACAGTGGTATCAGAGCCTAGGCTTCGTAGATTAAGGTAAGGATTAATTATCTAAAGGTATCTTAGATATGAAAATTGAAAGATTATGCATGCTGAAAATTTCTGCATGCAGATTTTTCAGGATTGCTGAATTTTTGGATGCTGATTTTTATATGATAAGATGATGATTCTAATTGCATTGTTAATGAGATTACTGTTGGAATTTGTATCCTAAATGTCAATCGTTAGCATATTGATGATTGAATTTTGTAAATGAATTGACAAATTAATAAAGTGTTATTTGGCATTATTCATCATTTCATCTTCAAATGAACTCTTATATGATGAAGTCCTTAGGACTTATGTTATGATAAAGGAGGATTTATCTTTGAGTCCTTAAACTTGTTTGCAACGAAATGATATGTTGTTACTAGGACGACAACATTATCGAGATTAGGTCGTTGTGTGACATATACGTTGGTTGTCCTCTTAACCAAGGAGTGTGGAGACACTGGTATGCCACACAAGTGAAGTGTAGAAGTACATTTCACTAAACGTGACCAATTCCGGAACGCTCTACTGTCGAGAGATGTTCCGAGTGGATATGGGTATAAGTTTGGCCCTCTGACCTGAGACCGCAACCTGTGACTAGCAAGCAACTCACTGTACTTTGGTACCGGACTACCTGAATTTCTAATTCAGTGACGGAAGGTCACTGGGTGTAGTCAAGTACTTGCGTAGTCAGTTGTGAGTCAAGATGGAATTGACCCCTCCTGAAAACAGGAGATAATGTCTTGTGATTAATTTAGCAAAACCTTGGCCAGGGTAATCCCAGTGAGGAGTCACGGGATATCTAAAGTTAATCACATAATGGATGTACTAATTATAGGGTTGACAGTGAAAGAGTAGATGCCCTATAAGCCAATCATTTGATGGGTTTCTCTTTGTAATCCTCCAAATCATGTACTTTGACACTCGATATATATCAATAAAGGCATTGTGTTTCATCATTTGCTGCTTATCTATTTTATTATTGGATGATGAACCCCATAAATTAGGACATTGGTTTTAGGGTTATGATAAGATCATACCAGTGAGACCTAAAATCCTAAAATCCAAATTTAGAATATTCCCAGTCAAATTGGTATATTGAGTCGGGGATCAATATTACTGGAAAGACTGGCACATCTTATGTATGCTCAATGTAGAGGGTGATTGATCTCACAATCACTTGTGTGAGACACTAATACAAAGATGTGGGTGCTCATTAGAGGAATGAGTTCACTGAAATGACCAGCCATGAGAACATCTTATGGATTCTTACTTAATTGTCAAAAGATGGTTCTCATAGTGGGAGTTGTGCAAGTGATCCTTAGACCTGAGATCACCATGGTACCTTGTACACTTGAACATATATTTTGGTTTACTCTCATTCACGACATTGCGTTGTGTACGGGATATTCTGGATATGGTGGATTTTGTATGAAGGTTGTGAGTAGGTCAACAAGGAATCAGTCACTTCTAGTAAGAGAAGGTAACATCCTACTTACTCTAATCTTATGATGATTCAAGAAGCCTTTGATCAAATATTAGAAAGAGTTTCTAATATTTCATTGTTTGAATTATCATATAAAAGATTGAGAGAGACATGAATAAGTGATTGAGTTTGATATTGATCCATACTCATGCACTTATTCAGGATGTAGTATGACTGAGGAATTGAATTGCACGGTAACTTGCCACTGAAGGGTATGTTTGGATTTGTCCAATACATTCCTCATCTTCCGGGTAGACATGATACATTGCTAGACGTCAATCTTGTCTTGTGGGTTGATCGGATCAAAGAGTTTGATTAGATCAAAGCATCAGAAAGGTTCTGATTGCTAAGTCAGGTTTAGCACTAAATTGAACCTAAATTGGATTAGAGGTATTCTAATCAGGTTAGGTCAACTTGCACCTGCACCTACTGCTGGCTAAGATAAGGAACCCAATAGGTCACACACAAGGAAATTGATCAAGGGTCTAATTGGATTAGATCATGTTTGCAAGATGAACATGCTAGCACGTGTTGCAAACCCTAGCTCCTGATTCAAATTAAATTTGAATCTGATTCTTAGATTAGGTTGATCTAATATGATTAGATCATGACCTAATATGGGTTAGCCAAGAGTTGGAACCCATTTGGCTTTAATTAGACCTGATTTGATAAGGTTTAATGTTTTCTTTAAGTTGGTTAAACCCAATTGGATTGGGTTTGATAGGGCCTTCACTTCTGGACCATTGGATCGCTTACTGGATGAAGGATCTGGTCCACTGGTTGGCGCCTTCATCTGGACCATTGGATGGCTTCCTGGATGAAGGATCTGGTCCACTGGTTAGCGCCTGAATCTGGACCACTGGATGGCTCTCTGGATGAAAGATCTGGACCGTTGCTCAGCGCCTGAATCTGGACCACTGGATGGCTCTCTGGATGAAAGATCTGGACCGTTGCTCAGTGCCTGAATCTGGACCATCGGTGATGGCATCTTACTTCTGGACCATTGGATGGCACCCTGGATGATGATGTCTTGATCTGGACCATTAGATGGCACCTAGATCTGGACCATTGGCTTTGGTTCACTGCATTTGGGCCCTTGGATCATCAGGATTTAAGAGGGAGATGTGAGAAAGAAGTTGATACACCCTTCTCCTTAGCACCCCATCATGATGGGATGCATCTCTTGGCACATGCCTCATCATGATGAGGTGTGTGGATGGGATGCATCCCTTTATGATGCATCCCTCCATCTCTTATAAATAAGGAGGTGCCTTGGGGTTCTAGAGATCATCCAAGAAAAAGCCTCTCCTTCTCTCTTCCTTATCCCTTCTTTCTTACAAGCCTCTCTCTTTTGTCCTAACCCAAGACAAGAGGGTCTTCTTTAGGACAAAAAGGCTAGTGAATGTTTTAGAGGTAGAAAGGAAGAAGGAAGTGAAGGAAAATCAGCCAATTAAATCCTTTGGAAGGATTGAACAACTAGAATCAAGTTTTGGTGGAGCTAGAGTCTTGAACCCATTCCTGTGTGGATCAACATCGGAGGGTGAACATTTGGGCACCTAAGGACATCTTCAGACATATTGGATATAGCATGACAGGTATTCTTCTATACCAAGATTATATTTTCTACATTATTTGGTTATACTATTAAGGCGATCTTGGCTTATTAGGGTTTCATATAATGGGTTTTATAAGAAAATTTTATAATCCCATATCTTCCGCTGCGCCCTAGGGCACTGGGAAACCCAACAGTGGTATCAGAGCCACCCTTAATCAGTTTAACCAAATGATAATACATGCTATTATCTTGATGCTATGAGATAGCTAGGTTGTTTGTATGCATGATTAGTTTGTGCTATGAGATAGTATTATATTCATGTTGTAGCACAGTATAATTGCTAGTGCTAAATTATAGAATGTGCAATGAGACCAATATAGTAGTATGAAAACTTTGGGCTGACCCATTCTGGAACAATCGACTCAGTTGGTGTCTAGGAAGGAAGCCACAGGTGGTTACTTAATTAGGACCTCACTCTCTGAGTGAGGGGTGCCTCCCACCTGCTTTCCTGGCCAATTATTTGATTGTCCTTTATGGTTGAGCTTAATGTTAGTAAGATACTACTATTTGAAAGCCCTCACTAAATTCATAATTAAGTCATAGTGTTAATTGCTTTAAGCTGAGCCATTCTGAATCAATTGACTGAGTTGGTGTCTAGGGAAGAGGCTACAGGTGGTTATTTAATTAGGACCTTACTAAGTAAGGAGAGCCTCCCATCTGCTTATCTGGCCAACTATTTGATTGACCTCCATGGAAAAGCTAATTGCTGATATAACACTATAAAAGTCCTTCCTTCATGCTTAGATATTATTATGTCAATATCTACGCTAGCTTGTTGTGATTCCCACAAGGCTAGTATTAGGGATTGATATTGTAATATCTTGGTGCATATGATGCATATGGCATATTTTAATATGTTGCCTTGTTGTGATTCCCACAAGGGCAGCATTATTCAAATATGACTGTATAAAAATGAAGGGTTTGACTTAACTAGACACAATAGTTTGTTGTGATTCCCACAAGACTATATGTGTGCTAGAGGACAGAATAAAGTTGGGAATTGCATGGGATGCAATTGGAAAGAGTTTCCTACCTTTGAACTTATAAGAGCTTGTTGTGATTCCCACAAGGTCTTTTATAAGGAATTTGGATCTCAACCCCACTAAGAAAATTAGTATTTTCTCGTTCATCATACTTGAGGGTTATGATATTCGATAAAAATAGTGGGAGTAACAATTAGATAAAAGTCCTTGTCTGATTGAATAGATGTCATCATGATTGGTCTGCTTATATTAGTGTTCTTTGTAATTATAGATTAATTCTGCATAAATGGCATCTTCACTCTCACTTAGAGGTATCTTAGATACAAACAAATTGACTGGTCCCAACTATGTGGACTGGTTGAGGAATTTAAAGATTGTTCTCACACAAGAAAAGCTTTCCTACATTCTTGAAACCCTGACCTAGGGTCAGCAGGGGAAGATGCAACTGAGGAGGAATTGGCCACATATCGTATGTGGAAAAATGACAGTTTGACTGTCAAATGTATCATGCTTGCTTCTATGAATAATGAATTGCAGAGGCAGCATGATAGCATGGATACTCACTCCATACTCCTTAACTTGAAGGAGTTATATGGTGAGCAGAGCAGAACTGTTAGATATGAGATATCTAAACAGTTGTTCCGTGCTAGAATGATCGAGGGATCGTCTGTGCAAGACCACTGTTTAAAGGTTATAGATTTAATCACTCGATTGAGTCAACTTGGCTTTGCTATGGACAGTGAGCTCAGTCAGGATTTGATCCTGCAATCACTACCCGACTCATTCTCGCAGTTTGTCGTGAATTATCACATGAACAAACTGAGCTTCTAAATATGCTGAAAACAGCAGAATCTCACATCAAGAAGGACAAGGGTCCGATCCTTCTTGTTGGTGAGAGCTCAAAGAAGAAGTCAGGCAACAAGGGTTCAAAGAAAAAACTAAACCCTATGAGTCGCATCAAAAAGAAGAAGGGAAAAAAAATCTCTGGACCTAGTACCTGTTTCCACTACGGCAAGATGGGGCATTGGAAAAGGAACTGCAAGAGCTTTCTTGCAAGTGTGAAGCCTGATGCAAGTGTTGCATCAAAAGGTAAGTTTTTATTACATGCCAATATGACATTAAGTTCTTCTGATTCTAATTCATGGGTATTGGATACCGGTTGTGGTTCTCACATATGCAAATCTTTGCATGGACTGCAGAAAATTAGAAGTCTGAAGAAAGGTGACTTCGAGCTATATGGTGCTGGAGGAGAATCCATCCAGGCTGAAGCTGTTGGCACCTACATACTGGAGCTACCCTCCGGAAAGTTCTTGAAGCTAGAAGACTGTTATTTTATGCCAAAAATCATTAGAAATGTAATTTCAATTCCTTTGTTGCTTAAGAAAGGATTCGAAATAAATGGAAAGAGCAATTGTTGCTCTATTTCTTTATCTAATGAGTATTATTGTCATGGCACTATGGAAAATGGTTTTTTAGTATTATGTCTTAATAATGTAATATTTCATATTGGCAAAGATAATAAAAGAAAAAGAGAGAATATTAATAATACCCTCCTCTGGCATTACCGATTAGGTCATATTAGTGAGACAAGGTTACACAAGTTGTATAAAGATAAATTCTTTGACCCTTATGATTTTGAATCATTAAGAACTTGTGAATCTTGTCTTATGGGTAAAATGACCAAGTCTCCATTCTCGGGACATGGAGAAAGGGCAAGTGAGTTGTTAGAACTCGTACACACTGATGTGTGCGGTCCTATGTCAACTCCAGCTAGAGGTGGATACTCTTACTTCATCACATTTACTGATGACTTATCAAGGTTCGGTTTTGTGTATCTAATGAAACATAAATCCGAAGCCTTTGATAAATTTAAAGAGTATCAAAGTATGGTCGAAAAACAAACTGGGAAGTGTATTAAAATCCTTCGATCTGATCGAGAAGGAGAATACCTTTCTAGTGAATTTTTAGACTATCTTAAATTAAAGGGTATACTCTCTGAATGGACACCTCCATATACGCCACAATTAAATGGTGTAGCTGAAAGAAGGAATCGTACCTTATTAGATATGGTACGGTCCATGATGTGCTTCACAAATCTTCCAATTTCCTTCTGGGGACATGCCCTAGAAACTGCTGCATTAGTATTAAATAAAGTACCATCTAAGTCTGTATCTAGCACTCCATATGAGATATGGAAAGGAAAGAAACCTAATCTTAAGTATCTTAAGATATGGGGTTGTCATGCTTATGTCAAAAGAAATTTTGGACATAAGCTAAGTGCTAGATCGGACAAATGTATATTTGTAGGTTATCCTAAAGACAGTTTAGGATATATCTTCTATAATCCTACCGAACAAAAGGTATTTGTTGCTAGGCATGCCACTTTCTTGGAAAAAGAGTTTTTCTTAGAAAAGGGCAAGGATAGAAGAATTGAACTTGATGAAGTTCAAGACCTACAAGGTGAGACACATAATAATCCTCAACCAGATGTACCCATGGAAGAGGTACAGCCACTACACACTACTCCTCTCCGAAGGTCAAAAAGAGTGCGAAATGCACCTGAGAGGTATGGGTTTATCATTGAGAATGATGAAGCCCACATCGTTGATAACGATGACCCTCTGACCTATTCGGAAGCTGTCAAGAGTAGGGACTCTGACAGATGGCTGGACGCCATGAAATCTGAGATAGATTCTATGTATACAAACCAAGTGTGGACTTTAGTTGATGCACCTGAGGGAGTGATTCCAATAGGGTGCAAATGGGTATACAAGAAGAAGATAGGAGCTGACGGCCAAGTAGAAACCTACAAGGCCAGGCTAGTGACAAAAGGTTTCAGGTAAAAACAAGGCATTGATTATGATGAAACTTTTTCGCCAGTAGCTATGCTCAAATCTATTCGGATTATGCTTGCTATAGCTGCATACTATGATTATGAGATCTGGCAGATGGATGTCAAAACCGCCTTCCTTAATGGTCACCTTGAGGAAGAGGTTTATATGACACAGCCAGAGGGATTTGTCTCAAGAGGGAGAGCAAATCAAGTATGTAGGCTTAAGAAATCCATTTATGGATTAAAGCAGGCATCTAGGAGTTGAAACATCTATTTTGACATGATAGTCAAAGAGTTTGGCTTCATTAAAAATATAGATGAACCTTGTGTGTACAAGAAGACTAGTGGGAGTGCTATTGTCTTCTTGATATTATATGTGGACGATATATTGATCATTGGAAATGATGTTCCAATGATGCAATCGGTCAAGACTTGGCTATCAAAGAAATTTTCCATGAAAGACTTGGGTGAAGCATCCTATATACTTGGTATAAGGATCTATAGAGATAGATCTAAAAGGATGCTAGGTTTGTCCCAGTCTAGGTACATAGATAATGTGCTGAAGAGGTTCAGCATGGATGGAAGTAAGAAAGGTTTCTTACCTATAGGACATGGCATACAACTCTCTAGGAAGATGTCTCCTAAGACATCTGAAGAGAGGAATAGAATGAGTTCTATTCCCTATGCTTCAGCAGTAGGGTCGATCATGTATGCTATGTTATGTATCAGGCCTGATGTAGCTTATGCCTTGGGTATGGTAAGTAGATTTCAGGCAGATCCCGGAGAGGATCATTGGAAAATTGTAAAAAGCATTCTCAAATACTTGAGAAGGACTAGAGATGTTTTTCTGATTTATGGAGGATCAGAATTGAAACTAGAAGGCTATTCAGATTCTAGCTTTCAATCTGATCCAGATGATAGCAAGTCAATCTCTGGATATATCTTCACTTTGAATGGTGGAGCTGTGAGTTGGAAAAGTTCCAAACAGCAAACTGTAGCTGACTCAACTACTGAGGCAGAATACATAGCTGTTAGTGAAGCTGCTAAGGAAGCAGTCTGGATGAAGAAGTTCATCACAGAGCTGGGTGTAGCTCCTGAGATTGCCGGACCAGTCCCAGTTTATTGCGATAACACTGGAGCTGTTGCACAGGCTAAGGAACCAAGGTCTCATCATAGATCCAAGCACATTTTGAGACGCTTCCACCTTGTTCGAGAGATAATCGAAAGACAAGACGTCAAGATTGAACGAGTAGACACAAAGAACAATATAGCAGACCCATTTACTAAAGCTCTACCACAGCAGCAATTCAATCGTCACCTCGATTGTATGGGGTTAAAATATAAGGGCGATTGGCTTTAGTGCAAGTGGGAGATTGAAAGAGTAGATGCCCTATAAGCCAATCATTTGATGGGTTTCTCTTTGTAATCCTCCAAATCATGTACTTTGACACTCGATATATATCAATAAAGGCATTGTGTTTCATCATTTGCTGCTTATCTATTTTATTATTGGATGATGAACCCCATAAATTAGGACATTGGTTTTAGGGTTATGATGAGATCATACCAGTGAGACCTAAAATCCTAAAATCCTAATTTAGAATATTCCCAGTCAAATTGGTATATTGAGTCGGGGATCAATATTACTGGAAAGACTGGCACATCTTATGTATGCTCAATGTAGAGGGTGATTGATCTCACAATCACTTGTGTGAGACACTAATACAAAGATGTGGGTGCTCATTAGAGGAATGAGTTCACTAAAATGACCAGCCATGAGAACATCTTATGGATTCTTACTTAATTGTCAAAAGATGGTTCTCATAGTGGGAGTTGTGCAAGTGATCCTTAGACCTGAGATCACCATGGTACCTTGTACACTTGAACCTATATTTTGGTTTACTCTCATTCACGACATTGCGTTGTGTACGGGATATTCTGGATATGGTGGATTTTGTACGAAGGTTGTGAGTAGGTCAACAAGGAATCAGTCACTTCTAGTAAGAGAAGGTAACATCCTACTTACTCTAATCTTATGATGATTCAAGAAGCCTTTGATCAAAGCAAAATGAATATTAGAAAGAGTTTCTAATGTTTCATTGTTTGAATTATCATATAAAAGATTGAGAGAGACATGAATAAGTGATTGAGTTTGATATTGATCCATACTCATGCACTTATTCAGGATGTAGTATGACTGAGGGATTGAATTGCACGGTAACTTGCCACTGAAGGGTATGTTTAGATTTGTCCAATACATTCCTCATCTTCCGGGTAGACATGATACGTTGCTAGACGTCAATCTTATCTTGTGGGTTGATCGGATCAAAGAGTTTGATTAGATCAAAGCATCAGAAAGGTTCTGATTGCTAAGTCAGGTTTAGCACTAAATTGAACCTAAATTGGATTAGAGGTATTCTAATCAGGTTAGGTCAACTTGCACCTGCACCTACTGCTGGCTAAGATAAGGAACCCAATGGGTCACACACAAGTGAATTGATCAAGGGTCTAATTGGATTAGATCATGTTTGCAAGATGAACATGCTAGCACGTGTTGCAAACCCTAGCTCCTGATTCAAATTAAATTTGAATCTGATTCTTAGATTAGGTTGATCTAATATGAATAGATCATGACCTAATATGGGTTAGCCAAGAGTTGGAACCCATTTGGCTTGTATTAGACCTGATTTGATTAGGTTTAATGTTTTCTTTAAGTTGGTTAAACCCAATTGGATTGGGTTTGATAGGGCCTTCACTTCTGGACCATTGGATCGCTTACTGGATGAAGGATCTGGTCCACTGGTTGGCGCCTTCATCTGGACCATTGGATGGCTTCCTGGATGAAGGATCTGGTCCACTGGTTAGCGCCTGAATCTGGACCACTGGATGGCTCTCTGGATGAAAGATCTGGACCGTTGCTCAGCGCCTGAATCTGGACCATTGGATGGCTCTCTGGATGAAAGATCTGAACCGTTGCTCAGCGCCTGAATCTGGACCATCGGTGATGGCATCTTACTTCTGGACCATTGGATGGCACCCTGGATGATGATGTCTTGATCTGGACCATTAGATGGCACCTAGATCTGGACCATTGGCTTTGGTTCACTGCATTTGGGCCCTTGGATCATCAGGATTTAAGAGGGAGATGTGAGAAAGAAGTTGATACACCCTTCTCCTTAGCACCCCATCATGATGGGATGCATCTCTTGGCACATGCCTCATCATGATGAGTTGTGTGGATGGGATGCATCCCTTTATGATGCATCCCTCCATCTCTTATAAATAAGGAGGTGCCTTGGGGTTCTAGAGATCATCCAAGAAAAAGCCTCTCCTTCTCTCTTCCTTATCCCTTCTTTCTTACAAGCCTCTCTCTTTTGTCCTAACCCAAGACAAGAGGGTCTTCTTTAGGACAAAAAGGCTAGTGAATGTTTTGGAGGTAGAAAGGAAGAAGGAAGTGAAGGAAAATCAGCCAATTAAATCCTTTGGAAGGATTGAACAACTAGAATCAAGTTTTGGTGGAGCTAGAGTCTTGAACCCATTCCTGTGTGGATCAACATCGGAGGGTGAACATTTGGGCACCTAAGGACATCTTCAGACATATTGGATATAGCATGACAGGTATTCTTCTATACCAAGATTATATTTTCTACATTATTTGGTTATACTATTAAGACGATCTTGGCTTATTAGGATTTCATATAATGGGTTTTATAAGAAAATTTTATAATCCCATATCTTCCGCTGCGCCCTAGGGCACTGGGAAACCCAACAGACAGTGAGCTCTAAGTCATCCTGGCATTAGGAGTCAAAGGGATTGAATTATACAGTAACCATAGTTCAGGGTTCCAGAATATTTGCTTCGCATATATTCGACCTATCCGGACGTCGGGTACCATTGCTAGATGGTCACATCGATTAGTGTAGAAAATTGTTCCTATACTACCGGCTTAGGTTCGAACCTATGAGGTCACACGCATAGAAGATTCCTGATTGATCAAGAAAGCTGATGAATGATTAAGAATCATTCAGGGGTAATTTGGTCAATTTGATTGGGAAATTATTTTATAAAATAATTAAAGTAATTATTGAAGGATTAATTAGTAATTAAATTACTAATAAACTCAATTTGATTGAGTAATTGTGCTAAGGATGAGCCAAATTGAATTGGATTCAAGTTTGGGCTCAATCAAGGTTTTGACGTGATTGGATTAGGTCAGAACCAAAAAGGACTTAAGCTGATCAAATTAATTTTAAATTAATTTGTTCTTAATTGGGGATTGACCTAATTGAATTAGGTCCAACACAAAGTAATAATTCAATTTGATTGAGTTTGCATGAGCCAAAATTGAATTGGATTCAATTTGAGCTCAATCAGGGTCTGACCTGATTAGATTGGGTTCAACCAAATTGCTTTGTTTTAATTCGGGTTTGACCAAATTTGATTAGGTGCAACCCAAGGGGATTAGGCTCAGATGATGTGGCAATTATTGGTGACATGGAATTGGATTTCATGAATTTTAAATAAACCAAAATTATTGCATGGCACATGGACCCATTGCTTGACACATGGCGACATTGTTTGTTATTTGAATTTAAATTCAAACATTAAGCAATGTGTTAAATGATTTTAATCACTCAAACCATCAGCCAAGGTGGCGTCTGAGTTTTTGAATGGATTAAATTCGAATTTTAAGAGGTGATTTCGAAATTATGAAGTGTTTTACCTTGCCGCATGGATTTCAAATTCCTTCCCTCTTGCACATGTGTTTAAAATTTGAATTTAAATCAGATTTGGTTGAGATCTGATTTGGGTTGTTCCTATTCCTTTGCATGTGCCAACTAAAAGAGGTTTTCCGAAAATAAATTTTGAATTTTGAATGAAAATTCGGAGGCCATTAAAAGGGGTCAAACATGGGCACCAAAAACACATCCATTGCAGCCTTCTTCCTCACCCGCCTCCTCCTCCTCTTCTTCTCCATTTTAGATAGGGTTTTCAGGGTGAATATCTAGAAGATTCAAGATCAGATCTGAGTCCTCTACTTTTCTTACAAACCTCATCTCTATCTGCTTCAAGACGATTGATCAAGAGTTGATCGAATCCCGGCGGGCAGATTTCAGCTTTCAAGTGTTCTGCAGCTGCTAGTACTGTTGCGGAAGAAGATCCTTCAGGACTTCGCATGTACTTCTCGTAGAGGCCATTCATGTGTGTGGATGCGAAGTCAAGAATCAGATTCACAACTTTCATCCATCATAAAAGGTATTAATCTAGCATTAATCATTTATTATGGTGTCAAGGTCTAGGTCCAATTCCCCGAGGTTTTACCCTCTTTTGGGGCTCCTCACGGAGATATCTCCAGAATTCATTCGATGGATATTCGGAGATTAATTGGAATAGAGTTCTTAAGTTTCAGATCTGATAGTTAATCATGCATAAAAGTTTTAGCATAATTGTTTAAACGATTCCGGCATAATCCTATATGTTCTTAAGGTGCTGATTTCTAGATTTGATCTTGTAAGCATGCATGAATTAAATTGTTTGATTCGGTTTTTCCGCTGCGTTTTAAAACTTAAAAAGAACTATGTATGGCTTGATCCCCCTTATGAAGGGGTACGTAGGCAACCCGATCAGGTTCAGCCATGGTTTTCAAAAAAAAAAAAAATTCAGCATGCTAAACACCGAAGAACCTAGGATTCACTTTCAATTACAAAGTTTAGAATCATGATTAGCATAATCAGCAATCTATGTCATAACATAATCAATTAATTCTCAGATCTGAAAATTATAATTGTTGCATATGGTGATGATCATAGGATTCAAACCCTTTTGGTATTAAATGTAAAGACCTGCGATGTGATCTGCAATGTCATGTAATTTTTCAGATGCTTGCATGCATCTTATTTAATATTTTGAGAGGCCTGCGTGCCTCCTAAAAGGGAGATGTAATTTATTATTATTTTTATTTTATATCTGGTTATATTTCTGTGATGTGATGTACGTCAACGATCAAGTCGAAGATGATGCATGAGATGAACAGGGGTCTCAGCGGTTGATGGCGATTGGATCAAGAGTTGGTCAAGGATCGAATCAAGGAGGCTTGGAACCAATTCAAGGGTTGAAGACCAGTTGATCGATTGACGTGCATGTGCTTGTAATATGACCTAATTAGAATCCATGATCATCACCCATTTAAAGTTTAGCTTTAATTATTGCTGTGATTATAACTGCCTGCAATGTGCCGTTTGCATGTGATGTGAATGAGAGTCGGGTAGATAGGTTTACATGTGATATAGCAAACCCAATTGAGACCTAAATTAAAACCTCCTCAATCAAGTCGAGAGTGAACCAACATGAGCGAGTCATATTAGATTAATTGATCTAATTGGTGTCTAAGAAAGCATGAAAGGTGGTTACTTAATTAGGACCTTACTCTCTGAGTAAGGGGAGCCTCCCACCTGCTTACCTGGCCAATTGTTCGATTACCTCTTATGAAGAGCTCCAGTTGCAAACACTAAGACCTGATTAACCAATTTTAAGTCTATAGGTCTTCCACCGTAGTAGAGCTGCTAAGGTCTTTCTGATGTTGATTTGTCTCGGCTGGACACAGTGGGCAAGTTGCATCGGGGGGCTGGACCTCTCTATAGACATGAGATGTTGTAGGGTAAAGGTGGGGTTGGGCACCAATAACTGTTAGGTGAGGATCCAATGACGACTTTATTCCTACGGTTATATGGTGGGTCTGACTTAACTAAGAAATGGGACCAATAACTGTTACGTGAGGTTTTCATGGCTTAGAGACCAAGTTGCACTGCAACATGCTTGAGAAGCATTATACAAGAGTTGTACATTCATCAATCTATGTGTCACCAATAACTGTTAGGTGAGGTAGCATGTAAATCGGTGGGACCGCAGTACCCACTAGAAACCCTAGTCGTGTGGGATTTCCGTTTTTCTACCAGGGGAGTGTGAGAAATTCGAGAAAATAGTGGAAGTTACATTTGTTCTAAAAGATCCTAGAACGGATTAAGATCAAGTACAAAAGTCTAACTAGAATCTTTACTCTCTGCAGATCATAATGTCAGCCTCAAACCCTTTGACCTGTATTCTTGAGATCAACCGATTGACCGGTACTAATTACAGAGACTGGCTTAGGAATCTCAAAATTGTTCTGAGTTGCGAGAAAATAGGCTATGTGCTCGACAATGACATCCCCGCATTACCAGCACGTCCGACCGCTGATCAGCGTACGACGCATGAGAAGTGGACAGACGATGACACTAGGGTCAAGTGCTATATCATGACATCCATGTCCAATGAACTACAATGCCAGCATGAAAATATGAAGACTGCTAGGGACATACTGGCACACCTACAAGAGTTGTATGGTGAGCAGAGTCGCACAGCTCGTTTTGAAGTGTCCAAGAGGCTCTTCAAAGCAAAGATGCGCGAGGGGCAGTCCGTCCATGATCACGGTCTGACTATGATCAAGGACCTAGAGGAGCTTGAGAAGCTCGGTATGAACATGCACAACGAATTGCAAGTTGATCTGATCCTTCAATCCCTTCCTGATTTATTTGGTCAGTTTATAGTAAACTACCACATGAATAAGATTGAATGCACTAAGACTGAACTGATAAATATGTTGGTAACTGCTGAGGGAGCCTTGAAAGGTTCAAGGGGCAATGTCCTTGCTGCTGAGTTGACTTCTGGTTCCAAGAGAAAGTCTACTTGGAAGAAAAAGAAGCCTGCTAAGAAGCAGAAGAAAGACAAGAAGCCAAAGAAGGAAGTTCAAAAGAAAAAGGTTAATGACAAAGAAAAATGTTTCCACTGCAATGTCGACGGCCACTGGAAGAGGAACTGTCCTTCATACCTCGAGAGCCTGAAGAACAAGAAAGGTGACACACCTTTAGAAGGTATAGACTTGCTCATAATAGAAACTAATCTAACGGTTTCTTCTACTTCTAGTTGGGTTATAGATTCTGGTTCTAGTGCTCATCTGTGCACTACCATGCAGGGTCTAAAGGAAAGTAGAAGGCTGGCGGAAGGTGCGGTAATCCTTCGGGTTGGCAACGGGGCAAAAGTTGCTGCTGTGGCTGTGGGCACCTACCATCTGCGACTACCGTCTGGTTTTAGTTTATTACTTAGAGACTGCTATTATGTACCTGCTGCTAGCAGAAATTTGATTTCTGTTTCATGTCTAGCACAGGAAGGTCATGTTTTTACATTTGACAAAGACTGCTGTTCTATTTATTTCAGAAATAAAATAGTCGCACGTGGTTTTATGATTGACAGTCTCTATCATTTGCATATGGATGTATCTATAAATGTGTCTGAGCAAGAAGTGAGTGCCAAAGGATCCAAAAGATCCAGAGATGAGATAAACCAAAAATATTTGTGGCACCTCAAGCTTGGCCATATTGGAGAGGACAGAATGAACAAAATGGATAAAAATGGGCTTCTCGGCTCATTGGCTTCCGAGTCATAATCCAGTTTGCGAGTCCTGTCTTCAAGGAAAAATGGCCAGATTGCCCTTTGTAGGACATGGGGAGAGGACCACTGAAATACTTACCCTGATACACATAGATGTATGTGGCCCATTCGATGTGCTAGCCAGGGGACGTTATTCGTACTTCACTACCTTTATCGATGATTATTCACGGTATGGGTATGTGTATCTTATGAGACACAAATCTGAATCTTTCAAAAAGTTCAAAGAGTTCAGAAATGAAGTAGAAAAACAAACTGGAAAACCTCTTAAGGCTCTTCGATCAGATCGAGGAGGAGAATACCTTAGTGGAGAATTTCGGGACTATCTCAAAGACAATGGCATAGTCTCACAATGGACTCCTCCGGGTACACCTCAACTCAACAGGGTGTCAGAGAGGAGAAATCGGACTCTATTGGATATGGTCCGGTCCATGATGAGCTTCACTGATCTACCGATGTTTCTTTGGGGAGATGCCTTACTTACCGCAGTATATCTACTTAATAAAGTTCCCTCTAAATCCGTTCCTACCACACCGTATGAGATATGGCATGGTAAGAAACCAAGTCTTGGTCATCTCAAGATTTGGGGATGTCCGGCCTACGTCAAAAGACTATAGGCGGACAAACTAGAGGCCAGGACCATAAGTGCTCGTTTTATAGGATATCCTAAAGAGTCATTAGGATACAATTTTTACATCTCAGAGGAGCACAATGTGTTTGTGAGCCGTCATGCCATCTTCTTGGAAAACCAGTTTATCCTTGATAGAGGCAGTGGGAGGAAAATTGAGCTTGAAGAGAAAGTCTCTGAAAAGCAACGAGTCATGGATCCTATCAAACCCATTAATACAGAGCCAGTACACGATGTCCCTCAACCACCTCGCAGATCTAGTAGGGTCTCCCATCCTCTCGATAGATACTTAGGTGTACTAGAAGAGGATACCGAGGAAATGTTCCTAGTGGGAGATAGGGATCACATACAAGATCCCAAAACCTACAACGAGGCGATATCTGATATCGATTCCGAGAAATGGTTGGAAGCTATGAAATCAGAGTTAGACTCCATGCATTCCAACCAAGTCTGGACCCTAGTAGAACCACCAAAAGGTATTGTACCTATTGGATGCAAATGGATCTACAAAAGAAAGATAGGTTCGGATGAAAAGGTAGAGACCTATAAAGCAAGACTAGTGGCGAAAGGGTATAGTCAACGCGAAGGTATTGACTATCAGGAGACCTTTTCACCTGTAGCCATGCTGAAATCCATCCGAACATTGCTTGCCATTGCAGCATTTCATGATTATGAAATCTGGCAGATGGATGTGAAAACTGCTTTCTTGAATGGATATCTTGATGAAGATATCTATATGGAACAGCCTTTGGGTTTCACTTCCAGTGATGGAGATCACAAGATCTGCAAGCTGCAAAGGTCCATCTATGGACTAAAGCAAGCATCTCGGAGTTGGAACACTCGTTTCGATGACGCAATCAAAATGTTTGATTTCCTCAAAAACGAAGAGGAACCGTGTGTTTACAAAAAGGTTAGTGGGAGCGCTGTCGTATTTTTCGTACTGTACGTGGACGACATCCTCCTGATAGGGAATGATATTCCCATGCTAACCTCGGTCAAGGTCTGGTTGTCAAAAGAATTCTCCATGAAAGACCTTGGGGAAGCATCCTATATTTTGGGAATTAAGGTCTATAGAGATAGATCTAAAAGGATGCTTGGCCTATCACAGAAAATGTACATAGAGGAAGTGCTGAAAAGGTTCAGCATGGAAAACTCCAAAAAGGGTCTCTTACCCCTTAGGCATGGAATTCATCTTTCCAAGAAGATGTGCCCCAACACATCCGAAGAGATTCAACGCATGAGCAAGATTTTCTATGCATCAGCAATAGGGAGCCTCATGTATGCCATGCTATGTACACGACCTGATATAGCTCTTGCTGTGAGTGTCACAAGCAGATATCAGTCAAATCCAGGTGAAGAACACTGGACAGCTGTGAAGAATATTCTTAAGTACTTGAGAAGAACTAAAGATTTATTCTTGGTCTTTGGAGGATCATCAGAATTAAAGGTAGAAGGGTACACAGATTCAGACTTCATGACTGACGTCGATGATAGAAAGTCAACATCTGGATATGTGTTCTTATGCAATGGTGGTACGGTAAATTGGAAGAGTTCTAAACAACCGATCATTGCTGACTCTACTATGGAAGCTGAGTACATCGCCGCCTCTGAAGCTGCTAAGGAAGGCTTCTGGTACAAGAAATTCATTGCAGAATTGGATGTAATATCATCAGATGCCATAACACTCTACTGCGATAATAATGGCGCCATAGCTCTTGCTAAGGAGCCAAGGTCTCATCGGAAGTCCAAGCATATAGAGCGGCGCTTCCACCTCATACGCGACAATGTTGAGAAGAAGTATGTCGAGGTGCAGAGAGTAGACTCCGCGGACAACGTGGCAGACCCGTTCACTAAGCAACTAAGTCAACAAAAGACTAAAGCTCACCTTAAGAAGATGGGACTAAGATATATGACTGATTGGCTTTAGTGCAAGTGGGAGATTGTTAGATGTATGCTCTAGAAGCCAATTTTGGCTGACACATTATTAATTCTGAGACATAATTTGTACTTGACTTTATTATTATTGAATAAATGAAAGGCATTTTTTTCATTCATATTGTTTATGTGTCTATGAATCGTCCAAGAATTAATAAGATGATGATGCATATTCTTAAGAGTTAAAAATTTGAGCCATGCATCATTGATGATTAATTTCTGAATGCTCCTGATCAATGGATCATCACGAGGATGGTGATTGATCCGATCAGTGCACACATTGCTTTCCTTATGGATGGACGAGACTCGAGTCCACAGTGTGGCGACACTGAAGTAATAGTGCAGGTGCTTGTTAAGAACAAGGGTACTGAGCGTGACCAATACAAGAAGTCACTTGGATGTCTATCCACTCGTCAGTGACTTGCTTGATGTTGCAGTAGTGTGACTGGTCCTTTGACCTGCGGTGCTTCGGCCACTCACAGTGAGGTTATTGTAGTTTGACTGCATACATACATGGTCTCTAGCCATATGGGACCATGCAGTATAAATTGGCTGCAGTAGGTTCACTGTAGGAGTAGGGTATGCACCTATAAGGAATCTATCGACCTTGATAGATAAGGAGAGATCCTATGTGATTTATAAGACTGAGTTCGTAAGACCTCGGCCGGGGCAGATTGCACAGTAGAGAAAGAGTTCTCTGCTCTCGAACTTAAGTCGAATAAATCTTCACATATGACAGACGATGGGGTTTGACGAGTTGTCCATGACCTCCGTCCTGTAGGGATCCACGATAGTAGGACTGTATCACATATTGACTGCACCTAGAGGTTCACCATTCTATTCTGCTGGATAGCCACTACATGCTGCTAGGTGTCACTAGTGGATGGTGGGACTTATAGGGATTGTCTTGATGATCGATAAACCCTAATGAGTTGAGTTGGAATCGTTCCAATCCATTGAAAGGAGTTTTCAATGATATTGTGATAGAGATCACAATATATCTCACTACCAGTCATAGTAGAACCTATGAGATCACACACACTAGAAGTATTGACCTATCCGATGGTTGAAAAAGTGATTATGAATCACGAATAATCAATTCAATTGATAAGAAGTTGAAGAAGGAATGGGAATTGATTAATTGGACTTAAAACACAAATCCTACTTGGAGTAGGATTCCTAGAGTCCTAATTGGATTAGGACTGGGAATCCTATTTGGAGTAGGACTGGGATTCCTACTTAGAGTAGGATTTCTACAATCCTAATTAGATTAGGATTTTGAATTCATTTTGGATTCCTACTTAGAATAGGATTCCTAGAAATCCTAATTGGATTAGGACTTCGGATTCAAATAAGATTTCTAATTGGATTAGGACTAAAATTAAATAAGTCCTAATTAGATTAAGATTTCTTAAGTCCTAATTAATCATTAATCTAATGGATCAACATGACTCCTAATTGGATTAGGATTGAAGGGTTCAATTGAGTCATGATTCATTCAAGTCCTAATTGGATTAAGACTAGCATTGATTGAACCCAATTGATTCAAGCCTAATTAGATTAGGACTAAACCATGAGAGGGACACCTAATCCTCCTTAGAGAAGGATTAGGTTAACCAAATAAGAGGGGCATGAGCCCCTCTCCTTTTACTTGGTGCGGCATGAAGAGAGGGGGCCGGCGCCCCCTCTTTGGAAACTAGTCTAGGGCTCCTAAATTGTAGGAGCCCTAGATGGCTATAAAAAGGGGGCAAAGGGGCCGGCGCCCTAATGAAGGTGAAGCTCTCTTCCTCCAAGCCGTGGCCACCCCTCTCCCCTCCTTGGTTCAGCCGCAAGCAAAGGGAAGAAAAGAAGAAGCCATAGGCGGCCTTCTCCTTCTCTCTTCCTCCTTCCAATGCAGGAAAAGAAAGAAGGCTGCAGGGGCTTTGATCCTTCTCTGATCTTCATCCTTCTTCTGCCTCCTCCCAAGCACAATCAAGAGTTGATCAAAAGGGAGGAGATCAGCCACCAAAAGAAGTCTCTGCAAGGGAGCTAGCACCCCGGGGAGACAAGGAAACCTTGATCGGTCCTCTACTTCGTGTGGATATCCGTAGAGGCCGGACGCTTGTGCGGCTTCAAGTGAATCTACATCTTAAACCACGATCATCAATTTGCGGTGATCATCTACCCGCTCAAAGGTGAAGATCTGATTTTCTAATGTTTTAAAAAGTTTTTAATCCTTATCTATCTACGAACGGTTCATGAAACGACGTTCATGAGATGAACGTCGATCCCACACATGCCGATTCTGCTGCCATCTGATTTTGTTTTGAATTATCAGCGGCATGGGCGGGGTTCTAACAGTTTGAATGATTCTCTGGGCTACCAGAGAATGTTTTCTACTTGAAATTGGCAAAAAGACAGGTATTTAAATTCGGAAATCATTTATATATTTAACTAATCAAAGAAAAGCTTTGGCATAAATAAAAATGGATGAAAACAAGAAGATTGAAGCGAACATAAATTGCATAAAGGAAGATTTAATGTATTGCATAAAAAGGAAAATTACAAAAGTTGAAGAACGGAACCTAAAAATAACAAAAATTAAAAACAACAGAAATTAAAGCTTTAGCGTAAATTGGATGAAAACAGTGCTAGGAAAATTGCAGACTAGAATATAGATTGCATAAAATAAATTTATGGATTGCATAAAAGGTCCAGTGCTTACAAGAGTAGAAAAAAGAAAAAATATAAAAACAAGGAACAAGTAATCATTCACAGTGGAACACTAAAAGAAACAATAAAATATATGCTTTTTTTTTCTTTCTTTCTTCTCCAAAAGAAACAGAGCTCTCCCCTGTTCTTTGGCTCAACACCCAGCCGACTCCTCCTCTTTCTTGGACCCGCCGGCCACCACCCTCCCCCCCTGTTTCTTGGCCCAACCGACCTCCACACTCTCGCCGAGAGCTCCCCATTCCTGGACCCGCCGGCCACCACCCCCTCCCTGTTTCACAGCCGAGAGCCCCTTCTTATAGATCGCCCGAGCCTTGACACCGGCGATGGATCCCTGATGGAGTAACAGTCGTGGGTTTTGAGGGATTTGCCAGGACACGGAGCGGACGCGGGAGCTTGATCCGTGGAGGGGGTGATTCAATCCGGAAGGGGGAAGCGGGGATTTCTCGGAGGAAGGCGTGGAAGCTGGATGCGGACGGATGGCTGCTGTGACCGGAAGAAGAGGAGATGGGAGGCTGAGATGGCGGCTTGATCACAGCACGTGATCACTGGGCGGATTGCGGAGTAGGGGGTTAATGATCCATGGAGCTCGGACGCGACGTCGGAGGCTGGGATTGCGGGATGCTATGAGGAGGTGATGACCCGTGGGCTGGTGGGAGGAGCCGATCACGGCCACGGTGGAAGCTTGGATCACGGCTTGACTTCGGAAGGGAGGAGATGCGCTGAAGATGGAAGATGCCACGGGATGATTCGGCGTTGATCATGGAAGATGCTTCGGGGATCCGAATGCTGGGGTACGGAAGAGATGGGTGCTGTGGGATCCGGAAGCTTGGAGCTGGGGAGGATGGATGGTCGTGATGCACTGCGGGAGGAATCAGATCGCGGAAGGATTTGGCTACGGCTGAAATGCGGGATGAGCTGAGCTCAAACCCAATATTATTGGGTCTTTTGGATTACTTGCACTCAAACACAAATACAACGTTAATTAGTTAATTTTATTATTAATGATTAGCTAAAATACTAATTAAGATGGTATGACGATTGCACTTTTGTGCTCTCATCACACCCCCCAACTAGCTTATTGCTAGTCTCTAGCAATTTAGTGCGAAAATGAGAGTGCAAAAGTATTAATTATTATTATATATATATATGAACTAAGATAGATACTCACTTTCGTAGAGCATTACGATTGCACTTAGCACTTGCAACAAGCCTTTAAACTCCTTGGTTACCCTAGTGGACGAGTGTTGTCTCGTGAGGGTTGCAGTGAAGTTACCCTCAAACTTCATCAGTCAGGGATTTCTAATTTTTAACTCGAAATTTGAATAAGTATTACTGTATGAAACTAGAATTGCAAGGACAATAGAGACTTATTGCTATCATATTTAAGCAGAGTCTAACTCAAGTTTCATTACACCCTATCTATCTACTAACAAGTCAAGAATGTAGTGAGGTGCAAGATAGTATCATATAAATGAGTGGCTTTCACTTACTTCCAACATGATCACTCCAATTTTCAAGACTTTCTAGAGTTAAATGGTAATGAATACCCCAGATTTATTTATTTATTTATTTATTTATTTATTTATTATTATTATTATTATTTTTATCAGACTGAATGCTAAGAAGAATGACTTGTGCAATATCTAGCCTTATTAAGCTTTCTAGCTGACCCATGTAGCGAGTGTTAGGCCAATGACTTCCGATCCAGATGGCTCAGGGCACTAGGTGTAGAGACACCCTAACAGGCTTAATAACTCAAGTTAACTAGGCTTCAAGGCCAAATTAGTCACTCAGAGTTTAATCTCAATCATCCTCACCTTTTTACGCGAATACTCGCTGCTTGCCAGGCAAAAGGCCCGGTTACTCAGTGAGAAGACTTAAAATAAACTCATTATTTTATTTTATTTTATCTTTCTTTTCTTTTTTTTTGATTAGGGTGTTCATCACACATATAACTTTAAATTATCCCAAAAAATAAAAGTATTCATATTAGTTGCAAGTTTACATACCCCCCTATTCATATGCTTACTTGTAGGTGCTAAATCATCTTGTATCATGTTAGCAGAAGATAGGTGGGACGAAAATTCAAGCTAGAACTGCTATCATATTTCTTGACTCAAAGCTATTGTCAAAGCAATTCCTAGTTTGTACAGGCAAAAAGATTAGAGTTTGAGTTAAAAATTTGAAATTCTTTTCTTTTTTTCTTTTTTTTTAAATTGCATAAAAAATCAAAAAATATTCTCACCCCCATACCTAAATCTAACATTGTCCTCAATGTTAAAGAAAATTTAAAGCAGTAATGGAACAGAAGAGAAGTTACCTGATATGGATAGGTAAAGTGACAATTGGGGCAAAAAACTCCAAACCTGCATGTTAGTAATTTATTGGAATTATTATTATTATTATTATTATTATTATTATTTATTATTATTTTTTATAATATTTACATGTTGGGTTGCCTCCCAAGAGCACTAAGTTTTATGTCTTCAGCCAAACAAAATATGGATTCATTTTTTTTTCAACCATTATCTAAGAATGGTTTTGGAAGAGTCCGAGGAAGAACAGTCGGCTGATGACGATCTTTGCTCATAAGGAGAACAGAATTAGGGGGCGCATGCTCGACCGCTTCCTCGGAATAGAAAAGGTAAGCTTCTAAAGAGTCCTTATTATAAGTTTGTAAGAACGTCTCCTGAACCAGACTTTCAATTATGTCAACTTCATTGATTTCTTTGTTGTCTGGTGGTTGTTTACTTATGTTGAAGACATTAAGCTCGACTTTCATGTTGCCAAAAGATAACTTCAGCATCCCATTTCGACAATTGATCACAGCATTTGCTGTGGCTAAGAAGGGTCTACCTAAAATTATAGGTGTGTGATTGTCTGGATGTATTACAGGTTCGGTCTCAAGGATAACGAAGTCCACAGGATAGTAAAACTCGTTTACCTTCACTATTACATCCTCTACAATCCCCTTGGGATACTTCACCGTCCTATCTGCTAAGAAAAGGGTAATATTTGTGGGCTTTAATTCCTCCAAACCTAACTTTTGGTACACATAGTAGAGAAGTAGGTTCACACTAGCTCCTAAATCTAATAGGGCTCTTTGGATGATCGTCTCTCCTATTTTTATTTCAATGGTGGGGCAACCAGGGTCTTTGAATTTCGGGGCAATCTGTTGTTGAATAAGAGATGAGGCTTGTGCAGCCATAATAGCTTGCCTAGGAATACTGATTTTTCTTTTGACCGTGGTGAGGTCTTTCAAGAATTTTGTATAGGAGAGAATTTATCTTATGGCATCGAGAAAAGGTATATTTATTTGAACAGTTTTAAAGACTTCCATTATTTCATTAAAGTTAGATTGTTTCTTAGAGTCCTGAAGTCTACTGGGAAAGAAAACCTTAGGTTTGTATGTTTCTATGGGTTCTTCCTTTTTGTCTGATTTATCCTGTTCTTGACACCTCTTCTGAATAGGGTTCTTATCGGATTCATTTTTATTTTCTTTTTCATGTTCAGGAAGTTGGACTTTATTGTCCACTTGCTTGCCAGACCTTAAAGTGGTAATTGCCTGGACTTCATAGGTCGGATTTCCATTAGAATCGATTTGATACTGACCTCTCTGACCTTGATTTTGTTGTCTACTAGGGTTAGGCACTGGTTGACTAGGTAGTTCACCTTTCCTTCTTTCCCCTAGAGAGTTTGCTATTTGGCTTAGACTAACCTCAAGTTTTGCAATTGCTTGCGTATGGAATTGGTTAGTCTGGGCTTGGGCTGTATTGGTCTGTTGTTGTTGCTTGATAAAATCTTGTTGTTGTTTCATCATATTAGCCATCATGGTTTCTAATGGTGAAGGTTGCTGTGGGATAGGGGCATTATAAGGAGGTACAGATGGAACCAAAGGTTGGTTCATTTGTGATGGACCTATCTTGGGGAAGTTGTTCTGAAAACCTGGTAGACCACCTTGATGCTGAATAGGTTCGTTCTGCTTGTATGAGAAATTTGGGTGGAACCTATTATCAGGGTGGTAAACTGGGCTGAATGAATTGGGAGTGGGCTTCTTGAAGGCACTATATGAATTTAGAGCATTTGCTTGCTCGGCCTTTATGGTGGGCAGATTAGGGCAGCACTCCACTAGATGTTCTAGACTGTTACACAAGACACATAAACTATGTGACTCGTGATCCACTTTTATGATGGGATTTAACTCTTTATATGAACTCGAGCTAGTGGAAACAGTGAACGCATCAAACTTTTTACTTAAGTTATTCATTCCAGTCACCAGATTGGACATGACATTTTTGAGATCTAGGTCTGCTTTCATTTCATAATTATCTGGTTTTCTAGATCCGAACTCATCTCTATTTACTTCCTCACCATAGCTACTCCAATTTTGGGCGTTCTCGACTAAGTCAACAAGAAATTCATGGGCTTGATCTGGGATTTGGTTCATGAACCTACCCTTGTGCATGGACTCAATCATGTTTCTATGTGCCGGTGTTAATCCTTTATAAAAGAAGTGGACCAGATCAGCCTTATCAAGCCAATGATGCGGGCACTTGACCAAAAGATCATGGAATCTTTTCCAAAGTTGGAAAAATTCCTCCTCGGATTTTTTCCTAAAAGTTCTAATGGCATCCTTAATTTTTTCAGTTTTTACCATGGGATAGAACTTAGCCATGAACTTCCTAGATAGTTGTTCCCATGATGTGATGGAATTTGAAGCAAGGGAATACAGCCATGCAGCAGCACGATCCTCTAAAGTCATGAAAAACAATCTTAATTTAATACCCTCTTCATCTAAGTTTTGATTTCTAAACGTTTGACAAATTGTCAAAAATTTGTTTAGATGAATGTAGGGTTGTTCACTCTCGAACCCACGAAATTTGGGTAGCATGTTTATAGTTGCAGCCCGAATCTCGAATTGGGCTGCATTATTAATTGATAATACTATGCAAGGAGGGGGACTAGCAGATGCGGGTGCGAACAATTCATTCAGGGTTCTAATATGATCACCCATTGTAGAGATTGACGGTTGGTTTACAGTTCGCAGGTTGTGATGAAAAGTTCTGTCAATCTCAGGATCAAATGGGGTTAACTTATCCCTTAATAACCTTCTACCATGCATACATTATCAACAATTCATTAGATTTGACTTCTAAAATGAACGAAATCCTAAGAGAAGAGAAGGGCTAGACACAGATGACCACAACCAACACCACACAACAATTTGACTCTATTAGTTTTAGAATTAAGTGAGGTTTAGTAGTGTGGAGTGATTGATTATAACCCTATTTGATTTTGATGAGCTCAAAGCATTTGAGTATATCTTATGTTTACTAATGAATTCAATCTAGTGTTTTAGTGAAATTCTTGTAAATTTATGGTTAAGTATCTCTAGATTTGGTTCAAGACATTTTGGATAAGTTAAGAAGTCAATTTGAACCAAAGTCTGAGACTCGAGTCGACTCCGGGAGATTACGAGTCAACTCCAAGCGTATCAGAAGCACTGGCACAGGCTCGAGTCGACTCCTGTACATTACGAGTCGACTCCGACTGAGAACAGACAGACGAACAGAAAGATCCAACTCAAAATCTGTCAACGAGTCGACTCCTGAAGAACGCGAGTCGACTCCGATACTGCCGAGTCGACTCCAGGGTAGTACGAGTCGACTCCAGGGAAAACAATCGGGTGGTTCTAGTCGGTGAGCCTGGGAAAACCGACCGAGTTCATTGTGATCTCGTAAAACAACAAGTTAGGTTGTGAGCTTGTAAAACAACCGGCTGTAATCCAAGGGGTTATAGTGAATTCTCAAGTGAGGCTTGGGGAGTGGACGTAGGAGCAAGGGATAGCTCCGAACCACTATAAATTTCCTTGTGTTTGTGATTGCTTTGTTGTCTCTTACTTTCATTTCATTCACTGCACATGGCATCTAATTAATTCACTTACAAAAAGTATTAATTAGTTATTCACAAACCTTTTAATTGCAATAATTATTTTAAAACCCAATTCATCCCCCCTCTTGGGTTGTCTATCTGGGCAACAAGTGGTATCAGAGCCGGAACTCTTTTACCAAAAGAGTAAAAGATCAAAATGACAACCCCATTTGGATCTTCTCATATTGAGTGCCAGTCCACCCATAGACCTCCATTCTTTAATGGATCCGACTACTCATATTGGAAGGCTAGGATGAGAATATTTATCCAAGCACAAGACTATGAGATATGGACCACCATACTTAATGGACCATACATCCCATCAATTTTTGTAGAGGGTGTTACTATACCCAAACTTGAAAAGGATTGGGATGACAATGATATAAGAAAAGCACAATTAAATGCCAAAGCAATGAATGTGCTTTATTGTGCTTTAGATAGAAATGAATTCAATAGAGTCTCTACTTGCAATTCTGCAAAAGAGATTTGGGATAGACTTGAAGTGACCCACGAGGGCACAAATCAAGTAAAAGAGTCTAAAATAAATATATTAGTTCATAAGTATGAATTATTTAAGATGGATTCCAATGAAACAATCACTTGCATGTTTACTAGATTTACTGACATTGTCAATGGTCTAAAAAGTCTTGGCAAAAATTATACTAACAGTGACCTTGTCAGGAAGATTCTTCGTTGTTTGCCAAGGTCATGGGAAGCCAAGGTAACGGCAATCCAAGAAGCCAAGGACTTAAACAAGCTGCCACTCGAGGAGCTACTTGGATCCCTCATGACGCATGAGCTAACAATGAAACAACACATTGAAGAAGAGTCCTCTCACAAGAAAAAGGTAATAGCCCTCAAATCTGTTTCTACTAACAAAGATTTATCTTGCAGCAGCAGCGGTGAAGAGGAAGACAATGAGGGTGAGGATGATGAGGCTTTTCTTGTAAGAAAATTCCGTAGATTCATCAACCGGAAGAAGTCCTTTCATCAAAGGAGAGGCCCCTCAAGTTCCTATCACAAGGATAAAAGTAAGGAAAGGGAAAGTGAGGGAATCGGATGCTACGAATGTAAGAAGCCGGGACACTTTCGAGCAGAATGTCCTTTGCTCAAGAAGGCCAGCAAGTACAAGAAAAAGAAGGTCCTCGTCTCCACCCTATCGGACTCCGATACATCATCATCATCATCAGATGAGAAACAAGAAGAAAAGGCCAACCTATGTTTTATGGCAAACGAAAATGAGGTAATATCTGAAACACATTTAGATTTTACCTTTGATGAATTATATGATGCGTTTAATGAATTAATGGATGAATATAAGTCAATAAGCCTTAAGAATAAAGAGCTAAAACTAACCAATCAATCTCACCTCCATAAATACGATAAATTAGTTAAGGATAAGGATTTTATCACTAAAGAAAATTTAGAACTTAAAACAAGCAAGCAAATGTTAATTCAAAAAACTAATACCTTAACTAAAGATAACGAAAAACTAACCAAGAAAATTTCTGAACTTAAAAAGGATAAACAAACTTTTAGAGATAATTTCACAAAAGACTTAAATGCACTAAAAATAGAAAAACAAAAGTTGGCACTAGAACTTGAAAAGTACAAACCTTTTGTAGAAAAGTTTACATATAGCTCTGAAAAATTGGAAATGATACTTAATAGTCAACAAGCTGTGTTCAATAGAGCTGGTTTAGGGTATAACCTAAAAATAAGCAAAAGCTCCTTAGTAATTTCTTTGTAAAAGCAGGAAAAAGCAAAACTAAGAAAATAACCTGTTTTTGCTGTGGAACAACAGGACATAAAGCTAATGTGTGTAATTATAGAAAAGGAAAACCTAAAAGAAAAATTAAAAGGATTTGGGTTCCAAAAGGAACCAACATTACTAACCATGAAGGACCCAAGAAAACTTGGGTACCTAAAATTGTATGATTTGCTTGTGTAGGAGTATCTTGCGGCCAAGGTCGACAAAAACTATTGGTACTTGGATAGTGGCTGCTCAAGACACATGACAGGTGACAAAGACCAATTTTTCACTCTTGAGCTTAAGAAGGGAGGTGCTGTGACATTTGGAGACAATAACCAAGGTCACATCATTGGTATAGGTAAAGTACAAATCACCCCTTCAACCTTTATTGATAATGTTCGATATGTTGATGGTCTTAAGCATAACCTACTTAGCATTAGTCAGTTGTGTGATAGAGGTTTTGATGTCTTGTTCAAACCATCTTTATGCATCATAACCAACTCAATTGACAACAGTTTAGTTTTTAAAGGAATAAGACGTGGCAATGTGTATGTAGTAGACCTTGAGGATCTTGCCAAACATAACCCCTGTTTAGTTGTTAATGAAACTAAAGATAATGAGGCAAGTTGGTTATGGCACCGTAAGTTAGGTCATGCAAGTATGGATACAATATCAAAACTAGTGAAAAGAGATTCCGTGATAGGTTTGCCAAAACTAAAATTTGAGAAAAATAAAATCTGTGAAGCTTGTCAATATGGCAAACAATCAAGGAACTCCTTTAAATCCATAAATTGTGTCTCTACCTCTAGACCTCTAGAACTACTACACATGGATCTATTTGGACCAACTAGAACCACAAGTCTAGGTGGAAACAAATATGGTCTTGTTATTGTAGATGATTTTTCTAGATATACTTGGGTCATGTTTTTAGCTCATAAAGATCAAGCATTTTCAGTATTTAAGAAATTTCATAAGGAAGTAACTAATGCTAGAGATGCTTCAGTCATAGCTATTAGAAGTGACCATGGAACGGAATTTAAAAATCATCTATTTGATGAATTTTGTGGTATAAAGGGGATAACTCATAATTTTTCTACACCTAGGACACCACAACAAAATGGAGTTGTGGAAAGAAAGAATAGAACCTTAGAGGAAATGGCTAGGACCATGTTATGTGAAAGTAACCTCCCTAAGTATTTTTAGGGAGAAGCCATTAATACCTCATGTCATATATTAAATAGAGTTTTATTGAGATCTATTATAAAGAAAACACCTTATGAACTTTGGAAAAATAGAAAGCCCAAAGTAAACTATTTTCATGTTTTTGGATGTAGGTGTTTCGTTCATAATAATGGGAAGGATAACCTAGTAAATTTGATTCTAAATCTGATGAGGGTATATTTTTGGGGTATTCTACAACAAGTAAAGCCTATAGAGTTTTTAATAGAAGAACACTTGTTATTGAAGAGTCTATACATGTTGTTTTTGATGATACTAGTGATATCTCTTCTAGCAAGAGAGTTGATCTTGATGATGATGCTGAAATTCTTGAAGAAAAGATTGATGAGATGACATTACAAGAAGATGAACAAAAACTAATTGGAAATGCATCATCAAGCCAAGAGGCAATTGTGGATCATGGGCTGACTAAGGCTTGGAGGTATGCTCATGGGCATCCTAAGAAATTAATTTTAGATGATCCATCTCAATCTGTTAGGACTAGAGCATCTCTTAGAAACTTGAATAATCATCTAGCTTTTGTCTCACATTTTGAACCTAAACACATAGAAGAAGCTGAAAAGGATGTAAATTGGATAAATGCAATGCAAGAAGAACTAAACCAATTTACTAGAAACAAGGTATGGAACCTTGTTGAACGACCCTCTGAATATTCAATAATAGGTACCAAATGGATATATAAAAATAAACTTGATGAAAATAGAATTGTAATAAGGAACAAGGCTAGACTAGTAGCAAAGGGCTATAATCAAGAAGAAGGTATAGACTTTGATGAAACCTTTGCTGCTGTAGCTAGACTTGAGGCAATTAGATTGTTACTAGCATTTGCATGCTCTAAAGATTTCAAATTATTTCAAATGGATGTAAAAAGTGCATTTTTGAATGGGTACATTAATGAGGAGGTGTATGTAGAACAACCTCCTAGTTTTGAAAATCATCAATACCCCAATCATGTGTATAAATTAAACAAAGCACTTTATGGTTTGAAACAAGCACCTAGAGCATGGTATGAAAGACTTAGCAAATTTCTACTAGATCATGAGTTCTCTAGGAAAAATGTAGATACAACACTATTTTTAAAGAAGAAAAACAAAGAAATGTTAGTAGTGCAGATTTATGTTGATGATATTATTTTCGGTGCTACTAACAATCGCCTCTGCGAAGAATTTGCTGACTTGATGCAGAGTGAATTTGAAATGAGTATGATGGGAGAGCTGAACTATTTTCTTGGGCTCCAAATCAAACAATCTGAAGAAGGGATCTTCATCAATCAAGCTAAATACATCAAGGAGATGCTTAAGAAGTTTGATATGGAAGGAAACAAGTCAATCAGCACACCCATGAGCTCATCATGCAAACTAGACCAAGATGAATCAGGTAAATCAGTAGATCAAAGGATGTATAGAGGTATGATAGGATCTTTATTATATCTCACTGCAAGTAGACCTGATATCATGTTTAGTGTATGCATGTGTGCTAGATATCAATCTAATCCTAAGGAATCACATTTAATTGCAGTTAAGAGAATCTTTAAATACCTAATAGGAACAAAAAATATAGGTTTATGGTATTCTAAAGAATCTAGCCTGAACTTAATAGGGTATATAGATTCAGATTTTGCTGGTTGTAAACTTGATAGAAAAAGCACCAGCGGGTCATGTCAATTCTTAGGAGAAAATCTAATCTCATGGTTTAGCAAGAAACAAAACTCGGTTGCATTATCTACTGCTGAAGCCGAATATGTTGCTGCCGGAAGTTATTGTGCTCAAATCATGTGGATCAAACAACAACTTGAAGATTATGGAATTAAACAAGATAAAATTTCCATTAATTGTGACAATACTAGTGCGATTAACTTAACTAAGAATCCAATTCAGCACTCAAGAACCAAACACATTGAAATAAGACATCACTTCATAAGAGATCATGTACTGAATGGTGATGTTACACTTCAATTTATTTGCACTGATGATCAACTAGCTGACATCTTCACAAAACCCTTCCTGCACTGCCCTCCGCGTGCAAGGCATGCCGAATTCGAGTGAAGAGCGATTTTGTGTGCTCAGGAGAGGATTGGGAGTGATTGATCCATCCTAGTGATGTTCTCTTCTAGTTCATTGATTTTGATGATTAGGTTGTGTTAAATATAGAGTCTGTCATCGATGATTATCAAATCAGATCATAAACTTAGTGATTATCCCTTGTTTGGCACGAAAATAGCATGATTTTTAGGTGCGTGCCAGAGTTCGAGTCGACTCGGATACGTTTCAGAGTCGGCTCATGAGGGGGAGTCGACTCGCACACAGATGGGAGTCGACTCGAGGTCGATGGCAACATATGGGGAGTCGACTCGCGCATATTTTGGAGTCGACTCGAGGTCGAGTCGACTCGCGACTTACTGGAGTCGACTCGCGGTCGGGAATCCGATGTTTTAACCCTAATCGAAGCGTTTAATCAACACTTCTATTCACCGCCTCCACTGTTCACAAACCCTAGAGCCGTCTCCGACCTCGTCTCCGACCTTGTCTAGGGCTTTTCCGTCGAGTTTTTTTTTCCGATTCCTCGTGTCCTTTCCCCCTCTCTAGGTTTAGGATGCCTCGAAAAGTAGTTGTCCCGAGCCGGAAGAGGCCCCAACCCGCGAGCGGCACCGAGCGACGGTCAAAGGCTCGGAATGAACCCGTGAGGCCACAACCTCCGGTTCCTTCCCCGCCGAGGTCGGTTCCCTCGCGTCCGTGCACCGGGAAGGCGGTCTCCACCGGGAGGTATGTCAACTTCGACTACCTCTCCCGAAAAGGCTTCACAATAGGGGATAGGTTAAGGGCCCAAGGGTTAGAGATGTTTTGCTCCCTAGATCTCCCTACTTACCCGGGGCTAGTTAGGGAGTTTTACGGGACAGTAGCCAGGGTTCATGGTGGGATACATGGAACCGTAGCGGGTGTCCCTTTATTTATTTCAGAGGATTTTATTGCCCAAATCCTTCACTTCCCCAAGTAGGGGTGTTTTCCACTCACCCGGCCGATAGGACTGAGGCCCTTACGGCCATATTAGGGAGTCCACCCCAGTCCCCACTAGATGAGGTGTCCGCTAGTCAGCTTTCAGTTGAAATGCGGCTCCTCCTGAGTATTATATCTAGGACCCTCTTTCCCAAGACCGGCCGCTTTGACTTTGTATCCGAGAGGGACTAGCCCTAATGTACTATATTCTCCAAGGTACCCCAATTAACTTCCCTAAGCTGATCTACAAATACCTATGTGAGCCACTAGACAAACCTAGGCTCACCCTTCCATATGGGATGTTGTATACCCTGATTTTTAGGGAATCCGAGGTCCCCATTCCTGAGGGGGAACCCTCTCGCGCACTGCGATACACAAATCGCATGGGTGAGGGAACCCTTCACAGGATGGGATTTGATAAGGTTGAGGGGGTCTGGGTCAGGAAATCATCCTCTTCCACACCTACTACTCGACACTCCCCCATCCCTAATCATGATTCTGACTTTCCCACCTATCCCTCCACCTCAGCACCATCCACTTCAGCCGGACCCTCCTCTTCAGCACCTCCTACTCAGCCACTAGAGGTCCGGATCTCTCCTGAGCAGCTCCGGGAGCTGCGGCAGGAGATCGTGCGGGATCTTCGGGACGACCTACTGAGAGAGCTCCGAGGTCCAGCCACTGCCCCCTCTTCTGCATTGGTTCCCTCATTGTCAGCCGTGACCGAGATGACGGCTCATCTGAGGGAAGAGATTTACAACGTCAGAAGCCTTATACAAGCCCAGTTCTCAAATATGAGTGATGTCACAAGCAACACAAGAAAGATGCGAGATGACATCCGACACGACTTGGGCAGCCAGAGTCAGGGGGCCGAGCGTTTGGCGAATGTGTTGATCTCCAAGTTGGATACCCTTCAGGATTGTTTGACTGAGCTCTCCTCGATCCACAGTAGGGCCACCTCGGCGATCATCACGCAGCTAGGGAACGTCACCGATGGGGTCAGTCTACTTATGGAACAATCAAGACTGAGCAAGGGAGCCACATCCTCCTCAAAGAAGCCCTAGCTTGCTTTTTCATGTTGACATGTACTTAATGCTTTACTCTTTGTATCTATAAGAGTACCTACATATACAATCAATACAATGAGTAGACAATTTTCTTCAATACTATGCAAATTTAATCTCTAATTGCTTGTGTGATGTGCTTTCTTCCTTTTTGCTATGATGACAAAAAGGGGGAGAAAATATAATGAATAGACATGTAAAGGGAATCAATGAAAATCAATAAAAAGCAAAACTTTTAAAACACACAATAATTTGCTCTTAGTGGATTCGATACCTCGAGGCTCATTATCTCTCTGTTGGGGCTCCTAACGGAGTAATCTCCAGAATCTATTCAAGTGATATTCGGAGATTAGTTGAATCATACTCAAGAACAAATTGGCAGATTTTCTCTCTAAAAACCGAAAATTTAAGTTCAAAAGCTTCAATACACTAAAAGAAATTTCAGAGAATCAAAACAAAGTTGAATGCATGTGTTGAGGGGGAGAATCTGAATCTTTAAGTAAGCAAACTCATTAAATATATATAAGCCAAACAATTGATTGCATGACATGAAGGCTTATATAATTCCAAATGAAAGGGGGAGCTTTAACTTCAAAATTTACTGTTTCACACCTTTCAGTTTTGGATAAATTAAAATAACTAGACACTTGAATTCATTTTAAAATTGTACTATAAATCTCCTTATTTGTTGAGCAATTCACTTTACATATACTCAATGTTTTGTCATCATCAAAAAGGGGAAGATTGTGGAGTGATTGATTATAACCCTATTTGATTTTGATGAGCTCAAAGCATTTGAGTATATCTTATGTTTACTAATGAATTCAATCTAGTGTTTCAGTAAAATTCTTGTAAATTTATGGTTAAGTGTCTCTAGATTTGGTTCAAGACATTTTGGATAAGTTAAGAAGTCAATTTGAACCAAAGTCTGAGACTCGAGTCGACTCCGGAAGATTACGAGTCGACTCCAAGCATATCAGAAGCACTGGCACAGGCTCGAGTCGACTCCTGTACATTATGAGTCGACTCCGACTGAGAACAGACAGACGAACAGAAAGATCCAACTCAAAACTGTCAACGAGTCGACTCCTGAAGAACGCGAGTCGACTCCGATACTGCCGAGTCGACTCCAGGGTAGTACGAGTCGACTCCAGGGAGTTATAGACAAAAAGACAGAGAAGTTATTTTGGACCTTGAGAGCCGAGTCGACTTCTGAGAAACTCGAGTCGACTCCGATGGTTGGCAGGTCGACTCCAAAGGAAGCGAGAGTCGACTCCCAGTGTGATACAAGGCAAAAGTCAGAGAGCAACTTTCGGACACTGAGAGCCGAGTCGACTCCCGCAAAGTCCGAGTCGACTCCAAGACAGCGCGACCCCAAAAAGACAGAAGACAGTATTTTCGTCTCTGAGAGGCGAGTCGACTCCAAGACAGTTCGAGTCGACTCCAAGACAGCGCTACCCCAAAAAGACAGAAGACTGTTCTTCGGATACTGAGAGCCGAGTCGACTTCGAAACAGTTCGAGTCGACTCCAGGACGGCACGAGTCAAAAGACAGAAGATCGGAAGTTCGGACTCTGAAAGCCGAGTCGACTTCCAGAATTTCCGAGTCAACTCGAGTGAGCAAACTTGAAAAATGCATCCCTGGTTTCCTAACGTCGAGTCGTCTCCAAAAGTGCCAGGTCAGCTCCAGACTTTGGGGAGTCGACTCCGGATTAAGTCGAGTCGACTCCCAGTCGAGAAGCACTTTAATTAAAATCCAGAACAGTTGCCAAGCCGTCTCTAGAAAAGCACGAGTCGACTCTTGTAGCAGCCGAGTCGACTCCAGATCGCGCGAGTCGACTCCGATCCCAACGAAAACATTGTCAGGATGTGCAGAATGTGCAGAACGGCTAGGAGATTGTGTCTAACGGCTAGTTTCCGTGGGGAATGGCTTAAATAGCCACAGAGAACTGTAGCAAGGTAGAGAAGTGACATTCCATTCAAAGAAAACAAAGAATCTTCACCTACCAAAGGATTTCAAAGGAAAAGAAGGAAGAGGGGCATTAAACTCCATCCAACCAACTCTTCCCAGCATTAAAGAAGTCTCCTTCAGTCATCAAGTCTTCGAGACACTCAAGAGGAGACCCCGAGTTCGAGAAGCCCTCCTCTACATCTTCATAAATTTGTTTGAGGGCTCTTAACTTCTCTCTTATTTATATCACTGAATATCTGCTTGTTAAGAAGCTTTATTTTTTTTTCTGTTAGCTTTTGTTCAAACCATTTGTTCCTTACTTGATTCAATCAGGGGATTGAATCAAGGGTGTAAAGGTTTGTTGGTGAGCCTAGGTTGAAACCAACGGTGTAAGGGTTTGATTGTGATCCCGGGAAAACAATCGGGTGGTTCTAGTCGGTGAGCCTGGGAAAACCGACCGAGTTCGTTGTGATCTCGTAAAACAACAAGTTAGGTTGTGAGCTTGTAAAACAACCGGCTGTAATCCAAGGGGTTATAGTGAATTTCCAAGTGAGGCTTGGGGAGTGGACGTAGGAGCAAGGGATAGCTCCGAACCACTATAAATTTCCTTGTGTTTGTGATTGCTTTGTTGTCTCTTACTTTCATTTCATTCACTGCACATAGCATCTAATTAATTCACTTACAAAAAGTATTAATTAGTTATTCACAAACCTTTTAATTGCAATAATTATTTTAAAACCCAATTCACACCCCTCTTGGGTTGTCTATCTGGGCAACAAGTACCTTCTTAAATCTAGTTGCACAAAGATTTATCAGGTTAAAAAGTTTCTGAAATTCTCTCTAGATTAGACAGCTCCTAATCTCCCCTTCAGATTAAGCTTGAGCTTACCAGTTAAGTGATCCAGTAACCAGTGACCAGGAAAGTCCCAGGGTGTGTGGTGGTGCCAGAAGGGATACACCGATACCACAATACTCGTAACAGTTCTCACTGTTGTAAAACTTTTCTAGACATCACCAATTACTAAATTCTCACTGGAGTGGCTTTCAGCCGCTTCTTTCCAAGAGCCTAATTGAGCTCGAAAATTCTAAGGCCAACGTCTAATTGATTTTAATTTAATTTGGCTTAGAATATGTATGCAAGGTGGTAATTTTTGGGCTAAGGATAGGTAATGACTTCCCGACCTTATCTTTTTAATGGATTTTGCCCTTAAATTATTTTATGCAAATGCTTAATACTAAATGCAGCAAATATTCAATGATTTTTTTTTTAAGTTTATGGAATGTCATTAGGTTGTACTGATTAAATGAGCAAAAAAAAAATTTATTTAATTTTTAAATTTTATATTTTTTTAAAAAAATTTTTATAGAGGAATAACTTGAATGTAAACTAAAACTAATCCTTATGCGTCAGTCAATCTCCGAATGCCCGTTGAATAAGCTCTAAAGATTGCTCTGTGAGAAGCCCCAATAGAGGTATGATAACCTCGAAGAATTGCACCCTATCAATTACTAGCAAAAATAATAATTTTTTTTTATATATTTTTTGATTTAATTAATTTTTTTAACTTCTTTATTTTAAATTTCAAATTTCAAATTTTTTACTTTTTTTTAGAAAAAAACTTTAAATTTCGAATTTCAAATTTCAGAATTTAATAACTATGAAATTATTAACTAAAAATAATCAAAATAAGAAAAATTAATAAAAATAAAAACTTACTACTGGAGTGCGTTCACTCCGGGAATCCAAAATTCGATTTGATCTTCGTGATCGTTCTTGCTTCTCGATTTGCCTTCCCGGCAACGGCGCCAAAATTTTGTTGTCTGATTCCTGTTTACCTAAAAATATGCTAAACAGATCGTTGTTAGAACCGACAAACAAAGTTTAAATTAATTTTACTCTTACCTGTTCTGCCCGAAGAATAGTGGTTGTAAGAGGTCGATTTACAGGGAGGCGATTGGAGTTGCATAAAAATCAAAATGTTCACTCGGATTCGAAATCGATGTTTGAATAACAAAAGAAAAACATTACTTTGGAGATGTTTGAATGATTCTCTGGGCTACCAGAGAATGTTTTCTACTTGAAATTGGCAAAAAGACAGGTATTTAAATTCGGAAAGCATTTATATATTTAACTAATCAAAGAAAAGCTTTGGCATAAATAAAAATGGATGAAAACAAGAAGATTGAAGCGAACACAAATTGCATAAAGGAAGATTTAATGTATTGCATAAAAAGAAAAATTACAAAAGTTGAAGAACGGAACTTAAAAATAACAGAAATTAAAAACAATAGAAATTAAAGCTTTAGCGTAAATTGGATGAAAACAGTGCTAGGAAAATTGCAGACTGGAATATAGATTGCATAAAATAAATTTATGGATTGCATAAAAGGTCAAGTGCTTACAAGAGTAAAAAAAAGAAAAAATATAAAAACAAGGAACAAGTAATCCTTCACGGTGGAACACTAAAAGAAACAATAAAATATATGCTTTTTTTTTCTTTCTTTCTTCTCCAAAAGAAACAGAGCTCTCCCCTGCTCTTTGGCTCAACACCCAGCCGACTCCTCCTCTTTCTTGGACCCGCCAACCACCACCCTCCCCCCTGTTTCTTGGCCCAACCGACCTCCACACTCTCATCGAGAGCTCCCCTTTCTTGGACCCGCCGGCCACCACCCCCTCCCTGTTTCACAGCCGAGAGCCCCTTCTTATAGATCGCCCGAGCCTTGAAGCCGGCGATGGATCCCTGATGGAGTAACAGTCACGGGTTTTGGGGGATTTGCCAGGACACGGAGCGGACGCGGGAGCTTGATCCGTGGAGGGGGTGATTCAATCCGGAAGGGGGAAGCGGGGATTTCTCGGAGGAAGGCGTGGAAGCTGGATGCGGACGGATGGCTGCTGTGACCGGAAGAAGAGGAGATGGGAGGCTGAGACGGCGCCTTGATCACAGCACGGGATCACTGGGCGGATTGCGGAGTAGGGGATCACTGGGCGGATTGCGGAGTAGGGGGTCGGATCCCGACTGCGAGTCGACTCCACTGAGTCGCGAGTCGACTCGACCTCGAGTCGACTCCAGAATATGCGCGACTCGACTCTCCTTATGCGCCTGTAGACCTCGAGTCGACTCCCGACTATATGAGAGTCGACTCCCCCTCTGCTGCCATCTTTGCGAGTCGACTCCCGCAAATGCGCGAGTCGACTCCCCCTTAGGAGCCGACTCTGAAACTTACTCGAGTCGTCTCTAACTTTGGCACGCACTTAAAAATCATGTTATGTTCGTGCCGAATGAGGAAAAATCACTAAATTATGATCTGATTTGATGATCATTGAAAAGAAACTCTATTTTAACCATAATCTAATCATCAAAATCAACGAATCTAGTGGAAACTACCACTAGGATGGATCAATCACTCCTAATCCCCTCCTAAGCACACTAAACCTCTCTTCACTTAGGGGTTTTGTAAAAATGTCTGCTAATTGATCATCAGTACAAACAAATTGTAGTGTCCCATCACCATTCAGTACATGATCTCTTATGAAGTGATGTCTTATCTCAATGTGTTTAGTTCTTGAATGCTGAATTGGATTTTTAGTTAGATTAATGGCACTTGTATTACCACAGTTAATAGGTATTTTATCTTGTTTAATGCCATAATCTTCTAATTGTTGTTTGATCCACAAGATTTGAGCACAACAACTCCCGGCTGCAACATATTCAGCTTCAGCAGTAGATAATGCAACCGAGTTTTGTTTCTTGCTAAACCATGAGATTAGGTTTTCTCCTAGAAATTGACAAGACCCGCTGGTACTTTTTCTATCAAGCTTACATCCAGCGAAGTCTGAATCTGTGTATCCTATTAAGTTTAGGCTAGATTCTTTAGAGTACCATAACCCTATATTCTTAGTTCCTATTAAGTATTTAAAAATTCTCTTAACTGCAACTAGATGTGATTCCTTAGGATTAGCCTGATATCTAGCACACATGCAGACACTAAACATAATATCAGGTCTACTTGCAGTAAGATACAATAAAGATCCTATCATACCTCTATACAGTTTCTGATCTACAGATTTACCTGATTCATCTTGGTCTAATTTGCATGATGAGCTCATGGGGGTGCTGATTGACTTGTTTCCCTCGATATCAAACTTCTTGAGCATCTCCTTGATATATTTGGCTTGATTGATAAAGATGCCTCCTTCAGACTGTTTGATTTGAAGCCCGAGGAAGTAGTTCAGCTCTCCCATCATGCTCATCTCAAATTCACTCTGCATCAAATCAGCAAATTCTTCGCAGAGGCAATTGTTAGTAGCACCGAAAATGATATCATCAACATAAATCTGTACTAGTAGCATATCTTGGTTTTCCTTTTTCAGAAATAGTGTTGTATCTACATTACCCCTAGAGAACTCATGTTCTAGTAGGAATTTGCTAAGCCTCTCATACCATGCTCTAGGTGCTTGTTTTAAACCATAAAGTGCTTTGTTCAGTTTATATACATGATTAGGGTATTGATGATTTTCAAAACCAGGAGGTTGTTCTACATATACCTCCTCATTTATATACCCATTTAAAAATGCACTTTTTACATCCATTTGAAATAGTTTGAAATCCTTAGAGCATGCATATGCTAATAATAATCTAATATCCTCAAGTCTAGCTACAGGAGCAAAGGTTTCATCAAAATCTATACCTTCTTCTTGATTATAACCCTTTGCTACTAGTCTAGCCTTATTCCTTATAACAATTCCATTTTCATCAAGTTTATTTTTATAAATCCATTTAGTACCTATAATCGGATATTCAGAAGGTCTCTCTACTAGATTCCATACCTTGTTTCTAGTAAATTGGTTTAATTCTTCTTGCATTGCATTTATCCAATTTACATCATTTTCGGCTTCTTCTATATGTTTGGGCTCAAAGTGTGAGACGAAAGCTAGATGGTTATTTAAATTCCTAAGAGATGCTCTAGTCCTAACCGGTTGAGATGGATCATCTAGAATTAGTTCCTTAGGATGCCCGTGAGCATACCTCCAAGCTTTAGTTAGCCCATGATTCACAATAGCCTCTTGGCTTGATGATGCTCCTTCAATCAATTTTTGATTATCATCTTGTAATGTCATCTCATCTATCTTTTCTTCAAGAATTTCAGCATCATCATCAAAGTTAACTTTCTTACTAGAGGAGATGTCACTAGAATCATCAAATACAACATGTATAGATTCTTCTATAACTAAGGTTCTTTTATTAAAGACTCTATAGGCTTTACTAGTTGTAGAGTAACCTAAGAATATTCCCTCATCAGATTTAGAGTCAAATTTACCTAGATTATCTTTCCCATTATTATGAACAAAACACCTACATCCAAAAACATGAAAGTAATTAACTTTTGGTTTTCTATTTTTCCAAAGTTCATAAGGTGTTTTCTTTATGATGGGTCTCAATAGAACTCTATTTAATATATGACAAGAAGTATTAATGGCTTCTCCCCAAAAGTACTTAGGGAGGTTACTTTCACATAACATAGTTCTAGCCATTTCCTCTAGAGTTCTATTTTTCCTCTCCACAACTCCATTTTGTTGTGGTGTCCTAGGTGCAGAAAAATTATGGGTTATCCCCTTTTTACTACAAAACTCATCAAATGACTGATTTTCGAATTCGGTACCATGGTCACTTCTAATGGCTATTACTGAAGTATCTCTAGCATTAGTTACTTCCTTATGAAACTTTTTAAATACTGAAAAAGCTTGATCTTTATGTGCTAAGAACATAACCCAAGTGTATCTAGAATAGTCATCTACAATAACTAGACCATATTTATTTCCACCTAGGCTAGTGGTTCTAGTTGGTCCGAATAGGTCCATGTGCAATAATTCTAGAGATCTAGATGTAGAGACACATTTTATGGATTTAAATGAGTTCCTAGATTATTTGCCAAATTGACATGCTTCACATATTTTGTTCTTCTCAAATTTTAATTTTGGCAAACCTATCACGGAATCTCTTTTAACTAGTTTAGTTATTGTGTCCATGCTTGCATGACCTAACTTACGGTGCCATAACCAGCTAGCATCATTATCCTTAGTTTCATTAACAACTAGACATTGGTTATGTTTGGCAAGATTTTCAAGGTCTATAACATACACATTCCCACGTCTAATTCCTTTAAAAACTAAACTATTGTCATTAGGGTTTGTTATAATGCATAGTGATGGTTTAAACATAACATCATACCCTTTATCACATAATTGACTAATGCTTAATAAGTTATGCTTAAGACCATCAACATATCTAACATTATCAATAAAAGTAGAAGGGGTAATTTGAACTTTACCAATACCAATGATGTGACCTTGGTTGTTGTCTCCAAAAGTCACAGCACCTCCCTTCTTAGCTTCAAGGGTGAAAAATTGATCCTTGTCACCCGTCATGTGTCTTGAGCAGCCACTATCCAAATACCAGCAGTTTTTGTTGACCTTGGCTGCAAGACACTCCTACACAAGCAAATCATATCATCTTAGGTACCCAAGTTTTCTTGGGTCCTTCATGGTTAGTCAAGTTGGTTCCTTTTGGAGCCCATACCCTTTTAATTTTCCTTTTTGTTTTATCTTTCCTAAAATTACACACATTTGCTTTATGACCTATAGTTCCACAACAAAAGCAGGTTATTTTCTTAGTTTTACTTTCCCCAGCTTTAACAAAGAAGTTACTAAGAAGTTTTTGTTTATTTCTTGGTTTATATCCTAAACCCGCTTTATTAAATACTGCTCGTTGACTATTTAGTATCATATTTAACTTTTCAGAACTATATGTAAATTTTTCAACCAAAGGTTTGTATTTGTTAAGTTCTTTAGTTAGTGTTTGATTTTCTACTTTTAGATCATTTAGTTCTTTTGTGAGATCCTTGTTTAAGATTTGTTTATGGTTTTTAAGTTCTGAAAATTCCTTAGTTAGTTCTTCGTTATCTTTACTTAAGGTGTTAGTTTTCTTAATTAAGAGTTGGTTGCTTGTCTTAAGTTCTAGATTTTCTATGGTGATACAGTCCTTATCCTTAACTAGTTTATCGCATTTAAGTATGTATGATTGTTTAGCTATTTTTAGTTCTTTATTCTTAAGATTTATGGCCTTATATTCTATCATTAATTCATTAAATGCATCATAAAGTTCATCAAAAGAAAAATCGAGATGTGATTCAGATGTTACCTCATTTTCATTGGCCATGAAGCACAAATTGGCCTTTTCTTCTTGTTCTTCATCCGATGATGAAGATGATGCGCCGGAGTCCGATAAGGTGGTGACGAGGGCTTTCTTCTTCTTGTACTTGTTGCCCTTCTTTAGTAAGGGACACTCAGCTCTGATGTGTCCCGGTTTTTTACACTCATAGCAGCCAATCCCCTCATTTTTCCTTTCCTTACCTTTGTCCTTGCGGTAGGAATTTGAGGGGCCTCTCCTTTGATGATAGGACTTCTTGTGGTTGATGAATTTTCTGAATTTGCGCACAAGAAGAGCCTCACCATCATCTTCCTCATGTTCTTCTTCTTCACTACTGCTACTGCAAGACAAGTCCTTGTTAGATGAAGTAGATTTAAGAGCTATTACCTTTTTCTTATGGGAGGACTCTTCCTCGTTGTGTTGCTTCATGGTTAGCTCGTGCGTCATTAGGGATCCAAGAAGCTCCTCAAGTGGTAACTTGTTCGAGTCCTTGGCTTCTTGGATTGCCGTCACTTTAGCTTTCCATGACCTTGGTAGACAACGAAGGATTTTCCTGACAAGCTCACTGTTAGTATAGTTCTTGCCAAGGCTTTTTAGGCCATTGACAATGTCAGTAAACCTAGTGAACATGCATGTGATTGTTTCATTAGAATCCATTTTAAATAGTTCATACTTATGAACCAAAATATTTATTTTGGATTCTTTGACTTGATTCGTGCCCTCATGGGTCACTTCAAGTCTGTCCCAAATCTCTTTTGCAGAATTGCAAGTTGAGACCCTATTGAATTCATTTCTATCTAAGGCACAATAAAGCACATTCATAGCTTTAGAGTTTAGTTGTGCCTTTCTCATGTCATGTTCATCCCAATCCTTTTCTCGTTTGGGTACCGTGACACCCTCTACATATATGGATGGGATGTATGGCCCATTTACTACAATGGTCCACATCTCATAGTCTTGGGCTTGGATGAATATTCTCATCCTAGCCTTCCAATATGAGTAGTCGGATCCATTAAAGAATGGGGGTCTTTGGGTGGACTGACCCTCAATGTGGGAAGATCCAAATGGGGTTGTCATTTCGATCTTTTACTCTTGGGTGGAAGAGTTTAGGCTCTGATACCACTTGTTGCCCAGATAGACAACCCAAGAGGGGGGGGGGTGAATTGGGTTTTAAAATAATCTTACAATTTAAAACGATGTGGATGACTAATTAAAGCTATTGCAAGTTGTTCGATTAATTGCTATGTGCTGTGAGTGATATGAGAGTAAGAGAAAGAGAGACAATCAATCACAAACACCAAGTTTTATAGTGGTTCGGAGCTAACCCTTGCTCCTACGTCCACTCCCCAAGTCTCACTTGGGAATTCACTATAACCCCTTGGATTACAGCCGGTTGTTTTCCAAGCTCACAACCAAACTTGTTGTTTTACGAGCTCACAACGAACTCGGTCGGTTTTCCCAGGCTCACCGACTAGAACCAACCCCGATTGTTTTCCCGGGATCACAATCGAATCCTTACACGTTGGTTTTACACTCGGCTCACCAACCAACCTCTATACCCTTGATTCAATCCCCCGATTGAACCAAGCAAAGACAATGTGTAGATGAAAAGAACAAACAGAAAAATACAGCTTCTCAAAAGCAGATAAATGGCAATATGAACAATAACGAAGTTAAGAGCCCTCAAACGCTTTTAAGTTGGAGAAGAGGAAGGGCTTCTTGAACTTCGGGTCTCCTCTTGAATGTGTAGTCGACTTGAATGCAGGAGGAGGCTCTTTCAATGTTGGGAAGAAGTAGGTGGATGCAGTTAATGCTGCTCTTCCCTCTTTTTCGTTGAAGAACAAGTTGCAGAGATTGAAAGCTTGATTACTTGGAGTGGAATGGTTGTTCTCTGCTTTGCTACAGTCCTCTGTGGCTATTTAAACCAACCCCCACGGAAACTAGCCGTTAGAGAGCTTTTTCTGCCCGTTCTGCACACTCTGTACACCCTGACAATGTGTCCGTTGGTGGGTTGGAGTCGACTCGCGCGATCAGGAGTCGACTCGGCTGTAGCGGGAGTCGACTCATGCTTTTCTGGAGTCGACTCATGCTTTTCTGGAGTCGACTCGGCAACTGTTTCGGATTTGAATTAAAGTAGCCTCTTAGACTGGGAGTCGACTCGTCTTGACCTGGAGTCGACTCGCCAACTTCTGAAGCTGACTTGGCTTTCTCGGAGTTGGCTCATCCCATGGAGTCCGTGGATCTATTTTTGAATTTGGTCCACTCGAGTCGACTCGACAATCCTGGGAGTCGACTCGGCGCTCAGAGCCCGAACTCTCTATCTTCTGTCTTTTGCCTCGTCCAGTCTTGGAGTCGACTCGAACTTCTCCGGAGTCGACTCGGCTCTCAGTTTCCGAAACACTGTCTTCTATCTTTTTGATGTAGAGCTGCCTTGGAGTCGACTCTAGCTGTCTGGGAGTCGACTCGAATCTCAGAGACAGTAAATTGGTCTTCTATCTTCTTTGTGGTCGCGGAGTCTCGGAGTCGACTCGCGTATTGCGGGAGTCGACTCGAATCTCAGAGTTCAAAAAACGTTCTCTGACTTTTTTCTTGTGTTTCTCTGAGAGTCGACTCTCACTTTCTTTGAAGTCGACTTGCCAACCATCGGAGTCGACTCGCGTTCCACTGGAGTCGACTCGAATCTCAGACCCGAAAACTGCTCTCTGACTTTTCTGCCTGTGGCTCCTTGGAGTCGACTCTTGCTACCCTGGAGTCGACTCAGTGAACATCGGAGTCGACTCGCGCACTTCAGGAGTCGACTCGCTGACAGGTTTTGAGTTGATGCTTTCTGTTCGTCTGTCTGTTCTAAGTCGGAGTCGACTCGTACTTATCCGGAGTCGACTCGAGCCCGTGCCAGTGAACTTGATACGCTTGGAGTCGACTCGTGATACTCTGGAGTCGACTCGAGTCTCAGACTTTGGTTCAGGCTGACTTCTTAACTTATCCAAAATATTATGAACTAAGTCTAGAGACACTTAGACAAGATTTTCACTGAAACACTTAATTGAATTCATTAGTAAACAAGAGATATACTCAAATGCTTTGAGCTCATCAAAATCAAATAGGGTTTTAATCAATCACTCCACAATCTCCCCCTTTTTAATGATGACAAAACATTGAGTATATGTAAAGTGAATTGCTCAATAAACAATGAAATAAAATCCATAATTGAATTCAAATGTCTGGTAATTCAATTTATCCAAGCTTGAAAGGAGTGAAACAATAAATTTCGGAGTTAAAGCTCCCCCTTTCATTTGGAATTATATAAGCCTTCATATTATACAATCAATTGTTTGGCTTATATATCTTTAATGATTTAGCTTGATTAATATTCAGATTCTCCCCCTCAACATATGCATTTTACTATGTTTTGATTCTCTGAATTTCCTTTTAATGCTTTGAAGTTTTTGAACTGAATTTTTTGTTTTTAGAGGGAAAATCTGTCAATTTGTTCTTGAGTAGGATTCAGCTAATCTCCGAATATCCCTTGAATAGATTCTGGAGATTACTCCATTAGGAGCCCCAAAAGAGAGATAATGAGCCTCGAGGTACCAAATCCACTTAGAACAAATTTTGTGTGTTTTAACAGTTTTTTTTTTATTTTCATTGATTCCTTTTACATATTTTATACTATACATATTTCTCCCCCTTTTTGTCATCGTATCAAAAAGAAGGTAAGCACACACAATCAATGGCACAACCAATCAATCATCAAATGGCACAGAATTGAAGAAAATATGGCTACTCATTGTATTGATTTGCATGTAAATACATTTGAGAGTACAAAAAATAAGGCAAAACAATACAGTCAAAACAAAACACAAAAAGTAGCTATGGTCTCCTCGAGGATGTAGCTCCTCCTCTCGAAGATGTATCTCCTCCTCTCGAGGACGTGGCTCCTCCTCTCGAGGATGTATCTCCTCCTCTTGAGGACGTGGCTCCTCCTCTCGAGGATGTAGCTCCTCCTCTCAATCTACTCTGCTCCATGAGGAGTGTGACTGCATCTGTAACATGCCCGAGCTGAGTGATAATGGACGAAGTGGCTCTGCTATGTGTAGTAGAGAGCTCAGTCACCGACGTCTGAAGTGCGTCCAGCTTGTCGATGAGCATATTCGACAAGCGCTCGGTCCCCTCGGTAGTGGTGTGCATGTCACGACCGATGTCCTCCCTCATCTGTCGAGTGGTGCTCGTGACCTCACTCATGCTATGAAACTGGGCCTGGAGCAAAGTCCTCATGTTGTAGATCTCTTCCCGCACATGAGCCGTCATGTCAGTCACGGCCGTCAGGAAAGGGACCAACGCTGAAGATGGAGCGGGAGAGGGAGCAGGCACCGAACCTCGGAGCTCCCGAAGCAACTCATCCCTCAGATCTCGGACTATCTCCTGCCGCAGCTCCCGGAGCTGCTCAGGAGCGATGCGGACCTCCATGGATGGTGGAGCCGAGGAGGAGGGTCCGGCGGAGGTGGTAGGAGCAGAAGTGGATGGAAAGTCCGGTAAGTCAGGATAGTCAGAATCTGGCTCAGGACTAGGGGAGTGTCTGGTGGTCTGTGTGGTGATGGAGGACTTCCTAACCCATGTCCCCTCTATCTTCCGAAACCCCATCCTGTGTAGGGTCCCTGCACGCGTGCGATCAGTCCATCGTAATGCGCGAAAGGGTTCCCCCTCTGGGATAGGAATCTCGTACTCCCTAAATAACAAGGTGAAGACCATACCGTAGGGCAAAGTGAGCCTAGGTCTGTCTAGTGGCTCACACATGTATCGATATATGAGTTTGGGAAAGTTGATTGGGGTGTCATGAAGCATGTAGAACATGAGAGCTAGGTCTCTCTCAGATACAAAGTCAAATCTCCCGGTCTTAGGGAAGATGGACCTAGACAATATACTTAGGAGGATCCGCATCTCAATCGGAAGTGAGCTAGCGGATACCTCGTCTAAGGGTGACTGGGGTGGATGCCCTAGAACGGCCGTAAGGGCCTCAACCCTGTCCTCGGGATGTGTGGGAGCCACCCCTACTAGTGGAAGGTGGAGGATGTGGGCAATAAGATCCTCCGTAATGAACAGAGGGACACCGGCTACCGTGCCCTCGATACCCCCATCTCCCCGACGGACGGTACCGTAAAACTCTCTAATGAGCCCTGGATATGTGGGGAGATCTAAGGTGAGAAAGTACTCTAAGCCCTGGGCCCTAAGTCTATCACTTATAGTGAACCCTTCCCGGGAGAGATAGTCGAGGTCGACATATCTCCCAGTGGTGACGGCCTTCCCGGCTAATGGCCTCGCGGGAACCGCCCTTGACGGGGAACGAGCCGGAGGTTGTGGCCTCGCGGGATCGTGCCGAGCCTTGGAGCGCCTCTCGGGACCGGCCTTGGGTCGGGTCCTCTTCCGGACTACGGTTTTACGCGGCATAATGACCTAGAACGGGATGAAAACCTAAAGGATGGTGAAAGGTCGACGGAGAAGGCTTGGGAACGACCGGGGACGACCTAGGAAGGGAGGAAAACCCTAAGGGACGGTGAAAAATCGACGGGAAAAGGCCTTTGGGACGACCTAGGAGTCGGCTCTAGGGCTTGTGAACAGTGGCGGCTGAGAAAGAAGTGTTTTCGAAACGACAAAGTTAGGGTTAAGAAGTCGGATCCCGACTGCGAGTCGACTCCACTGAGTCGCGAGTCGACTCGACCTCGAGTCGACTTCAGAATATGCGCGACTCGACTCTCCTTATGCGCCTGTAGACCTCGAGTCGACTCCCGACTATATGAGAGTCGACTCCCCCTCTGCTGCCATCTTTGCGAGTCGACTCCCGCAAATGCGCGAGTCGACTCCCCCTTAGGAGCCGACTCTGAAACATACTCGAGTCGTCTCTAACTTTGGCACGCACCTAAAAATCATGTTATGTTCGTGCCGAATGAGGGAAAATCACTAAATTATGATCTGATTTGATGATCATTGAAAAGAAACTCTATTTTAACCACAATCTAATCATCAAAATCAACGAATCTAGTGGAAACTACCACTAGGATGGATCAATCACTCCTAATCCCCTCCTAAGCACACTAAACCTCTCTTCACTTAGGGGTTTTGTAAAAATGTCTGCTAATTGATCATCAGTACAAACAAATTGTAGTGTCCCATCACCATTCAGTACATGATCTCTTATGAAGTGATGTCTTATCTCAATGTGTTTAGTTCTTGAATGCTGAATTGGATTTTTAGTTAGATTAATGGCACTTGTATTATCACAGTTAATAGGTATTTTATCTTGTTTAATGCCATAATCTTCTAATTGTTGTTTGATCCACAAGATTTGAGCACAACAACTTCCGGCTGCAACATATTCAGCTTCAGCAGTAGATAATGCAACCGAGTTTTGTTTCTTGCTAAACCATGAGATTAGGTTTTCTCCTAGAAATTGACAAGACCCGCTGGTACTTTTTCTATCAAGCTTACATCCAGCGAAGTCTGAATCTGTGTATCCTATTAAGTTTAGGCTAGATTCTTTAGAGTACCATAACCCTATATTCTTAGTTCCTATTAAGTATTTAAAAATTCTCTTAACTGCAACTAGATGTGATTTCTTAGGATTAGCCTGATATCTAGCACACATGCAGACACTAAACATAATATCAGGTCTACTTGCAGTAAGATACAATAAAGATCCTATCATACCTCTATACAGTTTCTGATCTACAGATTTACCTGATTCATCTTGGTCTAATTTGCATGATGAGCTCATGGGGGTGCTGATTGACTTGTTTCCCTCGATATCAAACTTCTTGAGCATCTCCTTGATATATTTGGCTTGATTGATAAAGATGCCTCCTTCAGACTGTTTGATTTGAAGCCCGAGGAAGTAGTTCAGCTCTCCCATCATGCTCATCTCAAATTCACTCTGCATCAAATCAGCAAATTCTTCACAGAGGCGATTGTTAGTAGCACCGAAAATGATATCATCAACATAAATCTGTACTAGTAGCATATCTTGGTTTTCCTTTTTCAGAAATAGTGTTGTATCTACATTACCCCTAGAGAACTCATGTTCTAGTAGGAATTTGCTAAGCCTCTCATACCATGCTCTAGGTGCTTGTTTTAAACCATAAAGTGCTTTGTTCAGTTTATATACATGATTAGGGTATTGATGATTTTCAAAACCAGGAGGTTGTTCTACATATACCTCCTCATTTATATACCCATTTAAAAATGCACTTTTTACATCCATTTGAAATAGTTTGAAATCCTTAGAGCATGCATATGCTAATAATAATCTAATATCCTCAAGTCTAGCTACAGGAGCAAAGGTTTCATCAAAATCTATACCTTCTTCTTGATTATAACCCTTTGCTACTAGTCTAGCCTTATTCCTTATAACAATTCCATTTTCATCAAGTTTATTTTTATAAATCCATTTAGTACCTATAATCGGATATTCAGAAGGTCTCTCTACTAGATTCCATACCTTGTTTCTAGTAAATTGGTTTAATTCTTCTTGCATTGCATTTATCCAATTTACATCATTTTCGGCTTCTTCTATATGTTTGGGCTCAAAGTGTGAGACGAAAGCTAGATGGTTATTTAAATTCCTAAGAGATGCTCTAGTCCTAACCGGTTGAGATGGATCATCTAGAATTAGTTCCTTAGGATGCTCGTGAGCATACCTCCAAGCTTTAGTTAGCCCATGATTCACAATAGCCTCTTGGCTTGATGATGCTCCTTCAATCAATTTTTGATTATCATCTTGTAATGTCATCTCATCTATCTTTTCTTCAAGAATTTCAGCATCATCATTAAAGTTAACTTTCTTACTAGAGGAGATGTCACTAGAATCATCAAATACAACATGTATAGATTCTTCTATAACTAAGGTTCTTTTATTAAAGACTCTATAGGCTTTACTAGTTGTAGAGTAACCTAAGAATATTCCCTCATCAGATTTAGAGTCAAATTTACCTAGATTATCTTTTCCATTATTATGAACAAAACACCTACATCCAAAAACATGAAAGTAATTAACTTTTGGTTTTCTGTTTTTCCAAAGTTCATAAGGTGTTTTCTTTATGATGGGTCTCAATAGAACTCTATTTAATATATGACAAGAAGTATTAATGGCTTCTCCCCAAAAGTACTTAGGGAGGTTACTTTCACATAACATAGTTCTAGCCATTTCCTCTAGAGTTCTATTTTTCCTCTCCACAACTCCATTTTGTTGTGGTGTCCTAGGTGCAGAAAAATTATGGGTTACCCTCTTTTTACTACAAAACTCATCAAATGACTGATTTTCGAATTCGGTACCATGGTCACTTCTAATGGCTATTACTGAAGTATCTCTAGCATTAGTTACTTCCTTATGAAACTTTTTAAATACTGAAAAAGCTTGATCTTTATGTGCTAAGAACATAACCCAAGTGTAACTAGAATAGTCATCTACAATAACTAGACCATATTTATTTCCACCTAGGCTAGTGGTTCTAGTTGGTCCGAATAGGTCCATGTGTAATAATTCTAGAGGTCTAGATGTAGAGACACATTTTATGGATTTAAATGAGTTCCTAGATTGTTTGCCAAATTGACATGCTTCACATATTTTGTTCTTCTCAAATTTTAATTTTGGCAAACCTATCACGGAATCTCTTTTAACTAGTTTAGTTATTGTGTCCATGCTTGCATGACCTAACTTACGGTGCCATAACCAGCTAGCATCATTATCCTTAGTTTCATTAACAACTAGACATTGGTTATGTTTGGCAAGATTTTCAAGGTCTATAACATACACATTCCCACGTCTAATTCCTTTAAAAACTAAACTATTGTCATTAGGGTTTGTTATAATGCATAGTGATGGTTTAAACATAACATCATACCCTTTATCACATAATTGACTAATGCTTAATAAGTTATGCTTAAGACCATCAACATATCTAACATTATCAATAAAAGTAGAAGGGGTAATTTGAACTTTACCAATACCAATGATGTGACCTTGGTTGTTGTCTCCAAAAGTCACAGCACCTCCCTTCTTAGCTTCAAGGGTGAAAAATTGATCCTTGTCACCCGTCATGTGTCTTGAGCAGCCACTATCCAAATACCAGCAGTTTTTGTTGACCTTGGCTGCAAGACACTCCTACACAAGCAAATCATATCATCTTAGGTACCCAAGTTTTCTTGGGTCCTTCATGGTTAGTCAAATTGGTTCCTTTTGGAACCCATACCCTTTTAATTTTCCTTTTTGTTTTATCTTTCCTAAAATTACACACATTTGCTTTATGACCTATAGTTCCACAACAAAAGCAGGTTATTTTCTTAGTTTTACTTTCCCCAGCTTTAACAAAGAAGTTACTAAGAAGTTTTTGTTTATTTCTTGGTTTATATCCTAAACCCGCTTTATTAAATACTGCTCGTTGACTATTTAGTATCATATTTAACTTTTCAGAACTATATGTAAATTTTTCAACCAAAGGTTTGTATTTGTTAAGTTCTTTAGTTAGTATTTGATTTTCTACTTTTAGATCATTTAGTTCTTTTGTGAGATCCTTGTTTAAGATTTGTTTATGGTTTTTAAGTTCTGAAAATTCCTTAGTTAGTTCTTCGTTATCTTTACTTAAGGTGTTAGTTTTCTTAATTAAGAGTTGGTTGCTTGTCTTAAGTTCTAGATTTTCTATGGTGATACAGTCCTTATCCTTAACTAGTTTATCGCATTTAAGTATGTATGATTGTTTAGCTATTTTTAGTTCTTTATTCTTAAGATTTATGGCCTTATATTCTATCATTAATTCATTAAATGCATCATAAAGTTCATCAAAAGAAAAATCGAGATGTGATTCAGATGTTACCTCATTTTCATTGGCCATGAAGCACAAATTGGCCTTTTCTTCTTGTTCTTCATCCGATGATGAAGATGATGCGCCGGAGTCCGATAAGGTGGTGACGAGGGCTTTCTTCTTCTTGTACTTGTTGCCTTCTTTAGTAAGGGACACTCAGCTCTGATGTGTCCCGGTTTTTTACACTCATAGCAGCCAATCCCCTCATTTTTCCTTTCCTTACCTTTGTCCTTGCGGTAGGAATTTGAGGGGCCTCTCCTTTGATGATAGGACTTCTTGTGGTTGATGAATTTTCTGAATTTGCGCACAAGAAGAGCCTCACCATCATCTTCCTCATGTTCTTCTTCTTCACTACTGCTACTGCAAGACAAGTCCTTGTTAGATGAAGTAGATTTAAGAGCTATTACCTTTTTCTTATGGGAGGACTCTTCCTCGTTGTGTTGCTTCATGGTTAGCTCGTGCGTCATTAGGGATCCAAGAAGCTCCTCAAGTGGTAACTTGTTCGAGTCCTTGGCTTTTTGGATTGCCGTCACTTTAGCTTTCCATGTCCTTGGTAGACAACGAAGGATTTTTCTGACAAGCTCACTGTTAGTATAGTTCTTGCCAAGGCTTTTTAGGCCATTGACAATGTCAGTAAACCTAGTGAACATGCATGTGATTGTTTCATTAGAATCCATTTTAAATAGTTCATACTTATGAACCAAAATATTTATTTTGGATTCTTTGACTTGATTCGTGCCCTCATGGGTCACTTCAAGTCTGTCCCAAATCTCTTTTGCAGAATTGCAAGTTGAGACCCTATTGAATTCATTTCTATCTAAGGCACAATAAAGCACATTCATAGCTTTAGAGTTTAGTTGTGCCTTTCTCATGTCATGTTCATCCCAATCCTTTTCTCGTTTGGGTACCGTGACACCCTCTACATATATGGATGGGATGTATGGCCCATTTACTACAATGGTCCACATCTCATAGTCTTGGGCTTGGATGAATATTCTCATCCTAGCCTTCCAATATGAGTAGTCGGATCCATTAAAGAATGGGGGTCTTTGGGTGGACTGACCCTCAATATGGGAAGATCCAAATGAGGTTGTCATTTCGATCTTTTACTCTTGGGTGGAAGAGTTTAGGCTCTGATACCACTTGTTGCTCAGATAGACAACCCAAGAGGGGGGGGGGGATGAATTGGATTTTAAAATAATCTTACAATTTAAAACGATGTGGATGACTAATTAAAGCTATTGCAAGTTGTTCGATTAATTGCTATGTGCTGTGAGTGATATGAGAGTAAGAGAAAGAGAGACAATCAATCACAAACACCAAGTTTTATAGTGGTTCGGAGCTAACCCTTGCTCCTACGTCCACTCCCCAAGTCTCACTTGGGAATTCACTATAACCCCTTGGATTACAGCCGGTTGTTTTCCAAGCTCACAACCAAACTTGTTGTTTTACGAGCTCACAACGAACTCGGTCGGTTTTCCCAGGCTCGCCGACTAGAACCAACTCCGATTGTTTTCCCGGGATCACAATCGAACCCTTACACGTTGGTTTTACACTCGGCTCACCAACCAACCTCTATACCCTTGATTCAATCCCCCGATTGAACCAAGCAAAGACAATGTGTAGATGAAAAGAACAAACAGAAAAATACAGCTTCTCAAAAGCAGATAAATGGCAATATGAACAATAACGAAGTTAAGATCCCTCAAACGCTTTTAAGTTGGAGAAGAGGAAGGGCTTCTTGAACTTCGGGTCTCCTCTTGAATGTGTAATCGACTTGAATGCAGGAGGAGGCTCTTTCAATGTTGGGAAGAAGTAGGTGGATGCAGTTAATGCTGCTCTTTCCTCTTTTTCGTTGAAGAACAAGTTGCAGAGATTGAAAGCTTGATTACTTGGAGTGGAATGGTTGTTCTCTGCTTTGCTACAGTCCTCTGTGGCTATTTAAACCAACCCCCATGGAAACTAGCCGTTAGAGAGCTTTTTCTGCCCGTTCTGCACACTCTGTACACCCTGACAATGTGTCCGTTGGTGGGTTGGAGTCGACTCGCGCGATCAGGAGTCGACTCGGCTGTAGCGGGAGTCGACTCATGCTTTTCTGGAGTCGACTCGGCAACTGTTTCGGATTTGAATTAAAGTAGCCTCTTAGACTGGGAGTCGACTCGTCTTGACCTGGAGTCGACTCGCCAACTTCTGGAGCTGACTTGGCTTTCTCGGAGTCGGCTCATCCCATGGAGTCCGTGGATCTATTTTTGAATTTGGTCCACTCGAGTCGACTCGACAATCCTGGGAGTCGACTCGGCGCTCAGAGCCCGAACTCCCTATCTTCTGTCTTTTGCCTCGTCCAGTCTTGGAGTCGACTCGAACTTCCCCGGAGTCAACTCGGCTCTCAGTTTCCGAAACACTGTCTTCTGTCTTTTTGATGTAGAGCTGCCTTGGAGTCGACTCTAGCTGTCTGGGAGTCGACTCGAATCTCAGAGACAGTAAATTGGTCTTCTGTCTTCTTTGTGGTCGCGGAGTCTCGGAGTCGACTCGCGTATTGCGGGAGTCGACTCGAATCTCAGAGTTCGAAAAACGTTCTCTGACTTTTTTCTTGTGTTCCTCTGAGAGTCGACTCTCACTTTCTTTGAAGTCGACTTGCCAACCATCGGAGTCGACTCGCGTTCCACTGGAGTCGACTCGAATCTCAGACCCGAAAACTGCTCTCTGACTTTTCTGCCTGTGGCTCCTTGGAGTCGACTCTTGCTACCCTGGAGTCGACTCGGTGAACATCGGAGTCGACTCGCGCACTTCAGGAGTCGACTCGCTGACAGGTTTTGAGTTGATGCTTTCTGTTCGTCTGTCTGTTCTAAGTCGGAGTCGACTCGTACTTATCCGGAGTCAACTCGAGCCCGTGCCAGTGAACTTGATACGCTTGGAGTCGACTCGTGATACTCTGGAGTCGACTCGAGTCTCAGACTTTGGTTCAGGCTGACTTCTTAACTTATCCAAAATATTATGAACTAAGTCTAGAGATACTTAGACAAGATTTTCACTGAAACACTTAATTGAATTCATTAGTAAACAAGAGATATACTCAAATGCTTTGAGCTCATCAAAATCAAATAGGGTTTTAATCAATCACTCCACATAATGTATGCAGGTCAAGTCAAATTCATTAATTTCATTCCCCTCTCAAATTTTGATTCAACCATTCATCCCAGCTTCCCTGCATTCACGACATACATTTAAAACCAAATATGGACCGAATTCCCTGCTTCTCCGTGATTCTCTTCCTCCTTAAATCTTTCGCTCCCATGTCCAAAGAACAAAACAAGCCCACACTCCAGCCATGTTCCCAGCCAAATAGGATTAATTCCATCTTCCCAGCCAAACCACATTAAAATCTTCAAACAAGCTCAGCCCCTGTTCCACGTTATCCTTCCCAGCAAAACAATATCATTTCCAACGTCTTCCCATTCTCCAGCATCCGCGGTTGATCCCATGTGAAGTCTCGAATCCCGCCCCACGGACGAAGCTCACGCGTGCATGGCCTCCGCAGCCCACATCCTCTCCGTGATCTTCTCTCCTTCCGTTCGCGTTGGCCTCTTCCGGATCACTCCCAAACGGCATCAGCTCTCATCAAGCGGAACAGAGATTTTCTTCCGGATGAACTCCAATCCTAGCAAATCAAATCAAGCATCCTTCCGATGGCTTTCTTCCATTATTCACGGGATGAATACCAGCAGCTCGCCCACGCTTGTTCCAGCTTTCCGTGAGCCAATCCACATCTTTCCCAGCTCCTTTCAAAGCATCTCCGAACATCCCAGATCTCCTCCGCGTCCGAGAATTCCGTGGATAGCATTTAGATTAGCTCTATCTCTAGCTTTTCCTCCTTCCACAGATGACTCCCAGCTTCATCCCCTGTTTTCCAGCTATGCCGAGCATCACGGAAGAGTTCTTTTTTTCCGTTCCCAAGCTTTATTCTTCCGGATTCCTCTCAGCCAAAGCCCCTGCATCCCAAACCGACCAATCCCAACTAGATTCACATCTCCGTGTTATCAACCGTATCCACCGATTCTAAGCTTCAACAACGTCTTCCCCTGTTCCGAGATCCTCCTTATCCCACGGATCAACCATCAGCGATGCATGCCAACGTCTGATTCCTCCCGAACCAAGCCAACCACAGCATCTTCCGAATCTCCTATTCCCATTGAATCAAGACTCATCTGTTCCCAAGCCATCTAGAAACAAGTCTAGATTAGTATCTAAACTTCCCCTCCATTCCGTGTTCATCTTCCACATCATCCCGTTCCTTCCGGGTCCAACAAACAGGGCTCTGTTTCAGAACAGAGCTAAGATCCTCCACGTCTTTCGCAGTCCAAACATCTCCTCCGGATCAGCTTCATCCCGAATTCCATGGATTAACAGCATTCCCTCTGTTCGTAAGATCAGCATCCACGGCACTATCCTTCCAAACCAAGTCTTCATCCCGTTATGATCCCCTTCTTCATTCAAATCCCAGCAAATCTCAGCATCCGTGGGTGAACTTGTGTATCCTTATCTCAGTTCTTCCGCTCCCAGCTACCCACCTACCACCCTTATCCCTTGCTTCAATGGATCAGAACTGCAACAGTCCGCGGATCAAGCTTCCCAACCATCTGCCTCTTCCCAACGCTCGAATCAAATCTTCTACGCGTCGTCCGCTGCCGTGGAACAGAAGCCGTTCCTCCATCCTCATCTTTTCACTGGGGAAGCTTATCCTCCGGATGCTAACAGAGGATAGGAAAGCTATAAAAGGAATGGAGTTCTCTTCTCTGGGATTCATTCTTCTCTTCCGTTCCATTCTTCTGCCCCCATCAAGCTTGGAGTGAGCCGAATCCCATGAAGTCAAGAGAGAGATTATTTTTGGGTATTCTGGGAATGATTTCCCAGAAGAACTGAGAGGGAGCCGTTTTCAGTAAAAGCTACACCGTAAGGAGACATCGGAGAGATGGAGGTAGCCATGATGGGAGCCCGCTGCTGTGCTGCTACTGCCGTCCACCACTGCATGGAAGCCTAAGCTCTTCTCTAGGGCCGGATGCAGCCCTAACAAAGGAACACGGGTTTCATATTTTATTTTATATTCTTAGAGTTGTATGAACTTATTGTTTTTAATGAATATCTTCTTTTATTTCATGTTTAATTTCTGTGATTTTAAATGTGAAGTGTATACAACTGTTCTTCATGATCACTAAGTAAATATAAGACAGTCCATGCTTAGGGAAGATGCGATGTGCTGCCACCTTAGATTAGAGTAGACATTTCATGCCAACTGAAGATGGACTATGCCTAAATTACTTTTGTGAATTTCTATTTAAATGCTTATTAGGCTTGTAGCCAATTTGCATGTTAATCCAAGAATAGATTAAAATATAAATAATCCTTGTTCCAATGTTAGTGGTGAATTCCTTGCCCTAGATCCCCTCAAACTGATAATATTTTAATTGCATTTTTAATTAAATTTTTTAGTTTAATTTTCTTCACAAACTCTTCCTTTTAAATTTTTTTTTATTTTTAAGAAAACAACTGTACCCCAATCTCTGTGAATCGATACCCGTAATCACTATCCTACCAGATACGTGCTATTGCATAGTCTTTAAAGTTGACTATCAATTTTTGGCGTCGTTGCCGGGGATTGCTAGCATAGTTGTTTTTCTTTTCATAAATTTTTTTTTTTTAAAAAAATAAAAATAAAATAAAAATAATAATAATATATATATATCTAAAATAAAATAAAAATATTTTCTATTTTTGTTATTTTACTTATCCCCTTTTTCTCTCTTACTAATTTTTGGTTTTTCTTTTTGTATGATTTGATCAGGAATCGAAGAGAGCATCTGGGACAATCAAAAAGGAAACTGCTGGAAAAGGAAGGCTGTAGAGGTTTGCTTTAAAATAAAAAAAAAATTGCTAGAGAAATTTCCTTTGGTAACATCTGAACTTTTCTTATTTAAATTGATTCCCAATTAGCCTGAAATATTGTGGTGATTGTTTGATTTTAATTTCAGTAAAAGTGTGAATGCATGCTTGATACACATACACCAATTAATCCGTACATAGTTAGGGCAATCACCCCAACAAGATAAGAACTGGATTTCATCACCAGATTCTTGCCCAAATTAGGTGAACCAATTCGCACATAGCTATCACTTTAATTAAAATCAATTAGACGTTGGCCCCTAGGGACATTCGAGCTCAATAGGACGAAGATCACCGAAAGTTGCACCAATTTCGCTCTATGGCTCAGTTGATGTCTAGGCAAGCTTTGTCCCAAGGAAGACAGTTCATCTGTTCGAGGCAAGTGGTTTTTAAGTGGGACCTTTGCAACGCATCGTGACCCCCCCACTTACCTGGGAGCTTACCTGGTCAACTCAGTTCATTAGACCGGATTGGAGGCTTAGGTGCCCTTTTCAAACCAGTTAGGAGCTGTCTAGTGATTTTAGGGCAAACATAAGGATTTGAAGTCTTTTTCTTTTAATGCATGCTTGACCGCACTTGACTGATTAGAAAAGCATTAGTGTATGCTAGGGTGTCGTTCCAGATCTTCTGAATTAGTACCTTTTGATTCTAAAATAGAGCGTTCTATTAGGGCCCTTCGAGCCGAAATCCGTATCTATAGAACCATAGGATCGACACCACTTGTCGAGATGGCTGAAGAGCAACCCAAACTGTTAAAGAAGTACTTCACTCCTTCCATTTATACCTCTCCATCTTGTATTCGACTACCTGATACCACGGCTGCTGTGCAGTTTGAAATTAAGTCTAGTGTCATCCAAATGCTTCTCTCTTTTTATGGACTTAATAATGAAGACCCATATAAACATTTGGATGAGTTCCTTGAGATCTGCACTACTGTCAAAATTCAGAACTTCACTGATGATGCTCTGAAACTTAGGCTGTTTCCTTTTTCCCTTAAGGATAGAGCTAAACAATGGCTCCATTCATTAGAAGCCAATTCTATTCTCTCTTGGGCTCAAATGCAACATGAATTTCTAAAGAAATATTTTCCCATAGGAAGAACAAACCAATTTAGGCGTGCTATCATGAGCTTCTCCCAATCTGATGGGGAAGAATTTCATGAAACTTAGGAAAAATTTAGACATTTACTCCGAAAATGCCCGCATCATCAAATACCCAAATGGCAACTAGTGCAATGCTTTTATGACGGGTTGTCTGAACGAAATCGTCAAATGGTTGATGCTTCTTGCGGGGGAACTTTCATGCTTAAGAGTGAGCATGAGGCATGGCAGTTGTTTGAAAATCTCAATGAAAATTCTCTCCACCATGCCTCCTCCGCTCATCAAGCACCCCCGAGTTCTCAAAGAAAAGGAACCATATATGAAGTTAGCCAGTTCATAGGTCTATCTGACAAAGTAGATGGACTATCCCGCAAGTTGGACCAGCTGATGTCTAAAGAACAGCTCCCAAACTTTTCCCAAGCACAAGTGTGTGCTCTCTGTTCTAGTCCATCTCATACTGTTTTTGAGTTCTCTTCGGTAGCACAATTCTCTGAATTTGTGCAAGAACAAGTGAATGCTGCCCAAGCACAGTCCCGATCGGGTAATGATCCGTATTCTAATACTTATAACCCGGGATGGTGCAACCATCCGAATTTCTCTTGGAAGCAGCAGACTCCCAATACTTCCCAACCTTATTCCCAAAACTTTCAACCATTCCAGAATGTTCATCCGAACCGTCCTCCTACTCACTATTCACAATTTCAACATGTCACTCCTCCAGCACCCCAAAGAGATATGGCTTTTGAACAAAAAGTTTTGACTGCCCTCCAAGGACTCGAAGCCAATACACAATTGTTGCACTCCCATACCCAGTCTATTGCCAAATTAGAAACCCAGCTAGGGCAGCTAGCGAGTGCACTAAATAAAAGAGAGGAAGGCAAGCTTCCAAGCCAACCAGTGAGTAACCCAAGAGGGCAGTACATGGCTCAAGAGACTCACCTGAATGATGTTCACCATGAACAAGCTAATGCCATGACTACCTTAAGAAGCGGACGCGTAGTGGACAATAAGGTTGGAGAAAAAGAACATAAGGAAAATGATGATAGGAGTATGACTATGCCTAAAGCGATCCCAAACTCCTCTAGGTCGCCATCGAACCCAGTATCGACCACACCTTTTACACCGAAGGCCCCTTTTTCTCAATGTCTGAAAGCACCTTCTCCCTTTGGCATGAAAGGAACTTCATTAGAAGAAATAATGGAGGTATTCAAACAAGTCAAAATCAACCTCCCTCTCCTTGATGCCATAAAATAAGTTCCATCGTATGCCAAATTTCTCAAAGACCTTTGTACCCAGAAACGAAAAATCTAGGACACATGTGCCTAAAAAGGTCTTCCTAACTGAACAAGTGAGCTCCATCCTCCAACACAAAACCCCTCCTAAGTTCAAGGATCCTGGTGCACCTACCATCTCTTGTGTGGTAGGAGACAATTCGATTGATCGTGCACTATTAGATTTAGGGGCAAGTGTTAATCTTCTTCCTTATTCAGTTTATGAGAAGTTCGGATTAGGTGAACTAAAGCCTACTTCGGTGTCCCTACAATTGGCTGATCGATCTGTCAAAATACCACGAGGAGCAATTGAAGATGTCCTAGTCAAGGTAGATAAATTTTATTTTTCAGTTGATTTTATCGTCCTTGATATGAAACCTGTGCCGAACCTTAAGAAATAGATCCCTATGATTCTCGGTCGTCCCTTCCTAGCTACAGCCAATGCATGTGTTAACTGTAGAACTGGGGTGATGGATATATCTTTTGGAAACATGAAAGTTAAACTAAATGTATTCCATACCTCTGATCAACCTGCAAGGAAAGATGAGTGCTTCCTAGTTGACAAAATAGATGATCTTGTAGAAGAAGCCCTTTCCTATATTCTGGCAGATGACCCTTTGGAAGCACGTTTAGCCCATTTCGACATTGATAATTTTGATTTAAACAAGACCATAGAAGACGTCAATGTCCTACTTGACAATCCGTCTCCCACAAATTCTCATCCTTGGCGTATCCGATATGAACCTCTTCCTACCCTTTCTAGTACGCCACAGTGCCCTTCCATCGAGTCCCCTCCCAAACTTGAGCTAAAGCCACTTCCGGTAACCCTTAAGTATGCTTTTCTAGGACCCGAAGATACCCTACCTGTAATCATCGCAGCTGATCTGTCTGACAAACAGGAGAGTCAACTTTTGAGTGTACTCGGAGAACACAAACATGCAATTGGATGGTCCGTAACTGATCTGAAGGGGATTGACCCATCCATTTGCATGCATCGCATTCACCTAGAAGAAGATGCAAAACCAACCCGTGAAATGCAAAGGAGACTCAACCCAAACATGAAAGAGGTAGTCAAGAAAGAAGTAGTAAAGTTGCTAGATGCCGGAATCATTTACCCTATCTCTGATAGCAACTGGGTGAGTCCGACTCAAGTAGTACCAAAGAAGTCGGGCATTACTGTGGTTGAAAATGCAGAAGGAGAGTTGATGCCCACACGCACGACCACTAGCTGGCGTGTTTGCATTGACTATAGGAAGTTAAACTCCATGACTAGGAAGGACCATTTTCCTTTACCCTTTATTGACCAAATATTGGAAAGGTTAGCCGTTCAGGGTTTCTACTGTTTCTTAGATGGTTATTCTGGATATAACCAAGTGGCCGTGTATCCCGATGATCAAAAGAAAACCACTTTCACATGTCCATTTGGAACATTTGCGTATAGAAGAATGTCATTTGGACTCTGCAATGCACCCGCAACATTTCAACGATGCATGATGGCAATTTTTTCTGACATGGTAGAAAATTTTTTGGAAGTATTCATGGATGAGTTTTCAGTTTTTGGCCCCTCATTTGATGATTGTCTCAGTAATTTAGCCCTGGTTCTGAAAAGATGTAAGGAGACCAATCTAGTGCTGAGTTGGGAAAAGAGCCATTTCATGGTTCAAGAGGGTATAGTCTTGGGACACATTGTGTCCAAAAGGGGTATTGAGGTAGATAAAGCAAAAGTTGATCTTATTTCTAATCTTCCTCCATCCAAATCTGTGAAACAAATCTGTTCTTTTCTTGGCCATGCTGGTTTTTACCGTCGTTTTATTAAAGACTTCAGCAAAATCTCTAGACCCTTGTGCAATCTCCTTGCCAAGGATACACCCTTTGTCTTTGATGAAGCATGTAAAGAGGCCTTTGAGAAACTCCGATCTAAGTTTTCTACAGCACCTGTCATACAACCTCCCAATTGGACCCTTCCATTTGAACTCATGTGTGATGCTTCTGACTATGCCATTGGGGCGGTTTTAGGGCAACGGCTAGATAAGCTACCTCATGTAATCTACTATGCTAGTAAGACACTCTCGGATGCACAATTGAATTACACCACTATCGAGAAAGAATTACTAGCTGTAGTGTTTGCCTTGGATAAGTTTCAATCCTATCTCTTAGGATCCAAGATTATTGTATTCACTGATCATTCTGCTCTTCGGTACCTCCTTTCAAAGAAGGACACCAAGCCTCGCCTAATTCGATGGATCCTGTTGTTACAGGAATTTAATCTAGAAATTCGTGATAAGAAAGGTACCATAAATGTTGTAGCAGACAATTTGTCTAGAATCCTTCTCGAGCCTCCTCATAACATTTCACCACTCCATGATTCCTTTCCAGATGAACAATTGTTTGAGGTACAACAAGTAAGAACACCATGGTTTGCCAACATAGTGAACTATCTTGCCATAGGACAAATTCCCAATCATTGGTCCAAACAGGACAAGGATCGATTCTTTTCGCAAGTTAAGTTCTACTTTTGGGATGACCCCAATCTATTTAACTACTGCCCAGATCAAGTAATCCGTCGATGTGTGCCTGAATGTGAATTTCAGAGTATTCTTGACTTTTGTCATACCCAAGCCTGCGGAGGACATTTCGGGGGTAGAAAAACTGCAGCTAAAGTCTTACAAAGTGGATTCTATTGGCCCTCCTTATTCAAAGATGCTCACAACTTTTGTCGGACTTGTGAGCGATGCCAGCAAATGGGTACAATCACCCGTAGAGATATGATGCCACTCAACCCCATTTTAATTATAGAAATTTTTGATGTCTGGGGTATTGACTTCATGGGTCCCTTTCCGCGTTCTTTTGGTTTTGAGTACATTCTTGTCGGGGTAGATTATGTCTCAAAGTGGGTAGAAGCTGTTGCCACTAGGACTAATGATCATAAGGTTGTGGTTAAGTTCTTACAAACAAACATATTTAGTCGCTTTGGCACACCCCGAGCTATCATTAGTGAAGGGAGATCACATTTCTGCAACCGGTCTTTTGAAGCTTTGGTTCGCAAGCATTCAATCACCCACAAAGTTGCCACCCCATACCATCCCCAAACAAGTGGGCAAGTCAAAGTTTCCAATAGGGAGATAAAACATATCTTAGAAAAAACAATACGCCCTGATAGAAAAGATTGGTCTCAAAGGTTAAACGATTCTCTCTAGGCTTATCGTACTGCCTATAAGACTCCTATTGGCATGTCTCCTTATCGACTGATTTTTGGAAAAGCTTGCCACCTACCGGTAGAACTTGAGCATAGAGTTTTTTGGGCCATTAAAAAGTTTAACTTTGATATGGCAGCAGCTGGTTCTAACCGAAAACTTCAACTCAACGAGCTTGAAGAGTTACGCAATGAGGCATATGAAAATGCCAAAATATACAAGGCAAGGACTAAGGCTTTTCATGACAAATCCATTAACCGTAAGTCTTTCGAGCCTAATCAAAAAGTTTGGCTATTCAATTCTAAATTGCGTCTCTTCCCTGGTAAACTTCGCTCTAGGTGGGTTGGTCCCTTTTTAGTTAGAAAGGTTTTTCCTCATGGTGCGGTAGAAATTCAAGACATCAATGATGGTCGTATCATGAACGTCAATGGTCAAAGATTGAAACCTTACATAGAGTGTGTTGCAGATGGACAGTTGATTAAATCCCTTGATTTGATGGATCCTATTTATCGAGATAATTAAGGATGCACTGCGTCTGGCTGAAGACGTTAAACTTAACGCTTGTTGGGAGGCAACCCAATTTTCGTAGGTCATTTTTGCATTGCATTTTCTTAGCAGGAGTCCTCATATTACTGATGCAGCTAAGGTAACATGCTTCTATAATCCATATGCATCATATTTTCATCCCAAATAAAAAAATATAAAAAAAAATAAAAATCATAATATAATATCTCAACAAAAAAAAAAAACATTGAGGACAATGTCTGATCTAGGTTGGGGGTATAGGATTCGAATTTTTTAAAGAAATTTTTCACATTTTTAAATAAGTTTATTTTTTTTAAAAAAAACTAATTTCTATGTCTTAGTGCTGAAATGATAAATACACAAAGTATATAAAATCTAAAAAGCCCAATGATTAGTCAGGAGTAAGACAATTTGAGTTCTTTTCATTAAAAGTTCTTTTAGTGAATTGTAAGATAATTTTTACTTTGGAATTTCACGACACACATGGCCTGCACTTCTAAGGATTAGGTTCAACATTATGTTATTAAGTCTGGTGGCAACCTTAAGACCTGATGAATCAAACCTATCTGATTCACTATTATCTCAAAAAAAAAAGAAGAAGAAAAAAAAAGAGAATGAATTTAGTCAGGTACATCGAAAAAGGCTACCTATCGTCAAAGGTCAGCGGGCTTGTGAAGATAAACCCGAGCATAGGTCTGTAGGGGAGTCTTAATGCCCAACACCTTATGCCATCTGGCGTGGGAGTTGTTGACTGAATGCTCGCTACACGGAGGAATCATTACAAGAGTAAAAGTGCGTAATTTATTTATAAATACAAAATAAAAAATATAAAAAATATAAAAAATATAACATTGACCTTGAAAAAGACGATAGTGTGAAAGCCGTCGTTGTAAAAATTCGAGTAAACTGGAATATTACAGATAAAGTCCATGAGGTATTAAAGTAAACATCCACAAGTCTCGAAATCCTGCAAGATAGGATGATTTTGAATCAGTGATTAGGTCTTATCTGACCAATTCTTGAAAATTACTAGCTTTAGCAGTATTTTGGGGGATCTAAAGCCTTAGCTTGTGTATGGTCCAGATTTCACCGAGCAACCAAATATAAATAAGTCTTACAACTCTCTAACGGAAACTTAATGACTTCAACTTAAGTTGCATCTTTACCTAGGATTTGGGCTGACTTAGTAATTAAAACTTTGTGTGCTTTTGAAATTCTTAGCACTTATACATTTGAAATTAGATTTTATAAAACGATAAAATAAATTCTTTGGGTAGAGACAGCAGTTTGTGGGTATCTGATCCGGAAACCCTCACGAGACAAAACTCGTCCACTAGGGCCACCTAGGGGTTTAAAGCCTTATTGCATATGGTAAATGCAATCGCGATTCCTGCGAAAGTGAGTTAGTTTTTATTCTGCTCGAGGACTAGCAAAATGTAGGTTTGGGGGTGTGATAAGTGCTAAATAATGCATGAATTAATATCTTACTCATAGCACTTATCATTATTTTTACGCATATATTTTAAATTTAAACATAAGAAAATTCATTCCCCTTCATCATTGCATTTTAATTAGAAATAATTCAAGTTTGATTATTTTTATCTAATGTATGCAGGTCAAGTCAAATTCATTAATTTCTGAACCCAAATCGCACGCACCCTGCAAATTAGATCCTCTCAGATTTTGATTCAGCCATTCATCCCAGCTTCCCTGCATTCACGACATACATTTAAAACCAAATATGGACCGAATTCCCTGCTTCTCCGTGATTCTCTTCCTCCTTAAATCTTTCACTCCCATGTCCAAAGAACAAAACAAGCCCACACTCCAACCATGTTCCCAGCCAAATAGGATTAATTCCATCTTCCCAGCCTAACCACATTAAAATCTTCAAACAAGCTCAGCCCCTGTTCCACGTCATCCTTCCCAGCAAAACAATATCATTTCCAACGTCTTCCCATTCTCCAGCATCCGCGGTTGATCCCATGTGAAGTCTCGAATCCCGCCCCACGGACGAAGCTCACGCGTGCATGGCCTCCGCAGCCCACATCCTCTCCGTGATCTTCTCTCCTTCCGTTCGCGTTGGCCTCTTCCGGATCACTCCCAAACGGCATCAGCTCTCATCAAGCGGAACAGAGATTTTCTTCCGGATGAACTCCAATCCTAACAAATCAAATCAAGCATCCTTCCGATGGCTTTCTTCCATTATTCACGGGATGAATACCAGCAGCTCGCCCACGCTTGTTCCAGCTTTCCGTGAGCCAATCCACATCTTTCCCAGCTCCTTTCAAAGCATCTCCCAACATCCCAGATCTCCTCCGCGTCCGAGAATTCCATGGATAGCATTTAGATTAGCTCTATCTCTAGCTTTTCCTCCTTCCACAGATGACTCCCAGCTTCATCCCCTGTTTTCCAGCTATGCCGAGCATCACGGAAGAGTTCTTTTTTTCCGTTCCCAAGCTTCATTCTTCCAGATTCCTCTCAGCCGAAGCCCCTGCATCCCAAACCGACCAATCCTAACTAGATTCACATCTCCCTGTTATCAACCGTATCCACCGATTCTAAGCTTCAACAACGTCTTCCCCAGTTCCGAGATCCTCCTTATCCCACGGATCAACCATCAGCGATGCATGCCAACGTCTGATTCCTCCCGAACCAAGCCAACGGCAGCATCTTCCGAATCCCTTGTTCCCATTGAATCAAGACTCATCTGTTCCCAAGCCATCTAGAAACAAGTCTAGATTAGTGTCTAAACTTCCCCTCCATTCCGTGTTCATCTTCCACATCATCCCGTTCCTTCCGGGTCCAACAAACAGGGCTCTGTTTCGGAACAGAGCTAAGATCCTCCACGTCTTTCGCAGTCCAAACATCTCCTCCGGATCAGCTTCATCCCGAATTCCATGGATTAACAGCATTCCCTCTGTTCGTAAGATCAACATCCACGGCACTATCCTTCCAAACCAAGTCTTCATCCCGTTATGATCCCCTTCTTCATTCAAATCCCAGCAAATCTCAGCATCCGTGGGTGAACTTGTGTATCCTTATCTCAGTTCTTCCGCTCCCAGCTACCCACCTACCACCCTTATCCCTTGCTTCAACGGATCAGAACTGCAACAGTCCGCGGATCAAGCTTCCCAACCATCTGCCTCTTCCCAACGCTCGAATCAAATCTTCTACGCGTCGCCCGCTGCCGTGGAGCAGAAGCCGTTCCTCCATCCTCATCTTTTCACTAGGGAAGCTTATCCTCCGGATGCTAACAGAGGATAGGAAAGCTATAAAAGGAAGGGAGTTCTCATCTCTGGGATTCATTCTTCTCTTCCGTTCCATTCTTCTTCCCCCATCAAGCTTGGAGTGAGCCGAATCCCATGAAGTCAAGAGAGAGATTATTTTTGGGTATTCTGGGAATGATTTCCCAGAAGAGCTGAGAGGGAGCCGTTTTCAGTAAAAGCTACATCGGAAGGAGACATCGAAGAGATGGAGGTAGCCATGATGGGAGCCCGCTGCTGTGCTGCTACTGCCGTCCACCACTGCATGGAAGCCTAAGCTCTTCTCTAGGGCCGGATGCAGCCCTAACAAAGAGACACGGGTTTTATATTTTATTTTATATTCTTGGAGTTGTATGAACTTATTGTTTTTAATGAATATCTTCTTTTATTTCATGTTTAATTTCTGTGATTTTAAATGTGAAGTGTATACAACTGTTCTTCATGATCACTAAGTAAATATAAGATAGTCCATGCTTAGGGAAGATGCGATGTGCTGCCACCTTAGATTAGGGTAGATAGTTCATGCCAACTGAAGATGGACTATGCCTAAATTACTTTTGTGAATTTCTATTTAAATGCTTATTAGGCTTGTAGCCAATTTGCATGTTAATCCAAGAATAGATTAAAATATAAATAATCCTTGTTCCGATGTTAGTGGTGAATTCCTTGCCCTAGATCCCCTCAAACTGATAACATTTTAATTGCATTTTTAATTAAATTTATTAGTTTAATTTTCTTCACAAACTCTTCCTTTTAAATATTTTTTTTATTTTTAAGAAAACAACTGTACCCCAATCTCTGTGGATCGATACCCATAATCACTATCCTACCAGATATGTGCTATTGCGTGGTCTTTAAAGTTGACTATCAGCCACGGGATGATTCGGGTGTTGATCATGGAAGATGCTTCGGAGATCCGATTGCTAGGGTATGGAAGAGATGGGTGCTGTGGGATCCGGAAGCTTGGAGCTGGGGAGGATGGACGACCGTGATGCACTACGGGAGGAATCAGATCGCGGAAGGATTTGGCTGCGGCTGAAACGCAGGATGAGCTGAGCTCAAACCCAATGTTATTGGGTCTCTTGGATTACTTGCACTCAAAAACAAATACAACGTTAATTAGTTAATTTTATTATTAATGATTAGCTAAAATACTAATTAAGATGGTATGATGATTGCACTTTTGTGCTCTCATCAAAAGCCAAAGTAGAATTAATTGCTAAGTTACCACCTTCCAAAACTGTTAGGGAAGTCAGATCCTTTTTAGGGCATGCGGGTTTTTACCGTTGCTTTATCAAGGATTTCAGTAAATTATCGAAACCCTTATGCAATCTGTTGGCGAAAGTTGCTACTTTTAATTTTTTGCCAATTTGTATAATTGCTTTCGAAAGACTGAAGTCTGAACTAACCTCAGGACCCATCATAAGGTCCCCTGATTGGAATCTGCCATTTGAAATCATGTGTGATGCATCTGATTATGCAACAGGTGCCGTCCTAGATCAGTGATAAGTGCTGAATAATTTATAATTTAGTTATCTTTTCATAGCACTTATCAATATTCTTAAACTGATAAATACATATTTTACCATGAAATTGAATAATCATTGAAATAAATTTAAAATATGGTAAGAAGTAAATAATTCTTTTCCTAAACCAGACTCTGAACTTGTCTCTCTCTTGGTTGCGATCTTTCATGAAAACTACAGGAAAATATATAAAGAGGAGATTGTGTTGACCCGGTTCGGTAACCTGATAGAGTTGTAATCAAGCTAAGGTTATAAATAAATAAGTTTTGGTCCTGATTAGATTGAAAGTTATAATTAATTATTTTTGTATGGGGAAAAGGTTTGAGTAACCCTTTTTATTAAGTCACGGTCTTGTTTATTTTATCTGATCGAGTTCGGTCTGAAGCAGTTTAGCAAGAATTAAATTTAAATAACATTGGGCTCGAGAACAAGTTCAAGCAAATCAACGATCATGATCCACCTCAAATCCAAAGCCAATTTCCAACCAATTCCTTGCCTGCCTTCATATAAAATTTATAATTTTAAAACTAAAAAAATAATTAAATATCCACAGTAATTTTGGAAAAAATTACTGGAATCACTGTTCATATGAACAGTGTTCCGAGATGACACTGTTCATATGAACAGTGTTCCGTGAAAACACTGTTCAAATGAACAGTGTTACGAAAAACAAAATCCTTACACTATTCATCTTCTTCCTCCCTATAAGCATCACAGCCGTCCACGGCGCCCTCCCGACGATCCCGCGACCAGATCCTCCGGCCCTTCTTCCACCCGTGACGTAGCCCGTTCCACCTCCCAGCAGCCAAGATCCAGCTCCTCCGCCATCAGCCCGTTCCACCTCCCAGCAGCCGAGATCCACATCCTCCGATCAACTCGTTCCAGCCGCATCCAACGTCCCAGCCTTCCACGAAGCATCCGGAGCCATGGATCCAGCACTTTCTTCTTTCGCTCCTCCCAGCATCGCGTCCTAGCCGCTCTTGGAGTCAGCCATCCTTCCGCATCAGGCGTCCGGCGATCCCGCATCCATTCCTTCCGCGGTCCAAAGACAGAAGTCGACCAGAGCGATCCGCCCAGCAATTCCGCAACCAAATCTCCTCCATGATCAACGCTTCCAGCATCCTATGAAATCAAGCATCTAGCCATCCCCCTCTGTCGGATTTGAGCCATTCGAACCGTCCACGATCTGTCCTCCACTTCTTCTCCTGCGATGCATTCCACATTGATCCCGCAGCCAGTTCCCATCGGATGAGCATCTCGGATTCGCATCCCCACCAGCGCAATCCCAGGGGATCCATCACCAGGTGAGAGTTGTCTATATGAAGAAGCCATCGGCAGGAAAGAAGGAGGGGAGGGCACGGTTTGAAGAAGACAGGGGAGGCTCTATTTCGGTGAAGAGAAGAGAGCCGAACCAGAGAAAGAAGAAAAAGAAATAAAAAAAAAGAGAAAGGAGGGGGGAGAGAGAATACTTTGGTATATTTTGGGAATAGAGGGATGCCAAACGGAATGGAAGATTTTCACATGAAGATGGGAGGTCGTCCGGAAGCCATGCGCAGCTAAACATCAAGTCTAGGGCTGGATGAAGCCCTAGCAATGTAATAGGGCATTTGTAGTTCTTAACCTTTTATTTTTTTGGAGCTTGTTTAAATTCTAATTCTTAATGAAATACTCTTTTATGATATTTAAACTTTGAGCATGCTATTTACTATTCATATTTGCTAAGTAGTTTAAGATGATCCATGCCTAGGAAGAAGAGATGTACTGCACCCTAGGTTAGCATAAGTAGTGTTGACCCCCTAATGGATTTTGATGAATACAAAACACTAGAGTATAATTCCCTTTATATTAACAATTTACTTGAGCATTTTAGGTGTTTAACTAAGAATATTGTTAAGAATTGTCAAGGCATGTTCCCATATTTTTCGAGGATTTATTGAAGATTTTTTGAGATGAAGAAAATGGATCAGGGGCAGCCGAGACGTCTCCGGTTTGTTCCAGAGACGTCTCTGGCACGTAGAGGAGAAACTGGCACGTCTGGAGACGTTCCCGGCACCTGCCGAGGCGTCTCGCAGGGTCGGAGTCGACTCCCGGCTTTCCGCAGTCGACTCTCTCAGAGACGGCATAAAGGCCGATTTCAAGGGATGCGCGCGAGTCGTCTCCGAAGGATGCGGAGTCGACTCTCTCAGGGATTCCAGAGGACTTGCTTTTTCATTGTGAAAACGTCGGAGTCGTCCCCGACGTCGCGGAGTCGTCCCCACGCATAAAGCACAAATATCCCGAGACGTCCCCCGAAGCACGCGAGTCGACTCTCTCAGGGATTCCAGAGGACTTGCTTTTTCATTGAGAAAACGTCGGAGTCGTCCCCGACGTCGCGGAGTCATCCCCGACGTCGCGGAGTCGTCCCCACGCATAAAGCACAAACATCCCGAGACGTCCCCAGAAAGCACCGAGTCGACTCCAACATCGTCAAAAGAATTTCTATACAGCCGAGACATCTCTCGTTCAAGCGGAGACGTCTCCGGAGCGCCTGAGACGCGACTGACACACTTTTGCAGGTTTGTTTGAATTTCAAACGGTTATATTTTTGTGTCTAACGGATCTATTGCTTGTATGACTATAAAAAGGAGCTTTTAAGTGCCTTTAAAACTACTTCTCACCAACCAAACACAAGATCATTCAAGAGAGAAGAAAGAAAAAGAGGTTCAAGGGAGTTGGTGCTTTAAAGAGGAGAAATCAAGTGCATTCAAGTCTTCTTCATCTACTCACTCCCACTCGGCAATCAAAGCTCGCATTCAAGCCAACGTGATCCACATCGGAAGAACCACCATCATCCACTTTTCAACGGCAAAAAGGGTTCTTCCGGTTTTGTTGTTTCTCATTGTTATATTTGCTTTCTTAAGAGCTTTTAAATCCTTGTAAAACTCTCAAATATTGTGCTTGTTCCAGTCAAGGGACTTGGAACAAGGGTTAGGCGTCCCAAGCCTAGGTTAAATTGGGGGATTGTAGGGTTCGTTGTTAGCCCGGGGTAAAACAACGAGTTGGGTAGTTCACTCAAAAAACTACCGGACTGTAATCGCTGATTATAGTGGAAAATTCCCAAAGGTGTTTGGGGAGTGGATGTTGGAGCAGTGGAAGCTCCGAACCACTATAAACCTTTGTGTTTGCGATTGACTGTGGACTTTAGTTTCACTTTTGCACATACACTTGTGTGTTTTTGTTTAATTAGACAAAAAGTTTTAAAACACCTAATTCACCCCCCTCTTGGGTGACCATCTCTGGGCAACAAGTGGTATCAGAGTAGGTGCTCTGTATATTCTTGAAGACCTAACCGTCTTTGCCAAAGATCAAGATGGCAACACCCTTCAACAACGTTCCTGCTGAGGGGCAGGCTACCAATAGACCTCCACTCTTCAATGGGACAAATTATTCCTATTGGAAGACAAGAATGAGAATTTTTATTCAAGCACAAGATTATGCCTTGTGGAGGGTTATAATCAAAGGACCACACGAACCATCCCACATAGTTAATGGTGTTCAGGTTCCCAAACCTGAGGAGGATTGGGATGAGAATGATAGTAAGATGGTTCAACTCAATGCTAGAGCCATGAATTCATTGTTTTGTGCTCTAGATGTAAATGAGTTTAATAGAGTCTCCACCTGTAGTTCCGCCAAAGAAATATGGAATAGGCTTGAAGTTACCCACGAGGGTACTAATCAAGTCAAAGAGTCTAAAATGAACATTCTAGTTCACAAATATGAGTTATTTAAGATGGAACCCAACGAAACTATTTCATGCATGTTCACACGCTTCACTGATATAATAAATGGTCTAAAGAATTTGGGTAAATCTTATACTAACTCAGAACTTGTGAGGAAAATTCTCTGGTCCTTGCCAAAAGTTTGGGAAGCAAAGGTCACGGCGATCGTAGAAGCCAAAGACCTCAACACTTTGGCACTTGAAGAACTATTGGGCTCATTGATGACGCATGAGCTCACAATGAAGCAACATGAAGAAGATGTGCCAAAGAAGAAGACAATCGCCCTCAAGGCTACTTCAAGTGCTTGTGAAGAAGAAAGCAGTGAAAGTGAAGAAGAAAGTGAAGATGAAGACTTGGGCTTAATAGTAAGGAAGTTCAAAAAATTCATAAGAAGAAAGAAGACCTTCCCAAGAAAGAAGTTTGGAGGGAAAAATGATTGGAAAAAGGAAAAAGAAAAAGAAAGAGACCCAATCATATGTTATGATTGCAAAAGACCGGGACACATCCGCTCCGAATGCCCTCAACAGAAGAAGCACTATGGAAAGAAGAAGAAGAAGGCGTTGAAAGCGACTTGGGATGATAGTGACACATCCTCCTCCGAGGAAGAGAAGGAAGAGACCGCCAACTTGTGTTTCATGGCATTCGACGACGATGAGGTACGTCAAAGCTCAACTACAGATTTTACCTTAGAAGAATTATATGAAGCTTTTCAAGAACTCATGAATGATTGTAGTATGTTAGGAGTAAAAAATAAAGAACTTAAGGCCTCCAATCAAAAACTAAAGGATGATATTAAAAACCTATTGATTGAAAAGGAAAGCTATGAAAATGATAACATCATTGACCTAAAGAATAAAAATTCAAAACTTAGCATTGAAAATGAAACGGCAAAAACACTCATTAAGGAATTAAATCTAAAAGTCAAATTTCTACTCAATAGTAATACTTCACTTGCACAAAATGTTGAATCCTTTAAAAATGATA